>NC_091188.1:38926651-38958949 GCF_040958095.1 Procambarus clarkii | reverse complement strand
GGGAAGGGTGACACACCAGGTATGGGAAGGGTGACACACCAGGTATGGGAAGGGTGACACCCCAGGTATGGGAAGGGTGACACCCCAGGTATGGGAAGGGTGACACCCCAGGTATGGGAAGGGTGACACCCCAGGTATGGGAAGGGTGACACCCCAGGTATGGGAAGGGTGACACCCCAGGTATGGGAAGGGTGACACCCCAGGTATGGGAAGGGTGACACCCCAGGTATGGGAAGGGTGACACCCCAGGAATGGGAAGGGTGACACCCCAGGTATGGGAAGGGTGACACCCCAGGTATGGGAAGGGTGACACACCAGGTATGGGAAGGGTGACACACCAGGTATGGGAAGGGTGACACACCAGGTATGGGAAGGGTGACACACCAGGCATGGGAAGGGTGACACACCAGGCATGGGAAGGGTGACACACCAGGTATGGGAAGGGTGACACCCCAGGTATGGGAAGGGTGACACCCCAGGTATGGGAAGGGTGACACACCAGGTATGGGAAGGGTGACACACCAGGCATGGGAAGGGTGACACACCAGGTATGGGAAGGGTGACACACCAGGTACGGGAAGGGTGACACACCAGGCATGGGAAGGGTGACACACCAGGCATGGGAAGGGTGACACACCAGGCATGGGAAGGGTGACACACCAGGCATGGGAAGGGTGACACACCAGGTATGGGAAGGGTGACACCCCAGGTATGGGAAGGGTGACACACCAGGTATGGGAAGGGTGACACACCAGGTATGGGAAGGGTGACACACCAGGTATGGGAAGGGTGACACACCAGGTATGGGAAGGGTGACACCCCAGGTATGGGAAGGGTGACACTCCAGGTATGGGAAGGGTGACACACCAGGTATGGGAAGTGTGACACACCAGGCATGGGAAGGGTGACACACCAGGTATGGGAAGGGTGACACACCAGGTATGGGAAGGGTGACACACCAGGTATGGGAAGGGTGACACACCAGGTATGGGAAGGGTGACACACCAGGTATGGGAAGGGTGACACACCAGGTATGGGAAGGGTGACACCCCAGGTATGGGAAGGGTGACACTCCAGGTATGGGAAGGGTGACACACCAGGTATGGGAAGTGTGACACACCAGGCATGGGAAGGGTGACACACCAGGTATGGGAAGGGTGGTATGAGGAAGTATGGAGGGAGGGCCAGGAAGAGCCGTCACGGCACTGGTTGGGCTAGGAGAGTGGCGACACACACCACGTGCCAATATATGCGAGTGATCGTTACGTCATAACGACACCATTTGGCTCTCGCGCTAATATCCACAGAAATATTATAGGTAATAATAGGGGCTGGCCAGGGGTGGGTGGGTGTGTGGGTGTGGTGTGTGTGTGGGGCTGGCCAGGGGTGGGTGGGTGGGTGCTCACCTAGTTGTGCTTCCGGCGGTTGAGCTCTGCTCTTTCGGCCCGCCTCTCAACTGTCAATAACTGTTTCTACTGCTACTACTTTTTTTTTCCACACACACCCAGGAAGCAGCCCGTGACACCTGACTAACTCCCAGGTACCTATTTACTGCTAGGTAACAAGAGTGTGCGTGTGTCTGTGTGTGTCCGTCCTTGACACACACGCAGCCGCGTCCAACAGCCTTGTTGACCAGTCCAGCAACCAGGAGGCCTGGCCGAGAACCGGGCCGCGGGGGACACTAAGGCCCCGAAATCATCTCAAGATAAACTCAAGAATATTGCTATCCTTTCACCGGCCCCCTTCAACACCAGGCAGTGTAGATAGACCCCTTGTCTACCCCGGATAGACATAGTAGAGACATTAAAGGTACTGGAGAGGTGGGGGGAGGGGGTGGGAGGGATGGACCACTAGAGACAAGTGGAGGTAAGGTTCAGGTAACTCCGTCTAGCTGAGTCATGCAGGCGGTCACCATGATCTTCACTACCGCTTGGAAAGGCTGCCTGACCTACATGTGTGTGTGCCACACCTGCTGTTGGAGCAGCATTATATACACACACCTGCTGGCACTCGCACATACCTGCTGGCACCTGCTACACACCTCCACACACCTACTGGCACCCGGTACACACCTCCACACACCTGCTGGCACCCGGTACACACCTCCACACACCTGCTGGCACCCGCTACACACTTTACACTTCCACACACCTGCTGGCACCCGCTACACACCTCCACACACCTGCCTGCACCCGCTACACACCTCCACACACCTGCTGGCACCCGCTACACACTTCACACTTCCACACACCTGCTGGCACCCGCTACACACTTCACACTTCCACACACCTGCTGGCACCCGCTACACACCTCCACACACCTGCCTGCACCCGCTACACACCTCCACACACCTGCCTGCACCCGCTACATACACCCACACACCTGCCTGCACCCGCTACACACCTCCACACACCTGCCTGCACCCGCTACACACCTGCCTGCACCCGCTACACACCTCCACACACCTGCCTGCACCCGCTACACACCTCCACACACCTCCCTGCACCCGCTACACACCTCCACACACCTGCCTGCACCCGCTACACACCTCCACACACCTGCCTGCACCCGCTACACACCTCCACCACACCTGCTGGCACCCGCTACACACCTCCACACACCTGCTGGCACCCGCTACACACCACACACCTGCTGGCACCCGCTACACACCACACACCTGCTGGCACCCGCTACACACCTCCACACACCTGCTGGCACCCGCTACACACCTCCACACACCTGCCTGCACCCGCTACACACCTCCACACACCTGCTGGCACCCGCTACACACCTCCACACACCTGCCTGCACCCGCTACACACCTCCACACACCTGCTGGCACCCGCTACACACCACACACCTGCTGGCACCCGCTACACACCACACACCTGCTGGCACTCGCTACACACCACACACCTACTGGCACCTGCTACACACCTCCACACACCTGCTGGCACCCGCTACACACCACACACCTGCTGGCACCCGCTACACACCACACACCTGCTGGCACCCGCTACACACCACACACCTGCTGGCACCCGCTACACACCACACACCTGCTGGCACCCGCTACACACCTCCACACACCTGCTGGCACCCGCTACACACCTCCACACACCTACTGGCACCCGCTACACACCTCCACACACCTGCTGGCACCCGCTACACACCTCCACACACCTGCTGGCACCCGCTACACACCTCCACACACCTGCTGGCACCCGCTACACACCTCCACACACCTGGCACCCGCTACACACCTCCACACACCTGCTGGCACCCGCTACACACCTCCACACACCTGCCGGCACCCGCTACACACCTCCACACACCTGCTGGCACCCGCTACACACCTCCACACACCTGCTGGCACCCGCTACACACCTCCACACACCTGCCTGCACCCGCTACACACCTCCACACACCTGCTGGCACCCGCTACACACCTCCACACACCTGCCTGCACCCGCTACACACCTCCACACACCTGCTGGCACCCCATGTATATAAACTGAGCTTCACAGAGACAATTACTCTCACAGTTGGTTATGAAATGAAGACTAAGACAGCACAGACAGACACACCGTTGATGGCCAGATGATGGTGATGATGATGATGATGATGATGATGAGAAAGTCCGTAGTAGCTGTGATGAGGATTCGAACCATTGCGGTAGGTGTTCCCATGCCCTGGACGGCTAAACGACGACATGGTCATAAGAATTGTAACCTGGAGTTCACCTGAACACACGAGGGTTTCTTGAGGCTTCCACTGATGGGATTGCAGAGGTGAGAAAATCCTACGGGTCTTCTAGTAGTCTAGAACGTTTGCTTGGTAACACCCCCGGCATAGGTTCGAATCCTGATCATAGCTCCTAGGGATTTTGTCTGGGCTCTACTGGGCTCTATCATATCTACATTATAAACTGTGTATGGAGTCAGCCTCCACCACATCACTGCCTAATGTATTCCACCTGTTAACTACTCCCACACGGAAAAAGTTCCTTCTAACGTCCCTGTGGCTCATGTGGGTACTCAGTCTCCACCTGTGTCCCCTTGTTCGTGTCCCACTCATGTGTAATTACCTTACCTTGAGGTGCTTCCGGGGCTTAGTGTCCCCGCGGCCCGGTCGTCGACCAGGCCTCCTGGTTGCTGGACTGATCAACCAGGCTGTTAGACGCGGCTGCTCGCAGCCTGACGTATGAGTCACAGCCTGGTTGATCAGGTATCCTTTGGAGGTGCTTATCCAGTTCTCTCTTGAACACTGTGAGGGGTCGGCCAGTTATGTCCCTTATGTGTAGTGGAAGCGTGTTGAACAGTCTCGGGCCTCTGATGTTGATAGTTCTCTCTTGAACACTGTGAGGGGTCGGCCAGTTATGTCCCGTATGTGTAGTGGAAGCGTGTTGAACAGTCTCGGGCCTCTGATGTTGATAGTTCTCTCTTGAACACTGTGAGGGGTCGGCCAGTTATGTCCCTTATGTGTAGTGGAAGCGTGTTGAACAGTCTCGGGCCTCTGATGTTGATAGTTCTCTCTTGAACACTGTGAGGGGTCGGCCAGTTATGTCCCTTATGTGTAGTGGAAGCGTGTTGAACAGTCTCGGGCCTCTGATGTTGATAGTTCTCTCTTGAACACTGTGAGGGGTCGGCCAGTTATGTCCCTTATGTGTAGTGGAAGCGTGTTGAACAGTCTCGGGCCTCTGATGTTGATAGTTCTCTCTTGAACACTGTGAGGGGTCGGCCAGTTATGCCCCTTATGTGTAGTGGAAGCGTGTTGAACAGTCTCGGGCCTCTGATGTTGATAGTTCTCTCTTGAACACTGTGAGGGGTCGGCTAGTTATGCCCCTTATGTGTAGTGGAAGCGTGTTGAACAGTCTCGGGCCTCTGATGTTGGTAGTTCTCTCTTGAACACTGTGAGGGGTCGGCCAGTTATATCCCTTATGTGTAGTGGAAGCGTGTTGAACAGTCTCGGGCCTCTGATGTTGATAGTTCTCTCTTGAACACTGTGAGGGGTCGGCTAGTTATGTCCCTTATGTGTAGTGGAAGCGTGTTGAACAGTCTCGGGCCTCTGATGTTGATAGTTCTCTCTTGAACACTGTGGGGGGTCGGCCAGTTATATTCCTTATGTGTAGTGGAAGCTTGTTGAACAGTCTCGGGCCTCTGATGTTGATAGTTCTCTCTTGAACACTGTGAGGGGTCGGCCAGTTATGTCCCTTATGTGTAGTGGAAGCGTGTTGAACAGTCTAGGGCCTCTGATGTTGATAGTTCTCTCTTGAACACTGTGAGGGGTCGGCCAGTTATGTCCCTTATGTGTAGTGGAAGCGTGTTGAACAGTCTCGGACCTCTGATGTTGATAGTTCTCTCTTGAACACTGTGAGGGGTCGGCCAGTTATGTCCCTTATGTGTAGTGGAAGCGTGTTGAACAGTCTCGGGCCTCTGACGTTGATAGTTCTCTCTTGAACACTGTGAGGGGTCGGCCAGTTATGTCCCTTATGTGTAGTGGAAGCGTGTTGAACAGTCTCGGGCCTCTGATGTTGATAGTTCTCTCTTGAACACTGTGAGGGGTCGGCCAGTTATGTCCCTTATGTGTAGTGGAAGCGAGTTGAACAGTCTCGGGCCTCTGATGTTGATAGTTCTCTCTTGAACACTGTGAGGGGTCGGCCAGTTATGTCCCTTATGTGTAGTGGAAGCGTGTTGAACAATCTCGGGCCTCTGATGTTGATAGTTCTCTCTTGAACACTGTGAGGGGTCGGCTAGTTATGTCCCTTATGTGTAGTGGAAGCGTGTTGAACAGTCTCGGGCCTCTGATGTTGATAGTTCTCTCTTGAACACTGTGGGGGGTCGGCCAGTTATATTCCTTATGTGTAGTGGAAGCTTGTTGAACAGTCTCGAGCCTCTGATGTTGATAGTTCTCTCTTGAACACTGTGAGGGGTCGGCCAGTTATGTCCCTTATGTGTAGTGGAAGTGTGTTGAACAGTCTAGGGCCTCTGATGTTGATAGTTCTCTCTTGAACACTGTGAGGGGTCGGCCAGTTATATCCCTTATGTGTAGTGGAAGCGTGTTGAACAGTCTCGGGCCTCTGATGTTGATAGTTCTCTCTTGAACACTGTGAGGGGTCGGCTAGTTATGTCCCTTATGTGTAGTGGAAGCGTGTTGAACAGTCTCGGGCCTCTGATGTTGATAGTTCTCTCTTGAACACTGTGGGGGGTCGGCCAGTTATATTCCTTATGTGTAGTGGAAGCTTGTTGAACAGTCTCGGGCCTCTGATGTTGATAGTTCTCTCTTGAACACTGTGAGGGGTCGGCCAGTTATGTCCCTTATGTGTAGTGGAAGCGTGTTGAACAGTCTAGGGCCTCTGATGTTGATAGTTCTCTCTTGAACACTGTGAGGGGTCGGCCAGTTATGTCCCTTATGTGTAGTGGAAGCGTGTTGAACAGTCTCGGACCTCTGATGTTGATAGTTCTCTCTTGAACACTGTGAGGGGTCGGCCAGTTATGTCCCTTATGTGTAGTGGAAGCGTGTTGAACAGTCTCGGGCCTCTGACGTTGATAGTTCTCTCTTGAACACTGTGAGGGGTCGGCTAGTTATGTCCCTTATGTGTAGTGGAAGCGTGTTGAACAGTCTCGGGCCTCTGATGTTGATAGTTCTCTCTTGAACACTGTGGGGGGTCGGCCAGTTATATTCCTTATGTGTAGTGGAAGCTTGTTGAACAGTCTCGGGCCTCTGATGTTGATAGTTCTCTCTTGAACACTGTGAGGGGTCGGCCAGTTATGTCCCTTATGTGTAGTGGAAGCGTGTTGAACAGTCTCGGGCCTCTGATGTTGATAGTTCTCTCTTGAACACTGTGAGGGGTCGGCCAGTTATGTCCCTTATGTGTAGTGGAAGCGTGTTGAACAGTCTCGGACCTCTGATGTTGATAGTTCTCTCTTGAACACTGTGAGGGGTCGGCCAGTTATGTCCCTTATGTGTAGTGGAAGCGTGTTGAACAGTCTCGGGCCTCTGACGTTGATAGTTCTCTCTTGAACACTGTGAGGGGTCGGCCAGTTATGTCCCTTATGTGTAGTGGAAGCGTGTTGAACAGTCTCGGGCCTCTGATGTTGATAGTTCTCTCTTGAACACTGTGAGGGGTCGGCCAGTTATGTCCCTTATGTGTAGTGGAAGCGTGTTGAACAATCTCGGGCCTCTGATGTTGATAGTTCTCTCTTGAACACTGTGAGGGGTCGGCCAGTTATGTCCCTAATGTGTAGTGGAAGCGTGTTGAACAGTCTCGGGCCTCTGATGTTGATAGTTCTCTCTCAGAGTACCTGTTGCACCTCTGCTCTTCAACTGCTTTTACCTATGTGTAGTTACACTACGCTTGTGGTGTCCCGTCTTCCCAGCACTCTGTCTAATGTAGTTGACTGTTACCATGATATATATATATGTGGTTCAGCTTGTATGTGCCATGATGGAGTCATCATGGAGGGCAAAGTGAGAACCGGAAACACTCCAGTTTGCAGGTTACCAATCGGCGAGTTGAACTTTATAGCGGGGACCCCGCGGGCACTGGAGGTCAGGAAGGGGGGGGGGGGTGTTGGGGGGGAGGTGGTGATTAGGTGATTGGCGGGGAGCAAGAAGACAGACACCTTGTGGCTGGCAGGTACGGCTTGGTGATTAGGTAGGAGCCGAAGCCCTGGGCCAGATTCACGAAGCAGTTACGCAAGCACTTGTGAACCTGGGGCCAGATTCACGAAGCAGTTACGCAAGCACTTGTGAACCTGGGGCCAGATTCACGAAGCAGTTACGCAAGCACTTATGAACCTGAGGCCAGATTCACGAAGCAGTTACGCAAGCACTTACGAACCTGGGGCCTGATTCACGAAGCAGTTACGCAAGCACTTACGAACCTGGGGCCAGATTCACGAAGCAGTTACGCAAGCACTTATGAACCTGAGGCCAGATTCACGAAGCAGTTACGCAAGCACTTATGAACCTGAGGCCTGATTCACGAAGCAGTTACGCAAGCACTTATGAACCTGGGGCCAGATTCACAAGCAGTTACGCAAGCACTTACGAACCTGGGGCCAGATTCACAAGCAGTTACGCAAGCACTTATGAACCTGGGGCCTGATTCACGAAGCAGTTACGCAAGCACTTGCGAACCCGGGGTTGACTATTGTGAGCCGCGGAGAGAGGGCCAACACCCGCCACAGTTCTCAGCTTCCGGCAGTGGACTATAGAGGGGGCTGAGCCTCCAGCAGTGGCTGTTGCAACAAAGGGATGTCAACAGGGGAGTGACGGACCGGAAGTCTGACCTACGGTGTTGCCGGAAGTTGTTAGTGACGTAATGGTACCACCGGTGGCTCTGACGGCTGAGTGGGCAGCGCTCGGGATTCGTAGTACTAAGGTTACGGGTTCGATCCCCGGCGTCAGACATCCCCAAACCATCTAACCAACGCCACTTATCATCTTTAAACGTCCATTCCCAATCCCAACCGTCCTTGGGCTGGACGGTAGAGCGACGGTCTCGTTTCATGCAGGTCGGCGTTCAATCCCCGACCGTCCACACAAGTGATTGGGCACCATTCCTTTCCCCCGTCCCATCCCAAGTCCTTATCCTGACCCCTTCCCCCCCTGGCCCATCCTCCGAATATGGGGAGATAAATGTAACAGCACAAATAAGTGCAATTATGTACTATTCATAGCACGCTGAATGCCCAGCTTTTCATATAAGAGGTACCAGGCGAATAAAACCGACAGACTACCACTATGAAAACAGCCACTACTCCATCGACCGGGATAATTTTTTAGCAAGAGGAGGAGGAGAAGAATGGCTAAAAATGACCAGACTCTACCACCAACTCGGTCAAATGCTAGAGAGGACGCAAACACAGTGGCCTCCTTACCAGAGCCTCAGATATTAACACCAATTAAAGCATCCAGCACTTCCACTAACACGATAACATCATTTATATTTGCCAACATCCAGGGTATAAAAACACGCAAATCCAACAAAGTTCACTTTATAGATGGTCTCCTTCATGAGGCAAATGCAGTGTTTGCAGCCCTAACGGAAATCCACACAAAGGACTACCTTGATGGTGAAATATGGATCTCAGAATACAATCTCTTCAGATGTGATAGGAAACACCGGCTTCAGGGTGGGGTCAGCCTCTACATCAAAGACACACTCATCTGTACTGAGCTGCTAAACACCTCAAATGATATGGTGGAAGTGCTGATAGTCAAAATAGAGATCCTAAATGTAGTTGTTGTCCTTGTATATAAGTCACCGGAGGCAAACCCTCAGCAGTTTAAAGACCAACTAATGAAAATAGAGCACTGCTTGGAAAACCTCACAAATCCAGCTCCGAACATCATCCTGCTTGGGGACTTCAACCTACGGCACCTGAAATGGAAGCACCTGGCTAATACAGTAATATCAGAAAGAATACCAGGAAGTAGCCTAAATGAGCAGGCACATGCAAATGACCTGCTACGGATGTGCGATAGGTTTGCCTTAAACCAGCAAATAGTAGAACCAACTAGGAAGGAGAACACGCTGGACCTCATTTTCACTAATAATGATGAATTGATCAGGAACATAATGATTACAAATACCTGTTACTCAGATCACAACTTAATTGAAGTTCTGACAACCATGGGGAATGGACCTTCAAAACCAGTCCAGATTCCCGGTGGAGGAGATTTCAGCAAATTTAACTTCAATAATAAACAGATAAACTGGGAGCAAATAAACCAGGACTTCACAGAAATAAACTGGGAAGAACAGCTAGAAAATGCAAACCTGAACCAGTGCCTGGAAAAAATAAGCTCAGTAGCACTAGAAATATGTTCAAACCGCATACCCCTAAGAAAAAAGAGAAAGAGATGCAGATTGGAACGGGAACGTCGTTCCCTATATAGGCGAAGAAAACGAATCGCGGAACAACTTGAGTCGCACCCTATCTCAAGAACGGCGAAGAAGGTTAGATAGAGAAATAGAAACAATTGAACTCAAGCTACAAGAATCATGCAAAACCCAGGAGAGGCAAAGAGAGCAAAAGGCCATCAGTGAAATAGAGAGAAATCCGAAAAAAATTTTCTCCTATGCAAAATCAAGATCAAAAACCACATCTAGTATCGGGCCCCTGCGAAAGGGAGATGGAACTTTCACCGATGACAACAAAGAAATGAGCGAGTTACTGAGGAAACGGTACGGCTCTGTTTTCAGCGAACCATTAAACACACTAAAGATTGATAACCCAAATGAATTTTTCATGGATATGATACCATCAAATCATATATCAGACGTCGTCCTATCCCCACTAGATTTTGAAGAAGCCATAAACAGTATGCCTATGCACTCTGCACCAGGCCCGGATTCTTGGAACTCCATATTCATCAAGAACTGTAAAAAACCACTATCGCAGGCCCTTCACATTCTGTGGAGACAAAGCCTAGATACTGGCGTTATTCCTGACATACTAAAAACAGCAGAGATAGCACCACTTCATAAAGGAGGAAATAAGGCAGAGGCAAAAAATTACAGACCGATAGCACTAACATCGCACATCATAAAAATTTTTGAGAGAGTGCTAAGAAGTAAGATCACAAAATACATGGAATCACAGCATCTCCATAACCCCGGACAACATGGTTTCAGAACAGGGCGCTCTTGCCTGTCGCAGTTGCTGGACCACTATGATATGGCATTAGATGCTATGGAAGACAAACAAAACGCTGATGTAATTTACACAGATTTCGCAAAAGCTTTTGATAAATGTGACCATGGTGTTATTGCACATAAAATGCGTTCAAAAGGAATTACCGGGAAAATAGGCAGATGGATCTACAATTTCCTGACTGACAGAACCCAATGTGTAATAGTAAACAAAATAAAATCCAGCCCATCAACCGTGAAGAGCTCAGTCCCCCAGGGTACTGTGCTTGCTCCAGTACTTTTTCTCATCCTCATATCGGACATAGACAAGAACACAACCTATAGCACTGTATCATCCTTTGCAGATGACACTAGGATTTTCATGAGTTGGCAACATAGAGGACACGGCAAACCTCCAGTCAGATGTAGATCAGGTCTTTCTATGGGCTACAGAAAATAATATGGTGTTTAACGAGGATAAGTTCCAGCTCATGCGCTACGGAAAAATTGAAAATATAAAAACGGAAACCACGTACAAAACTCAGGCAAATCATAACATAGAACGAAAAGGCAATGTAAAGGATCTGGGTATACTCATGTCGGAAGACCTTACCTTTAAAGAACACAATAAAGTAGCCGTCACAACTGCAAGAAAAATGACAGGTTGGATAACAAGAACTTTTCACACTAGAGATGCTATACCGATGATACTTTTCAAAACGCTTGCGTTCTCTAGAGTGGAGTACTGCTGCACAATGACAGCCCCTTTCAAAGCTAGAGAAATTGCTGACCTGGAGAGCGTGCAGAGATCCTTTACTGCTAGAATCCACTCAGTAAAACATCTAAATTACTGGGACCGACTAAAGAGCCTAAATCTGTACTCCCTTGAGCGCAGGCGGGAGAGATACATAATAATTTACATGTGGAAAATAATTGAGGGGCTGGTCCCAAACCTGCACACAGAAATAACATCACATGAGACCAGAAGACATGGGAGGATGTGCAGAATACCCCCGTTGAAAAGCAGAGGTGCAACAGGTACTCTGAGAGAGAACTCTATCAACATCAGAGGCCCGAGACTGTTCATCACGCTTCCACTACACATAAGGGATATAACTGGCCGACCCCTCACAGTGTTCAAGACAGAACTATCAACATCAGAGGCCCGAGACTGTTCAACACGCTTCCACTACACATAAGGGACATAACTGGCCGACCCCTCACAGTGTTCAAGAGAGAACTATCAACATCAGAGGCCCGAGACTGTTCAACACGCTTCCACTACACATAAGGGACATAACTGGCCGACCCCTCACAGTGTTCAAGAGAGAACTATCAACATCAGAGGCCCGAGACTGTTCAACACGCTTCCACTACACATAAGGGACATAACTGGCCGACCCCTCACAGTGTTCAAGAGAGAACTATCAACATCAGAGGCCCGAGACTGTTCAACACGCTTCCACTACACATAAGGGACATAACTGGCCGACCCCTCACAGTGTTCAAGAGAGAACTATCAACATCAGAGGCCCGAGACTGTTCAACACGCTTCCACTACACATAAGGGGCATAACTGGCAAACCCCAGTTATCTGGGGTTTATAACTGGCCGCGGGGCTCAGCGTCCCCGCGGCCTGGTCGTCGACTAGGCCTCCTGGATCCTAGACTGGTCAACCAGGCTGTTGGACGCGGCTGCTCGCAGCCTGACATATGAGTCACAGCCTGGTTGATCAGTTATCCTTTGGAGGTGTTTATCAAGTTCTCTCTTGAACACTGGCTTGGTGCTTTTTCCTCATAGCTCCATGGGGATGTGTAACAAAAAGGAGGCGTGGTCGAGGACCGGGCCGCGGGGACGCTAAGCCCCGAAATCATCTCAAGATAACCTAAAGATAACCTGTGCTTGCCTTGCCCGCCTCTGTTTTGGGGTGGAGTGTGTTTTTTATCCTAACTTTCTCGTTTCTTCCTCAGTCTTGCTCATATCTTTCTCATTTATGCCCTCCATTTTTCTCAGTTTTCTTGTCGTTTATTCTTGTGTTAATATATATTTTTTCCCCCTTGCAGGTACGAGTGGGTGTAGGTGTGTGTGTGTGTGTGTACCACATGCTGGGTGGTGTCTGCTGGCCTGGTGAGTGTCTGCTGGCCTGGTGAGTGTCTGCTGGCCTGGTGAGTGTCTGCTGGCCTGGTGAGTGTCTGCTGGCCTGGTGAGTGTCTGCTGGCCTGGTGAGTGTCTGCTGGCCTGGTGAGTGTCTGCTGGCCTGGTGAGTGTCTGCTGGCTGCTGGCCTGGTGAGTGTCTGCTGGTTCCTCGACTGGTTATAAGATAAGGGTTATCCAGGTTATCTATCTTAGAACTGGATAAGTGGTTATCCAGTTCCCTCGTTAACTCAGCTCTGGTAGTTGTGTCCCCCCGTGATCAAGTCGTCAATCAGGAGACCTGATTGGTACATAGGCAGCGGAGGCCTATCTTAAGGGTATGCAGAATCTCTTATGGTCACGGGTAATGCCCATCAGATAATTGGATCAGTTATATGCCCATCAGGTTATTAAGGCTGTGTTTACTTGTAGACTAGCGAACTGAAAGATATGGTGGGGGGGGGGGGGTAAAATAATGCCAGTGAAGGGTAGAGGTGCCATTAGGCACAATCAGAGAACACTGTGGAGATCACAGAACACAATCAGAGAACACTGTGGAGATCACAGAACACAATCAGAGAACACTGTGGAGATCACAGAACACAATCAGAGAACACTGTGGAGATCACAGAACACAATCAGAGAACACTGTGGAGATCACAGAACACAATCAGAGAACACTGTGGAGATCACAGAACACAATCAGAGAACACTGTGGAGATCACAGAACACAGAGAACACTGTGGAGATCACAGAACACAGAGAACACTGTGGAGATCAGAGAACACTGTGGAGATCAGAGAACACAATCAAGTGTCCTCTCATCAAATATCAGAAATATAACAGGAACAAAAGCGGAAGTGTTTACGGAACAATTAGTCAAGTTCCTGCATGAAGTGCCGGACCCACCAAGCTGTGGTGGGTATGTGGGCCTGCGGGCCGCTCCAAGCAACAGCCTGGTGGACCAAACTCTCACAATTCAAGCCTGGCCTCGGGCCGGGCTTGGGCAGTAGAAGAACTCCCAGAACCCCATCAAGCAGGTATATGTGGGCCTGCGGGCCGCTCCAAGCAACAGCCTGGTGGACCAAACTCTCACAAGTCAAGCCTGGCCTCGGGCCGGGCTTGGGCAGTAGAAGAACTCCCAGAACCCCATCAAGCAGGTATATGTGGGCCTGCGGGCCGCTCCAAGCAACAGCCTGGTGGACCAAACTCTCACAAGACAAGCCTGGCCTCGGGCCGGGCTTGGGCAGTAGAAGAACTCCCAGAACCCCATCAAGCAGGTATATGTGGGCCTGCGGGCCGCTCCAAGCAACAGCCTGGTGGACCAAACTCTCACAAGTCAAGCCTGGCCTCGGGCCGGGCTTGGGCAGTAGAAGAACTCCCAGAACCCCATCAAGCAGGTATATGTGGGCCTGCGGGCCGCTCCAAGCAACAGCCTGGTGGACCAAACTCTCACAAGTCAAGCCTGGCCTCGGGCCGGGCTTGGGCAGTAGAAGAACTCCCAGAACCCCATCAAGCAGGTATATGTGGGCCTGCGGGCCGCTCCAAGCAACAGCCTGGTGGACCAAGCTCTCACAAGTCAAGCCTGGCCTCGGGCCGGGCTTGGGCAGTAGAAGAACTCCCAGAACCCCATCAAGCAGGTATATGTGGGCCTGCGGGCCGCTCCAAGCAACAGCCTGGTGGACCAAACTCTCACAAGTCAAGCCTGGCCTCGGGCCGGGCTTGGGCAGTAGAAGAACTCCCAGAACCCCATCAAGCAGGTATATGTGGGCCTGCGGGCCGCTCCAAGCAACAGCCTGGTGGACCAAACTCTCACAAGTCAAGCCTGGCCTCGGGCCGGGCTTGGGCAGTAGAAGAACTCCCAGAACCCCATCAAGCAGGTATATGTGGGCCTGCGGGCCGCTCCCCAGAGGACTATCAGCGCTGTATCTGAGGCCCCAATACTGTCCGAGTCTCTCAAAGAGTACCAGTTACCTGCTACCTGGCTGTCTGATAGGGTTTTCCTGGAATTGAACTGGAATTGATTCTGAGAGTTCCGCTACTTACTCCCCGAACCCGGCTTGAGTCCAGGCTTGCCTTAGTGATAACTTGGTCCACCAGGCTGTTGCTTGGAGCGGGCCGCAGTCCCACACACATATCCACTACAGCCTGGTTGGTCCGGCATTTCTTGGGGTAGTTTCCGGTGTTCCCACTCCTTTGTTACAGTAAACACGAAATCATAACAGATCTCATATATATACAGGAGTTTGCCAAAATAAACAAATGTTTTTGGGTAAACAGTTTACTCCAAAAAAAGGAAAAAAAAGAATAATTAAAAAAAGTGGGGGGGGGGGCTTGTAGATCAATAATAGAACTTATTAATACACTTTTATTGCTCTCTTGGTAGAATACTGTCGCGCACTAACAGCCCCATTCACAGTTGGAGAAGTTGCTGATCTGAAGATCATTTCGAGCAGCCTCGTCCAACAGCCTGGTTGACCAGTCCAGCAACCCAGGAGGTCTGGTCAAGGACCGGGCCGCTGAGACGTTGAGCCCTGAAACCATCGCAAGGTAACTGCCCGAAGCAATTGCATACAGCATTTAAAATATTGTGACCACTTAAGGTAAGGGAGAGGTCTAAGCCTTCTAACCAGGGCCACAAGACCTTAAGGGCCTGTCCTAAACAAGTCTTAGGTGAAACAACTGACAATCAGCCAACTTAGGGCAGTTTGGTAAATCAGGGCAGCACTGGCTCTCAGAACTCCTACAACATATGTCGACCCAAGAAACGCATGGATCTGTTTCCTTTATTAGCGACGACATGATGAAAGACTTCACAGTCTTTGATTCATGGTCAGAGGTGGGCGAAGGCTCAGTCTTTAAGCACCAGGCTTCAGACGGCACTGGAAGCCTCTTAACGAGCCAGGAACCAGCGGTCTTACCACCCCACATAACCACCCAAGGAACGACCGCTAATGATATGAAGACGACGCCGAAGATCGTGATAACACGACCTAACTCCGTCCACTTGTTGTAGTACACCTTGAGCAGCGTCTCCTGCAAGTGGGCAACCCGCTGCCTGTAGAGGGTCAGGCGCCACACCGACCCGACGACGGGTAGGCGGCTCCACACGCCGCGGCCGTCGAGCGTCGTCAAATGCGCGGGAATCCATTTTCCGACTACCGGCAGGTTGGCCAGCCTGCTCCACGCCACACTACTCTCCGCCCAGTCGTTGGGGGTCATTTCTACCGTCAGCTTGGTCACCAGGTACTTGTTAATGACTGGTAGGTGATCCAGCAACCTGACTGTTGTGGGTGGTGAGCAGGCTTTGCGCAGGTCCTCGCGCAGGGTCTGCTCCAGGCGGTAGTATGATGCTGCAGATGAACTCGGTGTAGAGACCAGTCACCAGGCCGGCCAACAGGGTTGCCACACCCATCACCAGGCTGGTCGGCAGGGCTGCCACACCCATCACCTGTCTTGTCAGCAGGGCTGCCACACCCATCACCTGTCTGGCCAGCAGGGCTGCCACACCTTTCACCAGGCTGGTCGGCAGGGCTGCCACACCCATCACCTGTCTGGCCGGCAGGGCTGCCACACCCATCACCTGTCTGGCCAGCAGGGCTGCCACACCCTTCACCAGTCTGACACGCAGGCAGGTGTGAAACCTGTGCCCGACACTGCTGTCCATGGCCGAGGTCACACCAGGCGGCTCCGGAGCCTGGTCCAGGGTCACACCGTGAGCCTGGTCTGAGATCACATCAGACTGCTCTAGAGCCCAGTACCAGGTCATACCAGTAGCCTGATCCGGGGTCAGACCGTGAGCCTGGTCTGAGGTCACACCCGGCGACTCTGGAGTCTGGTCAGAGGTCACACCAGACTGCTCTAGAGCCCGGTACCAGGTCATACCAGACTGCTCTAGAGCCCGGTACCAGGTCATACCAGACTGCTCTAGAGCCCGGTACCAGGTCATACCAGTAGCCTGATCCGGGGTCAGACCGCGAGCCTGGTCTGGAGTCTGGTCAGAGGTCACACCAGACTGCTCTGGAGTCCGGTACCAGGTCATACCAGTAGCCTGATCCAGGGTCAGACCGTGAGCCTGGTCTGAGGTCACACCCGGCGACTCTGGAGTCTGGTCAGGGGTCACACCAGACTGACTCGAGCGGTACAACAACAGTTTGGTAGATCCTAGGAGGAACCACATTAACATCAGTAAACTGTTCATTATTAACAAAATATTAAACTTTCGAGATAATTTTGTTCACTGTAGTTTTTAAGTTCACTTCAGTACTTGTTTCTTATCGTGAGAGTAAGATGAAAGGCAAGGTATTGGCTCCTAGCACTGTGTATCCTGAGTTATCCTGATCAACCAGGCTGTTGGACGCGGCTGCTCGCAGCCTCACGTATGAGTCACAGCCTGGTTGATCAGGTATCCTTTGGGGGTGTTTGTCAAGTTCTCTCTTGAACACTGTGAGGGGTCGGTCAGTTATGTCCCTTATGTGTAGTGGAAGCGTGTTGAACAGTCTCGGGCCTCTGATGTTGATAGTTCTCTCTTGAACACTGTGAGGGGTCGGCCAGTTATGTCCCTTATGTGTAGTGGAAGCGTGTTGAACAGTCTCGGGTCTCTGATGTTGATAGTTCTCTCTTGAACACTGTGAGGGGTCGGCCAGTTATGTCCCTTATGTGTAGTGGAAGCGTGTTGAACAGTCTCGGGCCTCTGATGTTGATAGTTTTCTCTTGAACACTGTGAGGGGTCGGCCAGTTATGTCCCTTATGTGTAGTGGAAGCGTGTTGAACAGTCTCGGGACCTCTGATGTTGATAGTTCTCTTTTGAACACTGTGAGGGGTCGGCCAGTTATGCCCCTTATGTGTAGTGGAAGCGTGTTGAACAGTCTCGGGCCTCTGATGTTGATAGTTCTCTCTCAGGGTACGGCCCGCAGGCCCACATATACCTGCTTGATGGGGTTCTGGGAGTTCTTCTACTCCTCAAGCCCGGCCCGAGGCCAGGCTTGATTTGTGAGAGCTTGGTCCACCAGGCTGTTGCTTGGAGCGGCCCGCAGGCCCACATACCCACCACATCCCGGCTCTCCTTGGAGAAAACAGTCTAGTTTCCTCTTGAAGATGTCCACGGTTGTTCTGGCAATATTTCTTATGCTTGCTGGGAGGACGTTGAACAACCGTGCACCTCTGATGTTTATACAGTGTTCTCTGATTGTGCCTATGGCACCTCTGTTCTTCACTGGTTCTATTCTGCATTTTCTTCCATATTGTTCACTCCAGTACGTTGTTATTTTACTGTATAGATTTGGTACTTGGCCCTCCAGTATTTTCCATGTGTATATTATTTGGTATCTCTCTCGTCTTCTTTCTAGTGAGTACATTTGGAGAGCTTTGAGACGATCCCAATAATTTAGGTGTTTTATCGCTTCTATGCGTGCCGTATATGTTCTCATGTATTCCCTCTATTTCGGTAATCTCTCCTGCTCTGAAGGGGAAAGTGAGTACTGAGCAGTACTCGAGACGGGACAACACAAGTGACTTGAAGAGTACAACCATTGTGATGGGATCCCTGGATTTGAAAGTTCTCGTAATCCATCCTATCATTTTTCTGGCTGTCGCGATATTTGCTTGGTTATGCTCCCTAAACGTTAGATCGTCGGACATCATTATTCCCAAATCCTTGACATGCTGTTTTTCTACTATGGGAAGATTCGATTGTGTTTTGTACCCTGTATTATGTTTCAGATCCTCATTTTTGCCGTACCTGAGTACCTGGAATTTATCACTGTTAAACATCTTGTTATATTCTTCTGCCCAGTCGAAAACTTTGTTGACATCTGCTTGTAGTTTTTCAATGTCAGATCACCACCACCACCACCACCACCACCACCACCAACACCACCACCACCAACACCTGCCACAAACTAAGACAGTTACTCTAACATTACAATCCACCATTTTGCAATTAAACCTAGAAAATGACTCTTACCGTTAAAGGCCAAAACACCCAGCAATTTACACCTTCCCCGCTTGAGTTAGGAAAATACTGTATGTTTGAGTTAGGAAAATGTTATTTATCAGATATAGAAACTTCTTAAAAGTTTCCAACACTTTGCTCCCGCAAGGTAACTTCACTTTAGGAGTCAGTAAATGTGAATCTTCTTGTTTGAGGAGCTGTTCACTTGAGACAGTTAAGCAAGTCCCAGCTGTGTCTGGGTACAAGTGACAGGATGAACAACCCAGCGGGTTTTCTTCCTATTGGGGAGTGTTGTACATGCTGCTATGGCGGTGTGTCCACTCACAGGATGAGTGGCGCTGCCCAATACTGTCACTATGGCGGTGTGTCCACTCACAAGATGAGTGGCGCTGCCCAATACTGTCACTATGGCGGTGTGTCCATTCACAAGATGAGTGGCGCTGCCCAATACTGTCACTATGGCGGTGTGTCCACTCACAGGATGAGTGGCGCTGCCCAATACTGTCACTATGGCGGTGTGTCCACTCACAGGATGAGTGGCGCTGCCCAATACTGTCACTATGGCGGTGTGTCCACTCACAGGATGAGTGGCGCTGCCCAATACTGTCACTATGGCGGTGTGTCCACTCACAGGATGAGTGGCGCTGCCCAATACTGTCACTATGGCGGTGTGTCCACTCACAGGATGAGTGGCGCTGCCCAATACTGTCACTATGGTGGTGTGTCCACTCACAGGATGAGTGGCGCTGCCCAATACTGTCACTATGGCGGTGTGTCCACTCACAGGATGAGTGGCGCTGCCCAATACTGTCACTATGGTGGTGTGTCCACTCACAGGATGAGTGGCGCTGCCCAATACTGTCACTATGGCGGTGTGTCCACTCACAAGGATGAGTGGCCGCTGCCCAATACTGTCACTATGGCGGTGTGTCCACTTCACAGGATGAGTGGCGCTGCCCAATACTGTCACTATGGCGGTGTGTCCACTCACAGGATGAGTGGCGCTGCCCAATACTGTCACTATGGCGGTGTGTCCACTCACAGGATGAGTGGCGCTGCCCAATACTGTCACTATGGCGGTGTGTCCACTCACAGGATGAGTGGCGCTGCCCAATACTGTCACTATGGCGGTGTGTCCACTCACAGGATGAGTGGCGCTGCCCAATTACTGTCACTATGGTGGTGTGTTCACTCACAGGATGAGTGGCGCTGCCCAATACTGTCACTATGGCGGTGATGTCCACTTCACAAGATGAGTGGCGCTGCCCAATACTGTCACTATGGCGGTGTGTCCACTCACAGGATGAGTGGCGCTGCCCAATACATGTCACTATGGCGGTGTGTCCACTCACAGGATGAGTGGCCGCTGCCCAATACTGTCACTATGGCGGTGTGTCCACTCACAGGATGAGTGACGCTGCCCAATACTGTCACTATGGCGGTGTGTGCACTCACAGGATGAGTGGCGCTGCCCAATACTGTCACTATGGCGGTGTGTCCACTCACAGGATGAGTGGACGCTGCCCAATACTGTCACTATGGCGGTGTGTCCACTCACAGGATGAGTGGCGCTGCCCAATACTGTCACTATGGCGGTGTGTCCACTCACAGGATGAGTGACGCTGCCCAATACTGTCACTATGGCGGTGTGTCCACTCACAGGATGAGTGGCGCTGCCCAATACTGTCACTCTGGCGGTGTGTCCACTCACAGGATGAGTGGCGCTGCCCAATACTGTCACTCTGGCGGTGTGTCCACTCACAGGATGAGTGGCGCTGCCCAATGCTGTCACTATGGCGGTGTGTCCACTCACAGGATGAGTGGCGCTGCCCAATACAGTCACTATGGCGGTGTGTCCACTCACAGGATGAGTGGCGCTGCCCAATACTGTCACTATGGCGGTGTGTCCACTCACAGGATGAGTGGCGCTGCCTAATACTGGCACTTTGGTGGTGTGTCCACTCACAGGATGAGTGACGCTGCCCAATACTGTCACTATGGCGGTGTGTCCACTCACAGGATGAGTGGCGCTGCCTAATACTGGCACTATGGTGGTGTGTCCACTCACAGGATGAGTGGCGCTGCCCAATACTGTCACTATGGCGGTGTGTCCACTCACAGGATGAGTGGCGCTGCCCAATACTGTCACAATGGCGGTGTGTCCACTCACAGGATGAGTGGCGCTGCCCAATACTGTCACTATGGCGGTGTGTGCACTCACAGGATGAGTGGCGCTGCCCAATACTGTCACTATGGCGGTGTGTCCACTCACAGGATGAGTGACGCTGCCCAATACTGTCACTATGGCGGTGTGTCCACTCACAGGATGAGTGGCGCTGCCCAATACTGTCACTATGGCGGTGTGTCCACTTACAGGATGAGTGACGCTGCCCAATACTGTCACTATGGCGGTGTGTCCACTCACAGGATGAGTGGCGCTGCCCAATACTGTCACTCTGGCGGTGTGTCCACTCACAGGATGATTGGCGCTGCCCAATACTGTCACTCTGGCGGTGTGTCCACTCACAGGATGAGTGGCGCTGCCCAATGCTGTCACTATGGCGGTGTGTCCACTCACAGGATGAGTGGCGCTGCCCAATACAGTCACTATGGCGGTGTGTCCACTCACAGGATGAGTGGCGCTGCCCAATACTGTCACTATGGCGGTGTGTCCACTCACAGGATGAGTGGCGCTGCCTAATACTGGCACTTTGGTGGTGTGTCCACTCACAGGATGAGTGGCGCTGCCCAATACTGTCACTATGGCGGTGTGTCCACTCACAGGATGAGTGGCGCTGCCCAATACTGTCACTATGGTGGTGTGTCCCCTCACAGGATGAGTGGCGCTGCCCAATACTGTCACTATGGCGGTGTGTCCACTCACAGGATGAGTGACGCTGCCCAATACTGTCACTATGGCGGTGTGTCCACTCACAGGATGAGTGGCGCTGCCCAATACTGTCACTATGGCGGTGTGTCCACTTACAGGATGAGTGACGCTGCCCAATACTGTCACTATGGCGGTGTGTCCACTCACAGGATGAGTGGCGCTGCCCAATACTGTCACTCTGGCGGTGTGTCCACTCACAGGATGATTGGCGCTGCCCAATACTGTCACTCTGGCGGTGTGTCCACTCACAGGATGAGTGGCGCTGCCCAATGCTGTCACTATGGCGGTGTGTCCACTCACAGGATGAGTGGCGCTGCCCAATACAGTCACTATGGCGGTGTGTCCACTCACAGGATGAGTGGCGCTGCCCAATACTGTCACTATGGCGGTGTGTCCACTCACAGGATGAGTGGCGCTGCCTAATACTGGCACTTTGGTGGTGTGTCCACTCACAGGATGAGTGGCGCTGCCCAATACTGTCACTATGGCGGTGTGTCCACTCACAGGATGAGTGGCGCTGCCCAATACTGTCACTATGGTGGTGTGTCCACTCACAGGATGAGTGGCGCTGCCCAATACTGTCACTATGGTGGTGTGTCCACTCACAGGATGAGTGACGCTGCCCAATAAACTCCGCTCTCGGGGCAAAATTAATACAACAAAATTCCTCCCTAGGAAGATAGATTGTTAATAAGGTTCTGGAAACTATCAGTTAAAACTAGTGTTAATTTAACTCTCTGCTAAATTCGTAGTGTATACATATACATTAGACTATACACTACACTATATACACTACAGACACCTAAACTCTGTACATAAATCGTCAGAACGAGCTTTAAATATAAACATTTGAGGTTTAGAAATATATACCAACCGGATCAACCAGGCTGTGGTGGGTATGAGGGTCTGCGGGCCGCTCCAAGCAACAGCCTGGTGGACCAAACTCTCACAAGTCAAGCCTGGCCTCGGGCCGGGCTTGGGCAGTAGAAGAACTCCCAGAACCCCATCAAGCAGGTATATGTGGGCCTGCGGGCCGCTCCAAGCAACAGCCTGGTGGACCAAACTCTCACAAGTCAAGCCTGGCCTCGGGCCGGGCTTGGGCAGTAGAAGAACTCCCAGAACCCCATCAAGCAGGTATATGTGGGCCTGTGGGCCGCTCCAAGCAACAGCCTGGTGGACCAAACTCTCACAAGTCAAGCCTGGCCTCGGGCCGGGCTTGGGCAGTAGAAGAACTCCCAGAACCCCATCAAGCAGGTATATGTGGGCCTGCGGGCCGCTCCAAGCAACAGCCTGGTGGACCAAACTCTCACAAGTCAAGCCTGGCCTCGGGCCGGGCTTGGGCAGTAGAAGAACTCCCAGAACCCCATCAAGCAGGTATATGTGGGCCTGCGGGCCGCTCCAAGCAACAGCCTGGTGGACCAAACTCTCACAAGTCAAGCCTGGCCTCGGGCCGGGCTTGGGCAGTAGAAGAACTCCCAGAACCCCATCAAGCAGGTATATGTGGGCCTGCGGGCCGCTCCAAGCAACAGCCTGGTGGACCAAACTCTCACAAGTCAAGCCTGGCCTCGGGCCGGGCTTGGGCAGTAGAAGAACTCCCAGAACCCCATCAAGCAGGTATATGTGGGCCTGCGGGCCGCACCAAGCAACAGCCTGGTGGACCAAACTCTCACAAGTCAAGCCTGGCCTCGGGCCGGGCTTGGGCAGTAGAAGAACTCCCAGAACCCCATCAAGCAGGTATATGTGGGCCTGCGGGCCGCTCCAAGCAACAGCCTGGTGGACCAAACTCTCACAAGTCAAGCCTGGCCTCGGGCCGGGCTTGGGCAGTAGAAGAACTCCCAGAACCCCATCAAGCAGGTATATGTAGGCCTGCGGGCCGCTCCAAGCAACAGCCTGGTGGACCAAACTCTCACAAGTCAAGCCTGGCCTCGGGCCGGGCTTGGGCAGTAGAAGAACTCCCAGAACCCCATCAAGCAGGTATATGTGGGCCTGCGGGCCGCTCCAAGCAACAGCCTGGTGGACCAAACTCTCACAAGTCAAGCCTGGCCTCGGGCCGGGCTTGGGCAGTAGAAGAACTCCCAGAACCCCATCAAGCAGGTATATGTGGGCCTGCGGGCCGCTCCAAGCAACAGCCTGGTGGACCAAACTCTCACAAGTCAAGCCTGGCCTCGGGCCGGGCTTGGGCAGTAGAAGAACTCCCAGAACCCCATCAAGCAGGTATATGTGGGCCTGCGGGCCGCTCCAAGCAACAGCCTGGTGGACCAAACTCTCACAAGTCAAGCCTGGCCTCGGGCCGGGCTTGGGCAGTAGAAGAACTCCAGAAACCCTCCACAGGTATACTCCAGGTATATATAAAGTAAAGAGAGCTTGGCAACACCGGGCGCCAGGCTTGGGGGGGGCGCGCCACGGGTCGTCCTTGAAACATTCCTATCCTTGGTTATTCCAGGATAGACAGAATGAACTAGGCCCAAGCGGATTGGTGTAAATTGGACCAGCCTCGCAGAAGGCCTGGGTAGTGCAGTGGTGCTGTGGTGCTGTGGTGCTGTGGTGCTGTGTCGAGCACACACAGTTGGTTGGTCTGTCTGTCTAATATATATTCGACAGAGAGAGGTCACTGGCCAGATGGGATGGGGGGAGGGGGTGGGATGGGGGGGGGGGTGGGATAAGGGGGGCGGTTAACAAAGGTTGACTGGCTAGCCTTGTGAAGGTCACGGCGCAGGGAGGGGAGGGTGACACAGGGAGGGTGACACTGGGAGGGTGACACAGGGAGGGGAGGGTGACACAGGGAGGGTGACACAGGGAGGGTGACACAGGGAGGGGAGGGTGACACAGGGAGGGTGACTCAGGGAGGGGAGGGTGACACAGGGAGGGTGACACAGGGAGGGGAGGGTGACACAGGGAGGGGAGGGTGACACTGGGAGGGGAGGGTGACACAGGGAGGGGAGGGTGACACAGAGAGGGGAGGGTGACACAGGGAGGGTGACACAGGGAGGGTGACACAGGGAGGGGAGGGTGACACAGGGAGGGTGACACAGGGAGGGGAGGGTGACACAGGGAGGGTGACACAGGGAGGGGAGGGTGACACAGGGAGGGGAGGGTGACAC
This sequence comes from Procambarus clarkii, assembly GCF_040958095.1. Classification (NCBI taxonomy): domain Eukaryota; kingdom Metazoa; phylum Arthropoda; class Malacostraca; order Decapoda; family Cambaridae; genus Procambarus; species Procambarus clarkii. Next base: position 38,934,230 of record NC_091188.1, on the reverse strand, counting down.
TGGGAGGGGAGGGTGACACAGGGAGGGGAGGGTGACACAGGGAGGGTGACACAGGGAGGGGAGGGTGACACAGGGAGGGGAGGGTGACACAGGGAGGGTGACACAAGTAGGACGTTGAACAACCGCGGACCTCTGATGTTTATACAGTGTTCTCTGATTGTGCCTATGGCACCTCTGCTCTTCACAGGTTCAATCTTGCATTTTCTTCCATATCGTTCACTCCAGTACGTTGTTATTTTACTGTGTAGATTTGGGACCTGACCCTCCAGTATCTTCCAGGTGTATATTATTTGGTATCTCTCTCGTCTTCTTTCTAGTGAGTACATTTGGAGAGCTTTGAGACGATCCCAATAATTTAGGTGTTTTATCTCGTCTATGCGTGCCATATATGTTCTCTGTATTCCCTCTATTTCAGCAATCTCTCCTGCTCTGAAGGGGGAAGTGAGTACTGAGCAGTACTCAAGACGGGACAACACAAGTGACTTGAAGAGTACAACCATTGTGATGGGGTCCCTGGATTAGATGGGATCCCTGGATTAGATGGGGTCCCTAGATTAGATGGGGTCCCTGGATTAGATGGGGTCCCTGGATTAGATGGGATCCCTGGATTAGATGGGATCCCTGGATTAGATGGGATCCCTGGATTAGATGGGGTCCCTGAATTAGATGGGATTGTGATGCATCAATCCGACTGTGATTGATGTAACAGATTGCGAGCAGCGGTGTTTAACAGCCTGGTTGACCAGATCAGAGACCCGGCCTGCTGGGATTTTGATTCCCATATGCATCAGTAGGTAGGTGATTGGGTTGCCTAGTCGAGGACCGGGCCGCGGGGACGCTAAGCCCCGGAATCACCTCAAGATAACCTCTCAAGAATATAATAACTCCTTAAAGTAAACCAATTGTTGTTGATAATGTTACAGTAATTGAACCAGTCAACTACCCTCATTAACAACCACAGCCAGCCTCCACCTCTCAGGGCCATTCAGGGCCACTTAGGGGCACTCAGGGCCACCCAGAGCCACTCAGGGCCACCCAGAGCCACTCAGGGCCACCCAGGGCCACCCAGAGCCACTCAGGGCCACCCAGAGCCACCCAGAGCCACTCAGGGCCACACAGAGCCACTCAGGGCCACCCAGAGCCACTCAGGGCCACTCAGAGCCACCCAGAGCCACTCAGGGCTACCCAGGGCCACTCGGCCACCCAGAGCCACTCAGGGCCACTCAGGGCCACCCAGAGCCACTCAGGGCCACTCAGGGCCACCCAGAGCCACTCAGGGCCACCCAGAGCCACTCAGGGCCACCCAGAGCCACTCAGGGCCACCCAGAGCCACTCAGGGCCACCCAGAGCCACTCGGGCCACCCAGAGCCACTCAGGGCCTCCCAGAGCCACTCAGGGCCACCCAGAGCCACTCAGAGCCCCTCAGGGCCACCCAGAGCCACTCAGGGCCACCCAGGGCCACTCAGGGCCACCCAGAGCCACTCAGGGTCACCCAGAGCCACTCAGGGCCACCCAGAGCCACTCAGGGCCACTCAGGGCCACCCATGGCCACCCAGAGCCACTCAGGGCCACCCAGGGCCACTCAGGGCCACCGGGGCATGATAAGAATATCATCATTATCATTTCGATGGATTCCAGCCTTCTTTAGTATGCAAATGAGGGTCAATCCGACTCTGTAATTATCTTGAAATTAGTGAGAGATCTTGTGAATGTAAATAACTCGATATGTAAATGAGGCCAGGGTTTACAGGTCTGTGTTCGAGAGTTCGGTTTGTTGATGAATTTCATAAGCAGAGGAGAGGCAGTCTGCTCCACGAAGCAGAGGCAGAAGCAGTCTGATCCACGAAGCAGAGGCAGAGGCAGTCTGCTCCACGAAGCAGAGGAGAGGCAGTCTGCTCCACGAAGCAGAGGCAGAAGCAGTCTGCTCCACGAAGCAGAGGCAGAGGCAGTCTGCTCCACGAAGCAGAGGCAGAAGCAGTCTGATCCACGAAGCAGAGGCAGAGGCAGTCTGCTCCACGAAGCAGAGGAGAGGCAGTCTGCTCCACGAAGCAGAGGAGAGGCAGTCTGCTCCACGAAGCAGAGGAGAGGCAGTCTGCTCCACGAAGCAGAGGCAGAGGCAGTCTGCTCCACGAAGCAGAGGCAGAAGCAGTCTGCTCCACGAAGCAGAGGAGAGGCAGTCTGTTCCACGAAGCAGAGGCAGACGCAGTCTGCTCCACGAAGCAGAGGAGAGGCAGTCTGCTCCACGAAGCAGAGGAGAGGCAGTCTGCTCCACGAAGCAGAGGAGAGGCAGTCTGCTCCACGAAGCAGAGGCAGAAGCAGTCTGCTCCACGAAGCAGAGGCAGAAGCAGTCTGCTCCACGAAGCAGAGGCAGAAGCAGTCTGCTCCACGAAGCAGAGGAGAGGCAGTCTGCTCCACGAAGCAGAGGCAGAAGCAGTCTGCTCCACGAAGCAGAGGCAGAAGCAGTCTGCTCCACGAAGCAGAGGAGAGGCAGTCTGCTCCACGAAGCAGAGGCAGAGACAGTCTGCTCCACGAAGCAGAGGAGAGGCAGTCTGCTCCACGAAGCAGAGGAGAGGCAGTCTGCTCCACGAAGCAGAGGAGAGGCAGTCTGATCCACGAAGCAGAAGCAGAAGCAGTCTGCTCCACGAAGCAGAGGAGAGGCAGTCTGCTCCACGAAGCAGAGGCAGAGGCAGTCTGCTCCACGAAGCAGAGGAGAGGCAGTCTGCTCCACGAAGCAGAGGCAGAGGCAGTCTGCTCCACGAAGCAGAGGCAGAGGCAGTCTGCTCCACGAAGCAGAGGCAGAGACAGTCTGCTCCACGAAGCAGAGGCAGAAGCAGTCTGCTCCACGAAGCAGAGGCAGAAGCAGTCTGCTCCACGAAGCAGAGGCAGAGGCAGTCTGCTCCACGAAGCAGAGGCAGAGGCAGTCTGCTCCACGAAGCAGAGGCAGAAGCAGTCTGCTCCACGAAGCAGAGGCAGAAGCAGTCTGCTTCACGAAGCAGAGGCAGAGGCAGTCTGCTCCACGAAGCAGAGGCAGAAGCAGTCTGCTCCACGAAGCAGAGGCAGAAGCAGTCTGCTCCACGAAGCAGAGGCAGAAGCAGTCTGCTCCACGAAGCAGAGGCAGAAGCAGTCTGCTCCACGAAGCAGAGGCAGAAGCAGTCTGCTCCACGAAGCAGAGGCAGAAGCAGTCTGCTCCACGAAGCAGAGGCAGACAGAGAGAACGAGACTATGGGAATCAGGTCGGTAAAATAAATCAGAAATGCAGGTTTTGCGAACGTGGGAACATGAGCCCGATAGCTTGACCAGGAAATAGCCAGCACCCTAACGACGCAATTACTATGGGAGGTGACTAGCGTGTGTGGGGGTGGGAGGGAGGAACCGACGCCATTACGGGGACTAGGAGAAATAATATTTACATGGGTGTGCGACGCCTCCCATGCTGCTGTGGGAGGCAGCTCGCTCCTCTCTCACTCCCCTGAGAGGCAGCTGGCTCCTCTCTCACTCCCCTGAGAGGCAGCTCGCTCCTCTCTCACTCCCCTGAGAGGCAGCTGGCTCCTCTCTCACTCCCCTGAGAGGCAGCTGGCTCCTCTCTCACTCCCCTGAGAGGCAGCTGGCTCCTCTCTCACTCCCCTGAGAGGCAGCTGGCTCCTCTCTCACTCCCCTGAGAGGCAGCTGGCTCCTCTCTCACTCCCATGAGAGGCAGCTGGCTCCTCTCTCACTCCCATGAGAGGCAGCTGGCTCCTCTCTCACTCCCATGAGAGACAGCTGGCTCCTCTCACACTCCCATGAGAGGCAGCTGGCTCCGCTCACACTCCCATGAGAGGCAGCTGGCTCCTCTCTCACTCCCATGAGAGGCAGCTGGCTCCTCTCACTCCCATGAGAGACAGCTGGCTCCTCTCACACTCCCATGAGAGGTAGCGGGCTCCTCTCACACTCCCATGAGAGGCAGCTGGCTCCGCTCACACTCCCATGAGAGGCAGCTGGCTCCTCTCTTACTCCCATGAGAGGCAGCTGGCTCCTCTCTCACTCCCATGAGAGGCAGCTGGCTCCTCTCTCACTCCCATGAGAGGCAGCTGGCTCCTCTCTCACTCCCATGAGAGGCAGCTGGCTCCTCTCTCACTCCCATGAGAGGCAGCTGGCTCCTCTCTCACTCCCATGAGAGGCAGCTGGCTCCTCTGTCACTCCCATGAGAGGCAGCTGGCTCCTCTCACACTCCCATGAGAGGTAGCTGGCTCCTCTCACAGTCCCATGAGAGGCAGCTGGCTCCTCTCACACTCCCATGAGAGGCAGCTGGCTCCTCTCTCACTCCCATGAGAGGCAGCTGGCTCCTCTCTCACTCCCATGAGAGGCAGCTGGCTCCTCTCTCACTCCCATGAGAGGCAGCTGGCTCCTCTCTCACTCCCATGAGAGGCAGCTGGCTCCTCTCACACTCCCATGAGAGGCAGCTGGCTCCTCTCTCACTCCCCTGAGAGGCAGCTGGCTCCTCTCTCACTCCCTTGAGAGGCAGCTGGCTCCTCTGTCACTCCCATGAGAGACAGCTGGCTCCTCTCTCACTCCCATGAGAGGCAGCTGGCTCCTCTGTCACTCCCATGAGAGACAGCTGGCTTCTCTCTCACTCCCATGAGAGGCAGCTGGCTCCTCTCTCACTCCCCTGAGAGGCAGCTGGCTCCTCTCTCACTCCCCTAAGAGGCAGCTGGCTCCTCTCTCACTCCCCTGAGAGGCAGCTGACTCCTCTCACAGTCCCATGAGAGGCAGCTGGCTCCTCACACTCCCATGAGAGGCAGCTGGCTCCTCTCACACTCCCATGAGAGGCAGCTGGCTCCTCTCACACTCCCATGAGAGGCAGCTGGCTCCTCTCACACTCCCATGAGAGGCAGCTGGCTCCTCTCACACTCCCATGAGAGGCAGCTGGCTCCTCTCTCACTCCCATGAGAGGCAGCTTGCTCCTCTCTCACTCCCATGAGAGGCAGCTGGCTCCTCTCACACTCCCATAAGAGGCAGCTGGCTCCTCTCTCACTCCCATGAGAGGCAGCTGGCTCCTGTCTCACTCCCATGAGAGGCAGCTGGCTCCTCTCTCACTCCCATGAGAGGCAGCTGGCTCCTGTCTCACTCCCACGAGAGGCAGCTGGCTCCTCTCACACTCCCATGAGAGGCAGCTGGCTCCTCTCTCACTCTCATGAGAGGCAGCTGGCTCCTGTCTCACTCCCATGAGAGGCAGCTGGCTCCTCTCACACTCCCATGAGAGGCAGCTGGCTCCTCTCTCACTCCCATGAGAGGCAGCTGGCTCCTCTCACACTCCCATGAGAGGCAGCTGGCTCCTCTCTCACTCCCATGAGAGGCAGCTGGCTCCTCTCTCACTCCCATGAGAGGCAGCTGGCTCCTCTCACACTCCCATGAGAGGCAGTTGGCTCCTCTCACACTCCCATGAGAGGCAGCTGGCTCCTCTATCACTCCCATGAGAGGCAGCTGGCTCCTCTCACACTCCCATGAGAGGCAGCTGGCTCCTCTCTCACTCCCATGAGAGGCAGCTGGCTCCTCTCTCACTCCCATGAGAGGCAGCTGGCTCCTCTCACACTCCCATGAGAGGCAGCTGGCTCCTCTCTCACTCCCATGAGAGGCAGCTGGCTCCTCTCTCACTCCTCTGAGAGGCAGCTGGCTCCTCTCACACTACCCTGAGAGGCAGCTGGCTCCTCTCTCACTCCCATGAGAGGCAGCTGGCTCCTCTCTCACTCCCATGAGAGGCAGCTGGCTCCTCTCTCACTACCCTGAGAGGCAGCTGGCTCCTCTCTCACTACCCTGAGAGGCAGCTGGCTCCTCCTACACTCCCCTGGGAACTAGAATATGTATACTCACTCACATATGATAGGTGAATATACATATCCCAGCTGGCAGTTGGCTGGCACCAGCTGCTGGCCTTCAAGCAGCTGGTGCTGAAGCAGCTGGCCAAGATCCACAAACCATCTTTTCTTGTACCAATTTCCTGTTTTTAATATATTTGTCTTGCGTCGCCCCTCCAGTCTAATTGGCCATTTGTCAGCGGTTGTTAATGGGGCGTGATTCCTCCCCTCCCCCCCCCCCTCTCGTCATGTGTCGACCCCCCTTCTCCCCTTATTCACCCCCTCCCCCCTTCTTTCCCTTCTATTTCTTCCCCTCTACTCTCCCAGAAGTTGAGTGTTGAGTTACTGAGACATTCTTCAGCCTGTGACGTTCCCTCCGCCCCTTCCACCTCCCCTTTCCCTTTCTGTGGCCTCCTCTTCCCCCTGGTGGTTACCTCGCGATAGTTTCGGGGCTCAACGTCCCCGCGGCCCGGTCCTCGAACTCCCAGACCCACATCAAGCAGGTACTGTGTTAAACAAGGATGTTAACAGTTAATAACCTGCGAATGGAACTGATTGGCCTCGTAGGGGCCTCGTAGCCTGGTGGATAGCGCGCAGGACTCGTAATTCTGTGGTGCGGGTTCGATTCCCGCACGAGGCAGAAACAAATGGGCAAAGTTTCTTTCACCCTGAATGCCCCTGTTACCTAGCAGTAAATAGGTACCTGGGAGTTAGTCAGCTGTCACGGGCTGCTTCCTGGGGGTGGAGGCCTGGTCGAGGACCGGGCCGCGGGGACACTAAAGCCCCGAAATCATCTCAAGATAACCTCAAGATAACCTCCAGTCCAGTCTGTGGTTGTAGTTGTGCTACAGCAGCCAGGGAACCCTCGAACCCCTACCCATTATTTACCCATACGAGGGGTGTCCCATTCCTTGTGTGAGTCCGCTAGTCATTGCTCAGTCATGTGGGAGAGGAGAGGGGAGGAGGAGGTAGGGGCCGCCTGGCGGGCTCTGGGTGGAAGGGAAGGGATAGGCGAGCAACGTGGGAGAGGAGGGATGAAGGATGAAGGGGATTGAGAGGGATGGAGGATAGGAGATATGAAAGTTGTTGAGGAAATTGTTCACGAGTTCTGGGACGAGTATGACCCCTCTCTTTCTCTCCATCTCCTTCCCCTCTTCTCATTCCCTTTCCTCTTATCTCTCCCTTCCTCTGCCCCTCTACACACCATTCCCTACTTGACATACGCTGTTACATGCGTATGTTCGTATGTTCATGTGGTCGTGTTGGGGTTAGGGTGAGGGGTTTGAAAGGGTAGATATATTACCCTCTCAACCTTCCCCCGCCCTTCTCCAAACATTCTCAATCTTCTTCACCTCTTCCTTAACTCTCCGCCACATTCTCAAACCTTCTTTGCTTTCCTTCACTCTTCTCTGAACCTCAGTGGTAGTCCCCTGTTCTGTCGGACCAGCCACTCTAGCTTCCTCTACACATAACTGGCCGACCCCTCGCAGTGTTCAAGAGAGAACTATCAACATCAGAGGCTCGAGACTGTTCAACACGCTTCCACTACACATAAGGGGCATAACTGGCCGACCCCTCACAGTGTTCAAGAGAGAACTATCAACATCAGAGGCCCGAGACTGTTCAACACGCTTCCACTACACATAAGGGGCATAACTGGCCGACCCCTCACAGTGTTCAAGAGAGAACTATCAACATCAGAGGCCCGAGACTGTTCAACACGCTTCCACTACACATAAGGGACATAA
>NC_091188.1:38919151-38921651 GCF_040958095.1 Procambarus clarkii | reverse complement strand
GAAGTAGGGAGCCCGTCGGCCGAGCGGACAGCACGCTGGACTTGTGATCCTGTGGTCCTGGGGTCGATCCCAGGCGCCGGCGAGAAACCGTGGGTAGAGTTTCTTTCACCCTATGCCCCTGTTACCTAGCAGTAAAATAGGTACCTTGGTGTTAGTCAGCTGTCACGGGCTGCTTCCTGGTGGAGCCCTGGTCGAGGACCTGGCCGCGGCGACATTAATAAGACCCGAAATCATCTCAAGATAAGAAGTCTGAGTATTTCACACATTTCTTTGTTGTTATCTATGAAAGTTTCATCACCCTGGCGCAGGGCCCAGTGCTGGAGGGTGTTTGTGTTCTTGTTTTTACATAGAAAAATATTTCAGGTTCTGAACAATTTTTTTAAACATCTTTTTCTCTATTTTCTTAATGGTATATGCCGTGTACATGTCTCTTAGTGGTATATGTCGTATATGCGAGGTCTTGCTTTATTCTCTTATATAATATTCTCTTGCTATAAGAAATATGATTTGTTCCAAGTTAATCAGTTTGTTATTAAAATTGATTTTGCTGAATTCTCCTCCTCCTCTGGGATTTGAGATTGGCTGCACAGTGCACAGCTGCACTGACTCCAACTGTCTATTGCCCCTGCTCATCTGAACTGTGATTAGGGTGTAATCTGATTAACAAGTAGTTATTATCATTAAGCCCCTAATCAGTTCATAGTTGGTTGTAAAAATAGGGTTTTAGGGTGTTTTCTATGCTGGTTTAAAGCAAATCTGTCACACATCTGCAAGAGGTGATTTGTGTATTTACTGTTTGTGTCTGCGGGATCGAGCTTGGACTCCGCCTATCTAACCAATCTATTCTCTATTATATATCTACTACATCTATTTCTCTTACACACACACCCCCAAGAAGCAGGCCGTAGCAGCTGTCTAACTCCCAGGTACCTATTTACTGCTAGGTGAAAAGGTGCATCAGGGTGAAAGAAACTCTGCTCATTTGTTTCCGTCGGGGATCCCACCCGCCTCCCTTAGGACTACGAATCCCGAGTGCTGTCCACTCAGCCATCGAGGCATATGTGTGTGTGTTTGTCTAGGGTAAAAGCATAAAATTATCAGGGGAAAAACATTACAGTTTCTAGGGGAGAAATACAACAGTGTCTAGGGGAGAAATACAACAGTGTCTAGGGGAGAAATACAACAGTGTCTAGGGGAGAAATACAACAGTGTCTAGGGGAGAAATACAACAGTGTCTAGGGGAGAAATACAACAGTGTCTAGGGGAGAAATACAACAGTGTCTAGGGGAGAAATACAACAGTGTCTAGGGGAGAAATACAACAGTGTCTAGGTGAGAAATACAACAGTGTATGAAGGGGTGGGGAAGAAGTCAATCAGTGTGTCGAGGAAGCCAAAGTGTGCACATTTCCCCGGCGTCTTTGTCTGCCAGGCACCAAACTTTCTCCGTTTAGTGACCTAGAAACTCAGCAGAACCTGCCACTCACAGCAGACTTCTCTGCTGCCCTCAGCAGACACCCCCACTCCCCTCTCTGTCACGCCAGAATGCAGGCAGATATATATATATATATATATATATACACTGTATATGTATATATATAGGCACGGGAGGCTGGCCAGACAGATCTATCTGTACATGTACAGTCAGGTCTGAGGCTGATGCAGAACAGCAGAGGAGGACAGTCATGTGTTCTATCATTGTTTCTATTACACACCTGTAATATGAACAGGTGTGGGTGTTTGCTGGGGGCGCCTAGCCGGATACCTGGCTGCCAAGGCCGGATATCGGGCAGCTGGGGCCGGTTCTAAGATGGAAAAAATATATATATGGTAAAAAGAGTTGGATTTATGGCAACACGAAATGGCAATTTCTCCCCTCCCCCCTTCCACGAGTAAATCACTTAATGGGTCCCTGTGGTTAGCCGGCCCCCATGGGCACGCCCCTGCCCCTTCCCCAAGCTCTGCCCGCCCCCCTGCCCCTTCCCCAAGCTCTGCCCGCCCCCCCTGCCCCTTCCCCTAGCTCTGCCCGCCCCCCTGCCCCTTCCCCTAGCTCTGCCCGCCCCCCTGCCCCTTCCCCTAGCTCTGCCCGCCCCCCTGCCTCTTCCCCTAGCTCTGCCTCCCCTGCCCCTTCCCCTAGCTCTGCCTCGCCTGCCCCTAGCTCTGCCCGCCCCCCTGCCCCTTCCCCTAGCCCTGCCTCCCCTACCTCTTCCCCTAGCTCTGCCTCCCCTGCCCCTTCCCCTAGCTCTGCCTCCCCTGCCCCTTCCCCTAGCTCTGCCCCCCCTGCCCCTTTCCCTGGCTGTGAAGTACAAGGGTAAGGAACAGCAGACTATGGATTTGACACTGTTAAGTGCGACTTGAACAAGGGACCTTTAAAGTCGTGTGAAAGGGGCCCTTTTTTTAACCACTTCCCCCCCCCCCCTCTCACTCTCTCCCCCCTACTCTGATAACCTCCAGACCTCCCCTCTCCCTCCCTCTCCACTCTGGGAATCTCAGCACCAACAA
>NC_091188.1:38909151-38914151 GCF_040958095.1 Procambarus clarkii | reverse complement strand
GGCACAAACCGTACCCCAGGGAGATGGGAATGCTACTGTGGAGGGGACCACCACAACCCAGATCTCATTTGCTGAAATGCTTAAAAAGAGCCCTGAAGCTAGGTCTGCGGTTAAGGAAGTTGCCATGGAAGTGGCTTCCTCTCAGGAAGCAGCTAGATGTACTAGCCGGCTGATAGAGAGAAATAGAGCAGTAGTAGTAGCAGGCATTGAAGAACAAACAGGGACCAGACCAAAGGAGCGGAGAGACAAGGACAAAAACATGATTAAAGAGATCCTTAAAGAGGTAAGGATGGAGGGAGCTGAGCGAAATGTTGAAAAGGTTTTCAGGCTTGGAAAGTACAACAAGGACAGAGACCGAATGATAAAGGTGGTTTTCATGAGCGAAATCGCGAAAGAGGAACTGCTAGCAAGGAAGTGTTGTCTAAAAGGTGTAGAGAAGTTCAAGAAAATATTCCTGCAGAGGGATATGACAAGGGAAGAGAGAATACGGACAGCAGACGCGAGGAAGGAGCGCAGGGAGAGAGAAGGAAATCAGAGTACCACAACCCAGAACCCTACAATCCCAGAGGGAAGTGGAGAACCCTCCTCAAACAGTGCAACAGCCACAGGGATTGGGGCACCACCCCCAAATTCTACCCAACAGACACCCAACCTGCCCCATCCCCTGTCAGCCCCCCACTAAGTACCCACCTAGGGCACCCTCCCCCCACCCACCCCCCTCCCCCCACTCACCCCCCTTCTCCCCCTCACCCCTCTCCCCAGGACCTCCCTTCTCCCCCATCCCCCATGCCCTCCCTTCTCCCACATGCCTTCCCGTCTCTCCCACCCCCATGCCCTCCCTTCTCCCCCTCCCCCCTAAGCCCCCCACTCTCCCCCACCCCACCTAAGTCTTCCCCTCTCCCCCACTCCCCTAAACCCTCCCCTCTTCCTCACCCACCTCAGCCCTCCCTTTTCCCCCACGCCCCCCAAGCCCTCCACCCTTTTCTCTCCCCCCAAGCCCCCCCATCTCCCCTATCCCCCACAGCCTCTCCTCCCCCCATGCTTCCCCAACCCTCCCTCTCTTACCCACCCCCTGTACCCTCCCCCTCTTATCCACCCCCTGTACCCTCCCCCTCTTATCCACCCCCTGTACCCTCCCCCTCTTATCCACCCCCTGTACCCTCCCCCTCTCCCCCACCACCCCAAGCCCTCCCTCCTCCACCAATCCCCCCGTGCCAGGTCCCCCCAGCTCCCACTCACCCCAGATCCCAAAGGTCCCCCCCAGAAAAGAAGCAGAAGAGAGTCAGTTTCAGGGTGATGTACTCGAACATAGATGGGATCACAAGCAAGACAAGTGAACTAAGGGAAAGAGCACAAGAAGTTAACCCAGATGTAATCGGACTCACTGAAACAAAACTCTCTGGAATCATAACGAATGCCGTGTTTCCCCAGGAGTATACAGTAATAAGGAAAGAGAGGGAAGGTAGAGGAGGAGGCGGAGTGGCCCTACTCATGAGAAGGGAATGGAGTTTTAAGGAGATGGCCATCCCGGGCTGTGAGGAGTTCAGAGACTACATAGCAGGCACCATAACAATGGGAGGACCAAGAATAGTAGTAGCAGTAATATACAACCCTCCACCAAATGACAGGAGACCCAGTCAAGAGTATGAAAACAACAACAAGGCAGTTAACACTATTATTGAGAGGGCAGCCTCTGCTGCCTGTAGAAATAGATCCCACCTGCTCATCATGGGCGACTTCAATCACGGAAAGATTGACTGGGAGAACAAGGAACCGCATGGAGGCGAGGATACGTGGAGAGCCAAACTATTGGAGGTGGTGACAAGCAACTTTTTAACGCAGCATGTCGGAGAACCCACAAGGATGAGAGGCAATGACGAACCAGCGAGACTCGACCTAGTCTTCACTCTGAACGACTCCGACATAAGAGAAATCGGTTTTGAGGACCCAGTAGGAATGAGCGACCACAGTGTACTGGTGTTTGAGTACTTGATTGAAGAAGGGTTATTGAACTCGAGGAGGGATACCGAAACCAAAAGGTTAGCATACCGAAAGGGAAACTATGAGGGGATAAGAAAATTCCTAACAGATATAGCATGGGAAACAGAGCTCAGGGGAAAGACGGCCCAAGATATGATGGATTACATCACGCAGAAGTGCAAGGACGCAGCAAACAAGTTTGTCCCAGTCCAAAAGGAAAACAGAGAAATGAAGATGAGAAACCCATGGTTTAATCAAAGATGTAGGCTAGCTAAGCAGCAAAGTAAAAGGGCATGGAGAAACTATAGGAATAACAGGACACTGGAGAGCAGAGAAAGATACCAGAATGCCAGGAATGAATATGTCAGGATGAGAAGAGAGGCAGAAAGACAATACGAAAATGACATCGCAAGCAAGGCAAAGACTCAGGCTAAATTGTTGCATAGCCACATTAGGAGAAAAACAACAGTAAAGGAACAGGTTATGAGATTAAGGATAGGGGCGGAAGGATTCACTACAAATGACAAGGAAGTGTGTGAGGAATTGAATAAGAGATTCCAGGAGGTCTTCACCTTAGAACAAGGAGAAATTCCAGAGGTAAGTGAGGGAATAGCTAACCAGGAACCACTGGAAGAGTTTGAGATTACCAGTGGGGAAGTAAGGAAGTGTTTACTAGAGTTGGACGTGACGAAGGCTATAGGCCCAGATGGAATCTCCCCTTGGGTTCTAAAGGAAGGAGCAAGAGAACTGAGCCTACCACTCTCCATAGTGTATAACAAATCACTGGCAACAGGGGAACTGCCAGATACTTGGAAAGCAGCTAACGTAGTCCCGATATACAAGAAAGGGGATAGACAGGAGGCACTGAACTACAGGCCAGTGTCCCTAACCTGCATACCATGCAAGCTGATGGAGAAGATTGTGCGAAAAAAACTAGTGGAGCATCTGGAGCGAAGGAACTTTGTAACACAGCATCAACATGGGTTCAGGGATGGCAGGTCCTGCCTCACAGGGTTACTTGAATTCTACGACCAGGCAACAAAAATAAGGCAAGAAAGAGAAGGGTGGGCAGACTGCATATTTTTGGATTGTCAGAAAGCCTTTGATACAGTGCCACACAAGAGGCTAGTGCGAAAGTTGGAGATGCAGGCTGGAGTGAGAGGGAAGGTACTCCGGTGGATAGAGGAATACCTAAGCAACAGGAGACAACGAGTCTGTGTGAGGGGTGAAGTCTCAGATTGGCGAGACGTCACAAGTGGAGTCCCGCAGGGGTCAGTCCTCGGACCTATACTGTTTCTGGTATATGTAAATGATCTCCCAGAGGGTATAGATTCGTTCCTCTCAATGTTTGCCGACGATGCAAACATTATGAGGAGGATTGAAACAGAGGATGATAGTAGGAGGCTACAAGATGACCTGGATAGACTGAGTGAATGGTCCAACAAATGGCTGTTGAAGTTCAACCCGAGTAAATGCAAAGTAATGAAACTAGGCAGTGGAAACAGGAGGCCAGGCACAGGATACAGAATAGGAGATGAAGTACTTAATGAAACAGACAGAGAGAAAGATCTAGGAGTTGATATCACACCAAACCTGTCTCCTGAAGCCCACATAAAGAGAATAACGTCTGCGGCATATGCGAGGCTGGCTAACATCAGAACGGCGTTCAGGAACCTGTGTAAGGAATCATTCAGAATCTTGTACACCACATATGTAAGACCAATCCTGGAGTATGCGGCCCCAGCATGGAGCCCGTACCTTGTCAAGCACAAGACGAAGCTGGAAAAAGTCCAAAGGTATGCTACTAGACTAGTCCCAGAACTAAGAGGCATGAGTTATGAGGAAAGGCTGCGGGAAATGCACCTCACGACACTGGAAGACAGAAGAGTAAGGGGGGACATGATCACAACCTACAAAATCCTAAGGGGAATCGACCGGGTAAACAAGGACGAACTTTTCAACACTGGTGGGACGCGAACAAGGGGACACAGGTGGAAGCTGAGTACCCAAATGAGCCACAGAGACGTTAGAAAGAACTTTTTCAGTGTCAGAGTAGTTAGCAAATGGAATGCATTAGGAAGTGATGTGGTGGAGGCTGACTCCATTCACAGTTTCAAATGTAGATATGATAGAGCCCAATAGGCTCAGGAATCTGTACACCAGTTGATTGACGGTTGAGAGGCGGGACCAAAGAGCCAGAGCTCAACCCCCGCAAGCACAATTAGGTGAGTACAATTAGGTGAGTACACACACACACCACACACACCACACACACACACACACACACACACACACACACACACACACACACACACACACACACACACACACACACACACACAGAACACCAGAGAGCAGGGAGAGGTACCAGAGGGCCAGAAATGAGTACATCAGAGTGAGGAGGGAAGCAGAGAGACAGTTTGAGAATGACATCGCGAGTAAAGCCAAGACCCAACCAAAGCTGCTCCACAGCCATATCAGGAGGAAAACAGCAGTGAAGGAACAAGTGATGAAGCTGTGGAAAGGGGAGAACAGATACACAGAGAATGACAAGGAGGTGTGTGAAGAACTCAACAAGAGATTCCAGGAGGTCTTCACAATAGAACAAGGAGAAGCCCCTGCACTAAATGAGGAGGCGGCAACCTTGGAAACCTTGGAGGAATTTGACCTCACCAGTGATGAGGTCAAAAGGTGCCTGCTGGAGCTAGATGTGACAAAGGCTGTTGGGCCTGATAGAATCTCACCATGGATACTAAAGGAAGGTGCAGAAGCACTAAGTGTGCCACTCTCTATGGTGTATAACAGGTCACTGGAAACAGGAGACTTACCAGAAAGTTGGAAGACAGCTAACGTGGTCCCAGTATACAAAAAGGGTGACAGGCAAGAGGCACTGAATTACAGGCCAGTTTCCTTAACTTGTATACCATGCAAGGTGCTAGAGAAGATCGTGAGGAAAAGGCTCGTAGAGCATCTGGAGGGAAATAACTTTGTAACGCACCACCAACATGGGTTCAGAGATG
>NC_091188.1:38899151-38901651 GCF_040958095.1 Procambarus clarkii | reverse complement strand
CTGAAAAAGTTCTTTCTAACGTCTCTGTGGCTCATGTGGGTACTCAGTCTCCACCTGTGTCCCCTTGTTCGTGTCCCACCAGTGCTAAACAGTTTATCTTTATCTACCCTGTCAATTCCTCTGAGAATTTTGTAGGTAGTGATCATAGCTCTGTAGAAGAGTGAGAGAGAGAAAAGAATGACAAAGAACCAAACAAGGCCAGCGAGTCCCCGCCACTTCCGTCTTGCAGGGGGGGTGAGGGGGCAGGGGGGGGGGACGACCACTTTAACTGAATAATCATTTTTCTGATTGAAATTTCAGGTCCTTGAAATGTCTGGTTTTGAAATAGGGAGAGGCGGAGGATGTGCACACACCCACACCCACACACACACCCACACACACACACACACACACACACACACACACACACACACACACACACACACACACACACACACACACACACACCCACACACACACCCACACCCACACCCACACCCACACCCACACACACACACACACCCACACACACACACACACACACACACACACACACACACACACACACACACACACCCACACACACCCTGTCAATTTAATGGAGGCGAGGATACGTGGAGAGCCAAACTACTGGAGGTGGCGACTAGAAACTTCTTAACCCAGCATGTCAGTGAACCCACAAGGATGAGAGGAAACGACGAACCAGCGAGACTCGACCTGGTTTTCACCCTGAACGACTCTGACATAAGAGAAATCAGTTTTGAGGACCCAGTAGGAATGAGCGACCACAGTGTATTGGTGTTTGAGTACCTGATTGAAGAAGGGTTATTGAACTCGAGAAGGGATACCGAAACCAAAAGGTTAGCATACCGAAAGGGAAACTATGAGGAGATAAGAAAATGCCTAGCAGATATAGCATGGGAAACAGAGCTCAGGGAAAAGACGGCCCAAGATATGATGGAATACATCACGCAAAAATGCAAGGATGCAGCAAACAAGTTTGTCCCAGTCCAAAAGGAAAACAGTGAAATGAAGATGAGAAACCCATGGTTTAATCAGAGATGTAGGCTAGCTAAGCAGCAAAGTAAAAGGGCATGGAGAAACTATAGGAATAACAGGACACTGGAGAGCAGAGAAAGATACCAGAATGCCAGGAATGAATATGTTAGGATGAGAAGAGAGGCAGAAAGACAATACGAAAATGACATCGCAAGCAAGGCAAAGACTCAGCCTAAATTGCTGCATAGCCACATCAGGAGAAAAACAACAGTAAAGGAACAGGTTATGAAATTAAGGTTAGGGGCAGAAGGATTCACTACAAACGACAAGGAAGTGTGTGAGGAACTGAATAAGAAATTCCAGGAGGTCTTCACCTTGGAGCAAGGAGAAATCCCAGAGATAAGAGAGGGAATAGCTAACCAGGAACCACTGGAAGAGTTTGAGATTACCAGCGGGGAAGTAAGGAAGTGTTTACTAGAATTGGATGTGACAAAGGCTATAGGTCCAGATGGAATCTCCCCTTGGATACTAAAGGAAGGAGCAGAAGAACTGTGCCTCCCGCTCTCCATGGTGTATAACAAATCACTGGCAACAGGGGAACTGCCAGAAATTTGGAAAGCAGCTAACGTAGTCCCGATATACAAGAAAGGGGATAGACAGGAGGCACTGAATTACAGACCAGTGTCCCTAACCTGCATACCATGCAAGTTGATGGAGAAGATTGTGCGAAGAAAGCTAGTGGAACATCTGGAGCGAAAGAACTTTGTAACACAGCATCAACATGGATTCAGGGATGGCAGGTCCTGCCTCACAGGGTTACTTGAATTCTATGACCAGGCAACAAAAATAAGGCAAGAAAGAGAAGGGTGGGCAGACTGCATATTTTTGGATTGTCAGAAAGCCTTTGACACAGTGCCACACAAGAGGTTAGTGAAAAAACTGGAGATGCAGGCTGGAGTGAAAGGGAAGGTACTCCGTTGGATACAGGAGTACCTAAGTAACAGGAGACAACGAGTCAGTGTGAGGGGTGAGGTCTCAGATTGGCGAGACGTTACGAGTGGAGTACCGCAGGGGTCAGTCCTTGGACCTATACTGTTTCTGATATATGTAAATGATCTTCCAGAGGGTATAGAATCGTTTCTCTCAATGTTTGCCGATGATGCAAAAATTATGAGGAGGATTGAAACTGAGGACGATAGTAGGAGGCTACAAGATGACCTAGACAGACTGAGTGAATGGTCCAACAAATGGCTGTTGAAGTTCAACCCGAGTAAATGCAAAGTAATGAAACTAGGTGGTGGAAATAGGAGGCCAAACACAGGATACAGAATAGGAGATGAAGTACTTAATGAAACGAACAGAGAGAAAGATCTAGGAGTTGATATCACACCAAACCTGTCTCCTGAAGCCCACATAAAAAGAATAACGTCTGCGGCATATGCGAGGCTGGCTAACATCAGAACAGCGTTCAGGAACCTGTGTAAGGAATCATTCAGAATCTTGTACACCACATATGTAAGAC
>NC_091188.1:38884151-38896651 GCF_040958095.1 Procambarus clarkii | reverse complement strand
CATACCTTTGGACTTTTTCCAGCTTCGTCTTGTGCTTGACAAGGTACGGGCTCCATGCTGGGGCCGCATACTCCAGGATTGGTCTTACATATGTGGTGTACAAGATTCTGAATGATTCCTTACACAGGTTCTTGAACGCCGTTCTGATGTTAGCCAGCCTCGCATATGCCGCAGACGTTATTCTCTTTATGTGGGCTTCAGGAGACAGGTTTGGTGTGATATCAACTCCTAGATCTTTCTCTCTGTCTGTTTCATTAAGTACTTCATCTCCTATTTTGTATCCTGTGCCTGGCCTCCTGTTTCCACTGCCTAGTTTCATTACTTTGCATTTACTCGGGTTGAACTTCAACAGCCATTTGTTGGACCATTCACTCAGTCTATCCAGGTCATCTTGTAGCCTCCTACTATCATCCTCTGTTTCAATCCTCCTCATAATTTTTGCATCGTCGGCAAACATTGAGAGGAACGAATCTATACCCTCTGGGAGATCATTTACATATACCAGAAACAGTATAGGTCCAAGGACTGACCCCTGCGGGACTCCACTTGTGACGTCTCGCCAATCTGAGACCTCACCCCTCACACAGACTCGTTGTCTCCTGTTGCTTAGGTACTCCTCTATCCACCGGAGTACCTTCCCTCTCACTCCAGCCTGCATCTCCAACTTTCGCACTAGCCTCTTGTGTGGCACTGTATCAAAGGCTTTCTGACAATCCAAAAATATGCAGTCTGCCCACCCTTCTCTTTCTTGCCTTATTTTTGTTGCCTGGTCGTAGAATTCAAGTAACCCTGTGAGGCAGGACCTGCCATCCCTGAACCCATGTTGATGCTGTGTTACAAAGTTCCTTCGCTCCAGATGCTCCACTAGTTTTTTTTGCACAATCTTCTCCATCAGCTTGCATGGTATGCAGGTTAGGGACACTGGCCTGTAGTTCAGTGCCTCCTGTCTATCCCCTTTCTTGTATATCGGGACTACGTTAGCTGCTTTCCAAATATCTGGCAGTTCCCCTGTTGCCAGTGATTTGTTATACACTATGGAGAGTGGTAGGCACAGTTCTCTTGCTCCTTCCTTTAGAACCCAAGGGGAGATTCCATCTGGGCCTATAGCCTTCGTCACGTCCAACTCTAGTAAACACTTCCTTACTTCCCCACTGGTAATCTCAAACTCTTCCAGTGGTTCCTGGTTAGCTATTCCCTCACTTACCTCTGGAATTTCTCCTTGCTCTAAGGTGAAGACCTCCTGGAATTTCTTATTCAATTCCTCACACACTTCCTTATCATTTGTAGTGAATCCTTCCGCCCCTATCCTTAATCTCATAACCTGTTCCTTTACTGTTGTTTTTCTCCTTGAGTGCGTGTGTGCGTGTGTGTGTGTGTGTGTGTGTGTGTGTGTGTGTGTGTGTGTGTGTGTGTGTGTGTGTGTGTGCGTGCGTGTGTGTGTGTAATATGGTTGGTTGTGTAAAATACTGCGCTAATAGCGGGGTTGGCAGAGGTGTAGGTAAGACATAAGGACGGTTACCGGCGGGCCAAGATTGCCAATATCAGAGCAACTGCCCTATGTCAATACTGCAGAGGCTGTTATGGTATACAGGGGGGGGGGAGGTGCTGTAGAGCAGGGGGCAGTAGAGGGGCACGACAGGGGAGTAGGAGAGAGCATCGGAGGAGAGAATACGGGAGGTGGGAGGAGAAAGCAGGAGAAGAGTGGCGTTAATGAGATGGAGGAGTTAGGAGGATGTTGACCAGTGGGAGGGAGAGTATTCATCAACTTTCTCCCTCCCTGCTGGTCTTAAGATGTTCCTCCCTGCTGGTCTTAAGATGTCCCTCCCTGCTGGTCTTAAGATGTTCCTCCCTGCTGGTCTTAAGATGTCCCTCCCCGCTGGTCTTAAGATGTCAACAGTGCCATAGACGGTCTCTGGCACTGTTGATACCTTGCCATAAGCTACATGTTTTCCTGTGAAAACTATTCGCCAGCCGTTTAACATCCAGTTCCCCCAGTCACTGCTGGGGTCCGAACCGTGGCAAAACTGTACCCGAACCGTGGTGAAACTGTGCCCAGACGCCCCACACTGCCCAGGGCAGGACTGAGGGAGCGTTGCTAAGACTGAGCCCCACCAACACAAACAGTCTGGCTGGTCAGGTCGGCAGCTGGAATGGTGGGAGGAGGAGAAGAGAGTAAGAGAAAGATGGAGAAAAGAAAGTAGGGAGGAGGATTGGAAGGAAGAGAAAGCAGGGAAGGAGAGGGCGGGAGATAGGTAAGGCTGCTTGCCCATTTGGGTGTAGTGACTTTCACCTTGTTCCCCCTCCCTTCCCCTGACCTTAACCCCCCCCCCGCTACTATGAGGGGGAAGGGGGAGTTACATATCCCCAGGAAGCAGCCCGTGACAGCTGTCTAACTCCCAGGTACCTATTTACTGCTAGGTGAACTGGGGGCATCAGGGTGAAAGAAACTGTGCCCATTTGTTTTCGCCTCCACCGGGGATCGAACCCGGAACCTGAGGACTACGAATCCCGAGCGCTGTCCACTCAGCCGTCAGGCCCCTATGACAGACCCTAACGGTATTCATCTCAAGATAACCTCAAGATAGCAACACTTTGGTGGTCACCATACCTGGAGAGGGGGGAGAGGTACCAAGGATCAATGTCTCCCCAGGCCCGGTCTCCGAGCAAGCCTCTTGGTCGGCTGTGGTTAAGCAGGCTGTTGGTAAGCTACTCCCTGCAAGTGTTTACACAAGTTTCCTGTTAATCACCGACATGGATCACTGCTGGTAGGGGCCCCGGTGTCCAGACAAACTGTTAGTGCCAGCAATCGGCAGCCTGACGTATGCTCCACAACCTGATTGATCAGGTACACTTAAACACAATTAGAGGGAAGCCACGAAATCCCTTGGGGGCCAATTAGTTTCCCACAGGCAGCGTTTGATCAGCCTGGCTGTGATATATTGGTGCGGGTCGCTGCTACCAACAGTCTTTGAGGATCAGGGCACAGGGCACAGGGTACAGGGTACAGGACACAGGGTACAGGACACAGGGTAAAGGACACAGGGTACAGGGCACAGGGTACAGGACACAGGGCACAGGGTACAGGACACAGGGTACAGGACACAGGGTACAGGGCACAGGGTACAGGGCACAGGGTACAGGACACAGGGTACAGGACACAGGGTACAGGACACAGGGCACAGAACACAGGGTACAGGACACAGGGTACAGGACACAGGGCACAGGACACAGGGCACAGAACACAGGGTACAGGACACAGGGTACAGGACACAGGGCACGGGGGACACAGGGCACGGGGGACACAGGACACGGGCTACAGGACACGGGGTACAGGACACGGGCTACAGGACACGGGCTACAGGACACGGGGTACAGGACACGGGGTACAGGACACGAGGTACAGGACACGGGGTACAGGACACAGGGTATAGGACACAGGACACAGGGTTACAGGACACAGGGTTACAGAGCACAGGTTTACAGGACACATGTTTACAGGACACACGTTTACAGGACACACGTTTACAGGACACAGGTTTACAGGACACAGGTTTACAGGACACAGGTTTACAGGACACAGGTTTACAGGACACAGGGGTACAGGACACAGGGGTACAGGACACAGGGGTACAGGACACAGGGGTACAGGACACAGGGGTACAGGACACAGGGGTACAGGACACAGGGGTACAGGACACAGGGGTACAGGACACAGGGGTACAGGAGACAGGGTACAGGAGACAGGGTACAGGACACTGGGTACAGGACACAGGGTACAGGACACTGGGTACAGGACACTGGGTACAGGACACAGGGTACAGGACACAGGGTACAGGACACAGGGGTACAGGACACAGGGTTACAGGACACAGGGTTACAGGACACAGGGTTACAGGACACAGGGTACACGACACAGGGGTACAGGACACAGGGGTACACGACACAGGGTACAGGACACAGGGTACAGGACACAGGGGTACAGGAGACAGGGTACAGGAGACAGGGTACAGGAGACAGGGTACAGGAGACAAGGTACAGGACACTGGGTACAGGACACAGGGTACAGGACACTGGGTACAGGACACTGGGTACAGGACACTGGGTACAGGACACAGGGTACAGGACACAGGGTACAGGACACAGGGGTACAGGACACAGGGTTACAGGACACAGGGTACAGGACACAGGGTACAAGACACAGAAACAACCATAGAAGGAAAGCAACATGTAAAAGACCTGGGAATTATGATGTCTGACGACCAGACATTTAGTGAACATAACCGAGCAAATATAGCGGCGGCGGCGGCCAGGACAATGATAGGATGGACTATGAGAACGTTCACATCCAGAGACCCACAGCAATGATAATACTATTTAAACCACTGCTGTTGTCCCGTCTCGAGTACTACTCAGTACTCACTTCCCCCTTCAGAGCAGGAGAGATTGCTGAAATAGAGGGAATACAGAGAACATATACGGCACGCATAGACGAGATAAAACACCTAAATTATTGGGATCGTCTCAAAGCTCTCCAAATGTACTCTCTGGAAAGGAGACGAGAAAGGTGTCAAATAATACATACATGGAAGATACTGGAGGGCCAGGTCCCAAATTTGCACAGTAGAATAACAACATACTGGAGCGAAAGATACGGAAGGTAATGCAGAATAGAACAAGTGAAGAGTAGAGGTGCCATAGGCACAATCAGAGAACACTGAACATCAGAGGTCCACAGCTGTTCAACACCCTCCCAGCAAGCATTATAATTATTGCTGGAACAAAGGTGGATGTATTCAAGAGGCACTTAGATAAGTTCTTGCTAGATGTGCCGGACCAACCAGGCTGTAGTGGATATGTGGGCCTGCGGGCCGCTCCAAGCAACAGCCTGGTGGACCAAGCTCTCACAAGTCATAACTTTGGGAGTCGAAGTGCAAAAGGTGCAATAGGTACTCTGCGAGAGTACCTTGTGGTTGCGAGGGTCAAACCAAAAGGTATTTGTGGTGTGTGATACAAACTACAAGGGTTCGAGTCCCCGCTGCCCGATACCATGTGACCTGCGTGTTTTTAAGCAAACTGATGTAACTTTACTGGAAAACAAAGTTAAAGAAATTTCTTTTAAAGTTGGCGCCCTAAATAGCCAGAGAAGAAACTCCAGTTCCCAGATATTATAAAATAGAAGGTAAGTTTAGGCAGGAGAAAACTGCGGCAAGATTGTGTTAGGTGGGCAGGCATGGTTCATGGCCTGGGGGGCGCGGGGGGGGGGGAGGGGGAGGAGAGGGGGGGAGGGAGGGAGAGAGAGAGAGGGAGAGAGAGAGGGGGAGAGAGGGAGAGGGAGAGGGAGAGAGGGAGACGGAGAGAGAGAGGAGAGGAGAGGAGAAGAGAAGACAGTGCCCTCTGGACTGGTCAACCAGGCTGTTGTACGCGGCTGCCCCTTTAGAAACTTGTGTAAGGAATCGTTCAGGATCCTGCATACCACTTATGTCAGACCAAGCCTGCAATATGCAGCTCCAGCCTGGAGTCCATACCTAGTTAAACACAAGACAAAGCTAGAGAAGATTCAGCGGTATGCAACCAGACTGGTCCCGGAACTGAGAGGAATTCTACTAGGCTCAGGAAACTGTACACCAGTTGAGAGGCGGGACCAAAGAGCCAGAGCTCAACCCCCGCAAACACAACTAAGTGAGTACATACGGAGAACAGAGAACATATACGGCACGCATAGACGCGATAAAACACCTAAATTATTGGGATCGTCTCAAAGCTCTCCAAATGTACTCACTAGAAAGGAGACGAGAGAGATAACAAATAATATACACCTGGAAGATACTGGAGGGCCAAGTCGAGGTGCCATAGGCACAATCAGAGAACACTGTATAAACATCAGAGCCTGTTGGACCAAGCTTTCACAAGTCAAGCCTGGCCTCGGACCAGGCTTGAGGCTTGGAGTATGTTGAGTTTATCTTGAGATGATTTCGGGGCTTAGCGTCCCCGCGGCCCGGTCCTCGATCAGACCTCCATTTTGTTACACATCCCCAGGAAGCAGCCCGTAGCAGCTGTCTAACTCCCCGGTACCTATTTACTGCTAGGTGAACAGGCGCATCAGGGTGAAAGAAACATTTTGCCCATCTGTCTCCGCCTCCAAGCGGGTATCGAGCGGGTATCCGCAGCCTAACCCCACAACCCGGAATGACGCAAATACTCCTGTTTAATATTTGTATTTAATCTTCAAAATAATTTTTACTTATCAATTTATCCAGCCTAAAAAATATAAGGAACCACTTTATATATAAAAATAATTTTTTTGTCAAGAACTAGAGTCTTGAAATCTGCGTGAATTATTTATACAATACAATACAATTTTATTTAGGTAAGGTACATACATACAATAAATATTCACAAGGATTATTTGACTTATAGGTATAGCTAGTACATACAATGCCTAAAGCCACTATTACGCAAAGCGTTTCGGGCATTAGCGTTGGCATTATATGTATTCATATATTTGCAAGCAGTTGCCCACTTCACAATTCATAGCAAAACCTTCTTGGGAAAATTCAGGGAGGTTGGCAAGGTCGCTCAAGGCAAAGTTCCTCTAAATAATGTAGAGAAACATTTGCAAAATACTTCAGATTGAATTTCAGGGAGCTTCTGTGAAGAGATTGAGTCAGGTTGGGAGAGAGGTTCGGTGAAGAGATTCAGTCAGGCAAGCACAGCTGTGTGAGTACAGGTCCACGTGGCAAGCACAGCTGTGTGAGTACAGGTCCACGTGGCAAGCACAGCTGTGTGAGTACAGGTCCACGTGGCAAGCACAGCTGTGTGAGTACAGGTCCACGTGGCAAGCACAACTGTGTGAGTACAGGTCCACGTGGCAAGCACAACTGTGTGAGTACAGGTCCACGTGGCAAGCACAGCTGTGTGAGTACAGGTCCACGTGGCAAGCACAACTGTGTGAGTACAGGTCCACGTGGCAAGCACAGCTGTGTGAGTACAGGTCCACGTGGCAAGCACAGCTGTGTGTGTACAGGACCACGTGGCAAGCACAGCTGTGTGAGTACAGGACCACGTGGCAAGCACAGCTGTGTGAGTACAGGACCACGTGGCAAGCACAGCTGTGTGAGTACAGGACCACGTGGCAAGCACAGCTGTGTGAGTACAGGTCCACGTGGCAAGCACAGCTGTGTGAGTACAGGTCCACGTGGCAAGCACAGCTGTGTGAGTACAGGACCACGTGGCAAGCACAGGTGTGTGAGTACAGGACCACGTGGCAAGCACAGCTGTGTGAGTACAGGTCCACGTGGCAAGCACAGCTGTGTGAGTACAGGTCCACGTGGCAAGCACAGCTGTGTGAGTACAGGACCACGTGGCAAGCACAGGTGTGTGAGTACAGGACCACGTGGCAAGCACAGCTGTGTGAGTACAGGTCCACGTGGCAAGCACGTGACAAAGAGCAAGCAAGCAACCCCAACAAACTGATCTTGTCGCTCGAAAACAATGTTCCTCTTTTGTTATTATCAGGATAACGTATAATAAATGTTATAATTGTTTCATGATAACGCTCCCGATTGCAATTTTGATAACGCTGGAGATATCATGATAGCGCCCCCCCCCCTCAAGACCAACACCGTTGCCAGTAACGTCATAATTCAGTACCAACAACACCATTAGCAAGTCCATTACTAGTAGGCCTACCCGCATCCCATTAGTAGGCCTACCCGCATCCCATTAGTAGGCCTACCCGTATCATCATCAGGGCCGAGTTTATTGGGCCAAGTGACCAATGATCCGTCGGCCTGGACCGTTATCAAGTCCTGGACCAATTCAAAGGACTTGAACAAACCCACAAGGGCCGTGACGACGGTTCGAACTTAAGTCCGAGAGGATCCCAGACGCTGCCTTAATCTTAATTAATCACAGGACTTGATAATGGTCCGGAATGGACCGAAACGTCGTCGTCTCTCCATCTCCATAACCTAACCTAACCTAACCTAACCTACCTTGACTCTGTGTCTAAGAATGTTGACACAACTCTCACCTCATATGTTTAGGAAGTGTTCAGTAACACGACAATGTTTACTTACGTAGATTTTTCTTCTTAAATGCCTACCTGAATCTCGATGTAGCCGCCACGAAGATGCTAAGAAGAAAATTGTTCCTAAGTACTTGCGTAACTGCTTCGTGAATCTGGTCCCAGATTCGTAAGTGGTTGCGTAACTGCTTCGTGAATCTGGTCCCAGATTCGTAAGTGGTTGCGTAACTGCTTCGTGAATCTGGTCCCAGGTTCGTAAGTACTTGCGTAACTGCTTCGTGAATCTGGTCCCAGGTTCGTAAGTACTTGCGTAACTGCTTCGTGAATCTGGTCCCAGATTCGTAAGTGGTTGCGTAACTGCTTCGTGAATCTGGTCCCAGGTTCGTAAGTACTTGCGTAACTGCTTCGTGAATCTGGCCCCAGGTTCGTAAGTGCTTGCATAACTGCTTCGTGAATCTGGCCCCAGGTTCGTAAGTGCTTGCATAACTGCTTCGTGAATCTGGCCCCAGGTGTTTCATCTAGTTGTTGTCCGGGTTCCTTGCCGAGTGATGAAATAAAGAAAAACAAAGATGGGAATAGATTTTAACTTAAAGGTTAACATGTACTGTGCAAAGGCTTTATCATGGCTTGACTTGTGAGAGTTTGGTCCACCAGGCTGTTGCTTGGAGCGGCCCGCAGGCCCACATATACCTGCTTGATGGGGTTCTGGGAGTTCTTCTACTGCCCAAGCCCGGCCCGAGGCCAGGCTTGACTTGTGAGAGTTTGGTCCACCAGGCTGTTGCTTGGAGCGGCCCGCAGGCCCACATATACCTGCTTGATGGGGTTCTGGGAGTTCTTCTACTCCCCAAGCCCGGCCCGAGGCCAGGCTTGACTTGTGAGAGTTTGGTCCACCAGGCTGTTGCTTGGAGCGGCCCGCAGGCCCACATATACCTGCTTGATGGGGTTCTGGGAGTTCTTCTACTGCCCAAGCCCGGCCCGAGGCCAGGCTTGACTTGTGAGAGTTTGGTCCACCAGGCTGTTGCTTGGAGCGGCCCGCAGGCCCACATATACCTGCTTGATGGGGTTCTGGGAGTTATTCTACTGCCCAAGCCCGGCCCGAGGCCAGGCTTGACTTGTGAGAGTTTGGTCCACCAGGCTGTTGCTTGGAGCGGCCCGCAGGCCCACATATACCTGCTTGATGGGGTTCTGGGAGTTCTTCTACTGCCCAAGCCCGGCCCGAGGCCAGGCTTGACTTGTGAGAGTTTGGTCCACCAGGCTGTTGCTTGGAGCGGCCCGCAGGCCCACATATACCTGCTTGATGGGGTTCTGGGAGTTCTTCTACTGCCCAAGCCCGGCCCGAGGCCAGGCTTGACTTGTCAGAGTTTGGTCTACCAGGCTGTTGCTTGGAGCGGCCCGCAGGCCCACATATACCTGCTTGATGGGGTTCTGGGAGTTCTTCTACTGCCCAAGCCCGGCCCGAGGCCAGGCTTGACTTGTCAGAGTTTGGTCCACCAGGCTGTTGCTTGGAGCGGCCCGCCGGCCCACATATACCTGCTTGATGGGGTTCTGGGAGTTCTTCTAGCCAAGCCCGGCCCGAGGCCAGGTTTGACTTGTGAGAGTTTGGTCCACCAGGCTGTTGCTTGGAGCGGCCCGCAGGCCCACATATACCTGCTTGATGGGGTTCTGGGAGTTCTTCTACTGCCCAAGCCCGGCCCGAGGCCAGGCTTGACTTGTGAGAGTTTGGTCCACCAGGCTGTTGCTTGGAGCGGCCCGCAGGCCCACATATACCTGCTTGATGGGGTTCTGGGAGTTCTTCTACTGCCCAAGCCCGGCCCGAGGCCAGGCTTGACTTGTGAGAGCTTGGTCCTTCAGGCTGTTCCTTCGAGCGGCCCGCAGGCCGCTGCAGGCCGCTCCAAGACATCGGCCATTTTTAACATCCAAGCGATGTTAAAAGCTCTGTACCTCAAGGTACAGTCCTTGCACCGCTACTGTTCCTTATTCTCATATCTGATATAGACAAAAATACACGCCACAGCTTCGTGTCGTCCTTTGCAGATGACACAAAAATCAGCATGAAAATTACCTCTGCTGAAGACATTGAAAAACTACAAGCAGATGTCAACAAAGTTTTTGATTGGGCAGCAGAAAATAACATGATGTTTAACAGTGATAAATTCCAGGTACTCAGGTACGGCAAAAATGAGGATCTGAAACATAATACAGGGTACAAAACACAATCGAATCTTCCCATAGTAGAAAAACAGCATGTCAAGGATTTGGGAATAATGATGTCCGACGACCTAACGTTTAGGGAGCATAACCAAGCAAATATTGCGTCAGCCAGAAAAATGATCGGATGGATTACGAGAACTTTCAAATCCAGGGATCCCATCACAATGGTTGTACTCTTCAAGTCACTTGTGTTGTCCCGTCTCGAGTACTGCTCAGTACTCACTTCCCCCTTCAGAGCAGGAGAGATTGCTGAAATAGAGGGAATACAGAGAACATATACGGCACTCATAGACGAGATAAAACACCTAAATTATTGGGATCGTCTCAAAGCTCTCCAAATGTACTCTCTAGAAAGGAGACGAGAGAGATACCAAATAATATACACATGGAAAATACTGGAGGGCCAGGTCCCAAATCTACACAGTAAAATAACAACGTACTGGAGTAAACGATATGGAAGAAAATGCAAGATTGAACCAGAGAAGAGCAGAGGTGCCATAGGCACAATCAGAGAGCACTGTATAAACATCAGAGGTCCGCGGTTGTTAAACGTCCTCCCAGCGACTATAAGAAATATTGCCGGAACAACCGTGGACATCTTCAAGAGAAAACTGGACTGTTTTCTAAGAGAAGTTCTGGATCAGCCGGGCTGTGGTGGGTATGTGACCCTGCGGGCCGCTCCAAGCAACAGCCTGGTGGACCAAACTCTCACAAGTCGAGCCTGGCCTCGGGCCGGGCTTGGGGAGTAGAAGAACTCCCAGAACCCCATCAAGCAGGTATCAAGCAAGCAGGCCCACATATACCTGCTTGATGGGGTTCTGGGAGTTCTTCTACTCCCCAAGCCCGGCCCGAGGCCAGGCTTGACTTGTGAGAGTTTGGTCCACCAGGCTGTTGCTTGGAGCGGCCCGCAGGCCCACATATACCTGCTTGATGGGGTTCTGGGAGTTCTACTCCCCAAGCCCGGCCCGAGGCCAGGCTTGACTTGTCAGAGTTTGGTCCACCAGGCTGTTGCTTGGAGCGGCCTGCAGGCCCACATATCCACTACAGCCCGGTTGGTCCGGCACTTCTTGCAAGAACTTATCTAAGTGCCTCTTGAATACATCCACCTTTGTTCATGCAATATTTCTAATGCTTACTGGGAGGGTGTTGAACAGCTGTGGACCTCTGATGTACAGACAGTGTTCTCTGATTGTGCCTATGGCACCTCTACTCCTCACTGGACCTCTGATGTTCAGATAGTGTTCTCTGATTGTGCCTATGGCACCTCTACTCCTCATTGGACCTCTGATGTTCAGACAGTGTTCTCTGATTGTGCCTATGGCACCTCTACTCCTCACTGGACCTCTGATGTTCAGATAGTGTTCTCTGATTGTGCCAATGGCACCTCTACTCCTCACTGGACCTCTGATGTTCAGATAGTGTTCTCTGATTGTGCCTATGGCACCTCTACTCTTCACTGGTTCTATTCTGCATTTCCTTCCGTACCTTTCGCTCCAATAAGTATGTTGTTATTCTACTGTACAAATTTGGTACCTGGCCCTCCAGTATCTTCCATGTGTATATTATTTGATACCTTTCTCGTCTCCTTTCCAGAGAGTACATTTCGCGAGCTTTGAGACGATCCCAATAATTTAGGTGTTTTATCTCGTCTATGCGTGCCGTATATGTTCTCTGTATTCCCTCTAATTCAGCAATCTCTCCTGCTCTGAAAGGGAAAGTGAGTACCAAGCAATACTCAAGACGGGACAGCACTAATGTTTTAAATAGTATTATCATTGCTGTGGGTCTCTGGATGTGAACGTTCTCATAATCCATCCTATCAT
Organism: Procambarus clarkii; assembly: GCF_040958095.1. Classification (NCBI taxonomy): domain Eukaryota; kingdom Metazoa; phylum Arthropoda; class Malacostraca; order Decapoda; family Cambaridae; genus Procambarus; species Procambarus clarkii. The sequence continues at coordinate 38,884,591 of NC_091188.1, read as the reverse complement.
TGTCCTGGCCGCCGCCGCCGCTATATTTGCTCGGTTATGTTCACTAAATGTCAGGTCGTCAGACATCATAATTCCCAGATCTTTTACATGTTGCTTTCCTTCTATGGTTGTTTCTGTGTCTTGTACCCTGTGTCCTGTATCCTGAACCCTGTGTCCTGTACCCTGTGCCCTGTGTCCTGAACCCTGTGTCCTGAACCCTGTGTCCTGTAATCCTGAACCCTGTGTCCTGTACCCTGTGCCCTGTACCCTGTGTCCTGAACCCTGTGTCCTGTACCCTGTGTCCTGTAATCCTGTGCCCTGTAACCCTGTGCCCTGTATCCCTGTGTCCTGTACCCTGTGTCCTGTACCCTGTGTCCTGTACCCTGTGTCCTGTACCCTGTGTCCTGTACCCTGTGTCCTGTACCCTGTACCCTGTGTCCTGTGTCCTGTGTCGTGTGTCC
>NC_091188.1:38866651-38879151 GCF_040958095.1 Procambarus clarkii | reverse complement strand
GTGTCAACTGAAATCATATCTATGACTCTCAGCTATCACAGTAGCATATATTAAAAATATATTATAATTAGTTTTATTAGAAAAATAATTAAGTTAAAAAAAATTGATATATTTTTTTCAATTTTTTTTTTTTTATCGGACGATTTGCATGAAGCTTATGCACCCGACTGCACATAAGCCTATCTGTAAGAGTGCCAATTTTGGAGGAAACTGGTTGATGTCAACCTCAGCCATAGATGGCAGCACCTTACACTTTATTATTTTCTTATTTTCAATATTTTCAACTAACATAAACATTCAAATATCTCTTTCATTTTGTATTCAATTTACATGAAACTTTCGCCTTATATGTAAAGTTTATGTCTCTAAAATCCCTAGGAAGCGTTTTTTCCTAAGTTCATTTATTGATTTTATAATAGCAATAAACATGACATATTTGCATAATTTTGGGGAGGAACTTTGAATATTTATATTAGGAAAACTAAAGATGTTTTGGAAACTCCATAAGTTACGAACTTTTATTATATGCTAATGTGTCAGAAAAGTGTCATAGAATGATTATATCTGGAAGGTGTGTTTATTTATTTACAATTGAAAATTTGTAAAATTCGTTTAAAAAAAATATAAAAATCTGCCTTTCTATTTACACTGCAGTACTGAAACTTGGGACATTTGCAGCACTTTTCATATACAAATAGTCCAAAAATATTGGTTGACATTGAACAACTTTACCAAAACCATTCAAATGGCCCCTTAGTCGGTCCCAGTAGTTTAGATGTTTCACGGAGTGAATTCTAGCAGTCAGAGGGTTCTCAGTAGCGGCCTTTTAATATAAGCTCCAAAGAAGCCCCGAAATCATCTCAAGATAACCTCAAGATAACGACATACTCTCTGGAAGGTCGGAACACCCCCCCTTCCCCTCTCACGGAACGTCGGAACACCCCCCTTCCCCTCTCACGGAACGTCGGAACACCCCCCCTTCCCCTCTCACGGAACGTCGGAACACCCCCCTCCCCCCTCACGGAACGTAAGAAATATTGCCAGAAGAAGAGTGGATGTTTTCAAGAGGCAATTTGTCAACTTCTTGCAAGAAGTGCCGTACCAGCCAGGCTGTAGTGGATATGTGGGCCTGCGGGGCGTTGGAAACAATAGCTTGACTGATCAAGTTATCGCCAAGAAAGCCGGGCTTGAGGAATAGAACCCTTGAAAGCGACTACAGGAAAACATATGTTAGAACCCACACCAGTACCCGCCCCAGTACCAGTACCAGCCCCGGTACCCCCACGTGAGACAGGGAGGGGGCGGGGGGAGCGGTGCCCTCTGGCCATTGTACCTGGGGTACCGGTCGTGTTAATTAAGGAGCCCTGGTGCCTCTGTGTGCAGTTATGTCGACAGGAATCCCCGCCACTCTCCCGGGAGTCTTGGCGGGAATGTCCACCCACCGTTGTGACGTCTTCAGATGACAGCCTAACCGCTTTAGCAGGGTGTAGTGTATGGTGTTGGTGTAGTGTATGGTGTTGGTGTAGTGTATGATGTTGGTGTAGTGTATGGTGCTGGTGTAGTGTATGGTGCTGGTGTAGTGTATGATGTTGGTGTAGTGTATGGTGCTGGTGTAGTGTATGGTGCTGGTGTAGTGTATGGTGTTGGTGTAGTGTATGGTGTTGGTGTAGTGTATGGTGTTGGTGTAGTGTATGGTGTTGGTGTAGTGTATGGTGTTGGTGTAGTGTATGGTGTTGGTGTAGTGTATGATGTTGGTGTAGTGTATGGTGCTGGTGTAGTGTATGGTGCTGGTGTAGTGTATGGTGCTGGTGTAGTGTATGATGTTGGTGTAGTGTATGGTGCTGGTGTAGTGTATGGTGCTGGTGTAGTGTATGGTGTTGGTGTAGTGTATGGTGTTGGTGTAGTGTATGATGTTGGTGTAGTGTATGGTGTTGGTGTAGTGTATGGTGTTGGTGTAGTGTATGGTGTTGGTGTAGTGTATGGTGTTGGTGTAGTGTATGGTGCTGGTGTAGTGTATGGTGCTGGTGTAGTGTATGATGTTGGTGTAGTGTATGGTGTGTGTGTATAGGAAGCCTCTAGAAACAGGCACAGGTAAAACTAACCTTGTTCTTTGTCACAATTAAAATTGTTCCAAAATGCGACAAACAAATCACAGTTATCTTCTCCACAAATGGTGTGTGTGTATATATATATATATATATATATATATATATATATATATATATATATTACGAACAATGGAGACATTATCAGAGACATTACGATATCAGATACCACATACTCAGATCACAAGCTCATTGAAGTGCAAACGACCATCAATACTCAGAATAGACCTAAAACGTTGATAAAGCGAGAGGGGCTATTCAGTAAATTCAATTTTAATAATAAAAGGATAGACTGGGAGATAATAAACAGGGAACTTACAAACATTCCATGGGGAACTGTTCTAAGTAATCCAAGTCCTACAGAAGGAATAGAAAAACTGACTTCGGAAGCGTATCAAGTCTGTCTGAAACATGTTCCTTTGAGGAAAGCCAGAAAGAGATCCAACGTAGAAAGAAAACGCAGACGACACTATAAACGCAGGAAAAAAAATAACGGAACTGCTTATGCAGATACGAATTTCCCGTCAAAGAAGGAATAATTGAAATAGGGAGATTGAAGAAACACTCATATGAAACTGAAGAAAGGCAGTTAGAACAGAAAGCATTTCAGGAAATAAAGAAAAATCCAAAATATTTCTTCTCATATGCGAAATCAAAAGCAAAAACCACTGCCAGTATTGGACCTATTCGTACAAGTGAAGGTTCATACACGGAGGATGACAAAGAAATTAGTGACATCCTAAAAAAGCAGTATGAGGACATGTTTAGCACTCCAATAAACAACATGAAGGTGGAAGATCCAGACAATTTCTTTATGCGGGATTTTCAAACCCCGGTAAATATAACTGATATAAACACGAGCGCACTAAATTTAGAAAAAGAAATTGAAAACATGCCCATGCACTCGGCCCCAGGTCCAGACTCATGGAATTCAATATTTATAAAGAAATGCAAAGTGCCGGTAGCACAGGCACTCAGTATAGTGTGGAGGAAGAGCTTGGACACGGGGGAGATACCAGATGCACTTAAAGCAGCAGACATTGCCCCTCTACACAAGGGAGGGAGCAAAGCATTGGCAAAGAATTATAGACCAGTTGCACTAACATCGCACATCATAAAAGTATTTGAGAGAGTGATTAGGAGTCAGGTCACCAATTTCATGGAGACCAATGACCTTCACAACCCAGGCCAACATGGATTTCGAGCGGGAAGATAGTGCCTCTCACAGCTACTTGAGCACTACGACAAAGTCACTGAGGCATTAGAAGAGAAACAGAATGCTGATGTGATATACACGGACTTCGCAAAGGCCTTCGATAAATGTGACCATGGCGTGATAGCACACAAAATGAAGTCAATGGGAATAACCGGTAAAGTAGGACGCTGGATATTCAGTTTTCTGTCAAACAGGACTCAGCGAGTAACTGTCAACCATATAAAATCTAGTCCAAGTGCAGTGAAAAGCTCTGTACCTCAGGGTACAGTCCTTACACCGCTGCTTTTCCTTATTCTCATATCAGATATAGACAAAAATACAAGTCACAGCTTCGTATCATCCTTTGCAGATGACACAAAAATCAGTATGAAAATTATCTCGGCTGAAGACACTGAAAAACTTCAAGCTGATATTAATAAAGTTTTCGACTGGGCATCAGAAAATAACATGATGTTTAACAGTGATAAATTCCAGGTACTCAGGTACGGTAAAAATGAGGACCTTAAACATAATACAGAGTACAAAACACAATCAAATGTACCCATAGTAGGAAAACAGCATGTAAAGGATTTGGGAATAATAATGTCCGACGATCTAACGTTTAAGGAGCATAACCAAGCAAATATTGTGACAGCCAGAAAAATGATAGGATGGATTACGAGAACTTTCAAATCCAGGGATCCCATCACAATGGTTGTACTCTTCAAGTCACTTGTGTTGTCCCGTCTTGAGTACTGCTCAGTACTCACTTCCCCCTTCAGATTCAATTTCTTTCTTTATTATGCACCCCATACCCCTAAGGGGGGACAGTAATTTGGAAAGGAGTGATCTCCCATGGGGCAGGAAAGTGTTGTTGTTGTCTCTCTTGGTAGGGGTGATGAAAGTTATACATTCTGAGCACAGTGGCAGTTACGGTAATCCAATGCTGACCTTCAAGGCTTGGAGGGCTTCAGTGCAGGGGTTAGGGTGGGCTAGCCTAAGCATCTTGATACCAATTAAAGCATTAATTTCAGTGATACGATCACTTACACATGAAATATTGAGTTCCTTCCTCATGTTTAGTAATTTAGTTGTACGGGGGCATCCGAGGATTATCCTCATGGCTTCGTTTTGCATCTTTTCCAGCCCTCCAAGCATTCTCTCAGGCACTAGAGCAAGCATGGGTGCAGCATAATCAATCAGAGACCTAATATATGAGAGATACATCATTTTGACAATTCTCACATTTGCACCATAGCTTGGATGGTAGCCTGCCAGCCGGAGAGATTGCTGAAATAGAGGGAATACAGAGAACATATACGGCACGCATAGACGCAATAAAGCACCTAAATTATTGGGATCGTCTCAAAGCCCTCCAAATGTGCTCACTAGAAAGGAGACGAGAGAGATAACAAATAATATACACCTGGAAGATACTGGAGGGCCAAGTACCAAATCTACGCAGTAAAATAACAACGTACTGGAGTGAACGATATGGAAGAAAATGCAGAATACAACCAGTGAAGAGCAGGGGTGCCATAGGCACAATCAGAGAACACTGTATAAACATCAGAGGTCCGCGGTTGTTCAACACCCTCCCAGTAAGCATAAGAAATATTGCCGGAACAACCGTGGACATCTTCAAGAGGAAACTAGATTTATTCCTCCAAGGAGTGCCGAACCAACCGGGCTGTGGTGGGTATGTGGGCCTACGAGCCGCTCCAAGCAACAGCCTAGTGGACCAAACTCTCACAAGTCAAGCCTGGCCTCGGGCCGGGCTTGGGCAGTAGAAGAACTCCCAGAACCCCATCAACCAGGTATATATATATATATATATATATATATATATATATATATATATATATATATATATATATATATATATATATATATATATATATATATATATATGTCGTACCTAGTAGCCAGAACGCAATTCTCAGCCTACTATGCACGGCCCGATTTGCCTAATAAGCCAAGTTTTCATGAATTAATTATTTTTCGACTACCTAACCTACCTAACCTAACCTAACCTAACCTAACCTAACCTAACTTTTTCGGCTACCTAACCTAACCTAACCTAACTTTTTCGGCTACCTAAACCAACCTAACCTATAGAGATAGGTTAGGTTAGGTTAGGTAGGGTTGGTTAGGTTCGGTCATATATCTACGTTAATTTTAACTCCAATAAAATAAAATTGACCTCATACATATGGAAATGGGTAGCTTTATCATTTCGTAAGAAAAAAATTAGAGAAAATATATTAATTCAGGAAAACTTGGCTTATTAGGCAAATTGGGTCTTGCATATTTGGCTGAGAAGTGCGTTCTGGCTACTAGGTACGACATATATATATATATATATATATATATATATATATATATATATATATATATATATATATATATATATATATATATATATATATATATATATACCGCGGACCTCTGATGTTTATACAGTGTTCTCTGATTGTGCCTATGGCACCTCTGCTCTTCACTGGTTGTATTCTGCATTTTCTTCCATATCGTTCACTCCAGTATATATATATATATATATATATATATATATATATATATATATATATATATATATATATATATATATATATATATATAATATGTCGTACCTAGTAGCCAGAACGCACTTCTCGGTCTACTATGCAAGGCCCGATTTGCTTAATAAGCCAAGTTTTCCTGAATTAATATATTTTCTCTAATTTTATTCTTATGAAATGATAAAGCTACCTATTTCATTATGTATCAGGCCAATTTTTTTTTTATTTGAGTTAAAATTAACGTAGATATATGACCGAACCTAACCAACCCTACCTAACCTAACCTATCTTTATAGGTTAGGTTAGGTTAGGTATCCGAAAAAGTTAGGTTAGGTAGTCGAAAAAAAATTATTTCGTGAAAACTTGGCTTATTAGGCAAATCGAGCCTTGCATAGTAGGCTGAGAAATGAGTTCTGGCTACTAGGTACGATATATATATATATATATATATATATATATATATATATATATATATATATATATATATATATATATATATATATATATATATATATATATATGCAACAATGATCACAAAAACACTGATCCAAGTATGCAGAATAACCACATATGAAAAATAGAAAATGCTTAACGCGTTTTCGGCTAATTCGCCTTCATCAGAGCAAAGTAGAATCTACTTTGATTCTATTTTGCTCTGATGAAGGCGAATTAGCCGAAAACGCGTTAAGCATTTTCTATTTTTCATATGTGGTTATTCTGCATATATATATATATATATATATATATATATATATATATATATATATATATATATATATATATATAATATATATATATATATATATATAATATATATATATATATATATATATAATATATATATATATATATATATATATATATATTATATATATATATATATATATATATATATATATATATATATATATATATATATATATATATATATAATATACACAAGCAACCGAGTTTTCAGTTGCAAGCCTGAATGGTCCCCAGGACCATTCAGGCTTGTTCGCATATATATATATATATATATATATATATATATATATATATATATATATATATATATATATATATATATATATATATATATATATATATGTCGTACCTAGTAGCCAGAACGCACTTTTCAGCCTACTATGCAAGGCCCGATTTGCCTAATAAGCCAAGTTTTCATGATTTAATTGTTTTTCGACTACCTAACCTACCTAACCTAACCTAACTTTTTCATCTACCTAACCTAACCAAACCTATAAAGATAGGTTAGGTTAGGTAGGGTTGGTTAGGTTCGGTCATATATTTACGTTAATTTTATCTCCAATAAAAAAAATGGACCTCATACATAATGAAATGGGTAGCTTTATCATTTTATAAGAAAAAAGTTAGAGAAAACATATTAATTCAGAAAAACTTGGCTTAATAGGCAAATTGGGCCTTGCATAGTAGGCTGAGAAGTGCGTTCTGGCTACTAGGTACGACATATATATATATATAAATCTCGTTTATCTATCCCTTAAAGTGCCTAATGGAGGTTGTCTATCCACTTGAGGTGGACGGTCTCGCTTCATGCAGGTTGGCGTTCAATCCCCGACCGTCCACACAAGTGGTTGGGCACCATTCCTTCCCTCCGTCCCATCCCAAATCCTTATCCTGACCCCTTCCCAGTGCTATATAGTCGTGATGGCTTGGTGCTTTCTCCTGATAGTTCTCTCTTTCTCTTCTGTGGGGTCTGGAAGCCTGCGGCCTACCATCGTTACTGTCACCTCGCCCCAACAACCTGGTGTCTCAAGGTTCGCCTCGTTCGTCTTAAAACCTGCCGGGTGTTAAGGCCATTCTGTTTGGTGTAACCAAATCTGAATTGACTTTTTCCAGAAGTATATATTGATTCGGATATATATATATATGTATATATATATATATATATATATATATATATATATATATATATATATATATATATATATATATATATATATTAGTATATTTTGGTAGCAGTCTTTCCTATAGACATATATTATTAAATATGACCGAAAAAGTAAGATTAATAATTCTAACACGAATTTTCTCAATCTTTCGTACATTTCTTTTCACTGTTGGAGGTAAATCAAAAATCAATTCTCCAAAATTCATTTTTATTTCTAGTCTGACGCGACACGAGCGCGTTTCGTAAAACTTATTACATTTTCAAAGACTTTAGTTCACAAATACACAACTGAATAGAACTTACGCATCTCCGATTTTATATCTACATTTGAGTGAGGTGGAAGGGGTGATGAGGCATTAACACAAGACAGAACAAGATGTGGCATTAATAGGGTATTAATTTCATCAACACAAGACAACAAAAGGTGGTATTAATAGGGTATTAATTTCATCAACACAAGACAGAACACGAAACAATGGATATTGAATAGAAGTGTTTGTAGAAAGCCTATTGGTCCATATTTCTTGATGCTTCTATATTGGAGCGGAGTCTTGAGGTGGGTAGAATATAGTTGTGCAATAATTGGCTGTTGATTGCTGGTGTTGACTTCTTGATGTGTAGTGCCTCGCAAACGTCAAGCCGCCTGCTATCGCTGTATCTATCGATGATTTCTGTGTTGTTTACTAGGATTTCTCTGGCGATGGTTTGGTTGTGGGAAGAGATTATATGTTCCTTAATGGAGCCCTGTTGCTTATGCATCGTTAAACGCCTAGAAAGAGATGTTGTTGTCTTGCCTATATACTGGGTTTTTTGGAGCTTACAGTCCCCAAGAGGGCATTTGAAGGCATAGACGACGTTAGTCTCTTTTAAAGCGTTCTGTTTTGTGTCTGGAGAGTTTCTCATGAGTATGCTGGCCGTTTTTCTGGTTTTATAGTAAATCGTCAGTTGTATCCTCTGATTTTTGTCTGTAGGGATAACGTTTCTATTAACAATATCTTTCAGGACCCTTTCCTCCGTTTTATGAGCTGTGGAAAAGAAGTTCCTGTAAAATAGTCTAATAGGGGGTATAGGTGTTGTGTTAGTTGTCTCTTCAGAGGTTGCATGGCTTTTCACTTTCCTTCTTATGATGTCTTCGACGAAACCATTGGAGAAGCCGTTATTGACTAGGACCTGCCTTACCCTACAGAGTTCTTCGTCGACTTGCTTTTTCTTTCGAAAACTTCGTCGACTTTTTCGGTCATATTTAATAATATATATATATATATATATATATATATATATATATATATATATATATATATATATATATATATATATATATATATATATGTCGTACCTAGTAGCCAGAACGCACTTCTCAGCCTACTATGCAAGGCCCGATTTGCCTAATAAGCCAAGTTTTCATGAATTAATTATTTTTCGACTACCTAACCTACCTAACCTAACCTAACCTAACTTTTTCGGCTACCTAACCCAACCTAACCTATAAAGATAGGTTAGGTTAGGTTAGGTAGGGTTGGTTAGGTTTGGTCATATATCTACGTTAATTTTAACTCCAATAAAAAAAATTGACCTCATACATAATGAAATGGGTAGCTTTATCATTTCATAAGAAAAAAATTATAGAAAATATATTAATTCAGGTAAACTTGGCTTATTAGGCAAATTGGGCCTTGCATAGTAGGCTGAGAAGTGCGTTCTGGCTACTAGGTACGACATATATATATATATATATATATATATATATATATATATATATATATATATATATATATATATATATATATATATATATATATCCTGTTTTTCCAGTTTGTTTATTCAACAGATACATAAATGTCTCCATTTATTTACCGAGATGCCCATAAACCTCCCCTCCCTCCCCCCCCTCCCGAGTGCTTTCACTACACTAGATGGGATATTAGCAGCCCTCGTTCCTGATGTTCGGATTCTACATTCAGAACTGTGTTTACATACACGTCAGCGTCCCTGGCGCGGTAAACACATGAACTCTCTAATCCATCTTGTTCATCTTTTGTTTACACTAGTGACCTGACTCCAGGTACTGACCCGAGTCACAAGTACAAGGGGGGAACCATCTCATCTCATCTCATCTGTTTTTGTAACCTGGGAACAGAAACGGCTTGTCTGTGTTTACGTTCGCGAGAGCTTCGGATTCGCCCGGATATCGCCACAATATTAATATGGACAGATTCTGCCCACAGTGCGCTTCTGGGTTGAAGACGGGAACTTGAAGGATTGTTGTCGTTTCTAGATTCACCTGCTGTTCTTCAAGGAGTGCCGGATCAACCAGGCTGTGGTGGATATGTGGGCCTGCGGGCCGCTCCAAGCAACAGCCTGGTGGACCAAGCTCTCACAAGTAACGACAAGGTAGCCGAGAAGAAAATTTATTTATAAGAAAAAGGGAAGACCTTAAGGGTTCTTCTTGAATTTTATAATGATTTTGAGTATTTTCTTCTACTGTGACTAGTCTTTTGTGCATGATTATTTCTCCAACTTAAGAAGTTGTGCTTAACACCATTGTTGCATAAATGGCAGTTACTGTTGAACGCCCCCACCCTGGTGCAGGCGGGGGCGTTCCACCCCGCTCACCGTACACCCAGGGTCGTCTAGACCTCTCCGGACTCCCCACTCCCCAAGCCCGGCCCGAGGCCAGGCTTGACTTGTGAGAGTTTGGTCCACCAGGCTGACACCCGCCGTTTACCCGCAAGACCAGCCCATGGCTCCCTTCAGTGCTCTGGCACAGGGAAAGGCTGGCGTGACTCTGAGCTAGCGGTCGCGGCGTTTCTCGGTGCAGTGTGTGGGGCTTGTTAAGTGGTCGATGGCAGGTCCCGCAGATGCCTCGGTCAGGTGAGGCCAACGTGGACTGTTAGGCGAGAGGGGCTTACTCCCGCCGTTTACCCGCTGGACCTTCTCCAGTCTCCGGCAATGCTCTGGCACAAAGAAAGCCTGGCGTGACGGCCTGCTCCTGCCCGGTGTGGCGGTCGCAGCAGTGTTTCTCGTGTAGAATGAGAGCGTTGCCGGTGTCGTCGGAGCCGGGATATGTGGCGAACACAGTTACCTTACTGTGCTTTTCTCGCTGTCGCTCGGGTCTGGTCGAATTGGGCCGGTGGCGCCGAAGTTACCACCGGCAAGCCGAGTTCCGGAGCTAGAGCCGGGCCCAACGGCTATTGCCCATTACCTGTCTTTGGTAGCAGAGCTGACGTTTCTAGTCTCATCGAAATCGAAACTCGCGTTTTGAAAAGTATCATCATCGGTACAACATCTCTAGTGTGAAAAGTTCTTGTTATCCAACCTGTCATTTTTCTTGCAGTTGTGTGACGGCTAATTTCTAGTGCTACATATTTCTAGGTCTTCCGACATGAGTACACCCAGATCCTTTACATTGCCTTTCCGTTCTATGTTATGATTTGCCTGAGTTTTGTACGTGGTTTCCGCTTTTATATTTTCATTTTTTTCCGTAGCGCATGAGCTGGAACTTATCTTCGTTAAACACCATATTATTTTCTGTAGCCCATAGAAAGACCTGGTTTACATCTGGGTAGTAAACAGGTGAGGTAGACCTGGTAACTGACCAGGTCTACCCACCTGGTAACAGGTGGGTAGACCTGTTACCAGCAGCAGTACCAGGAGCACAGTACCGTTAGAGAGCTCTGAGGAGGGCGCAGCGAGGCACCTCAGCACGAGGCTATCAACACTTCCTCGTCCTTGAGAAACTTGTGTGTGAATCAGCAGTGATGTCACGGCCCCGTCCCCCTGGTGTGACCCAGGATGTCACCCCCGGGGAAGTAGGTCACGATAGGCGGGTTCAAAACAAAAATAGAGATGTAGGACACCAGAAAATGGATATATATGTAGGATGTCCACCCCCCATGCTGGGACATGGCTGAGGACCTGGGTGACCAAGGTCGTGAGATAAGGCAGCGGCAGTTGATGTAGGGGGGGGGAGTGAGCAGTGGATGGAGGGAGTGAGCAGTGGATGGGGGAAGTGAGCAGTGGATGGGGGTAGTGAGCAGTGGATGGAGGACAGGAGAAAATCACACAATCATAGACAGTCATTACCGTCCTTGACCGAGTTTGACAGAGGGGGGGGGGGCGCTGTCAATCCTCTTCCCGTCTATCCATCAATACCATCCGTCAGTGTTACCTGTCTATCCATCATCACTATAAACTCCTCTCCAGCTTGGGTATATTTCCCTTCCAGTTCATATAAGTATTCATGAGCCTAAACGGCTCTGTCATGGTAGGCCTACTGGGTATATTTGTGTGTGTGTATACTGGCGTGTATATATGTATTTTCCCCCTTGTATAATATACTCAAAACCATATATATCCATATATTTATCCTCCTGGTATGGATAAATGATTCCTTTCTTGTCAGTGAGAAGCAGTATACTCTAAAGGGATATAGTATAGGTTATATATTGAACACTTGGATATACTCTGAAGGGATGCAGTTTGTGATATAATTCAAAGCAATTTAAGCAAGATATTAGAGAATATTCAGAGCATATATTAGGGTTATATCAGAGCATATATTAGGGGTATATCAGAGCATATATTAGGGTTATATCAGAGCATATATTAGGGTTATATCAGAGCATATATTAGGGGTATATCAGAGCATATATTAGGGGTATATCAGAGCATATATTAGGGGTATATCAGAGCATATATTAGGGGTATATCAGAGCATATATTAGGGGTAT
>NC_091188.1:38844151-38861651 GCF_040958095.1 Procambarus clarkii | reverse complement strand
CCCTCCCCACAGCCCCTACACTACCCTCCCCACAGCTCCTACACTACCCTCCCCACAGCACCTACACTACCCTCCCCACAGCACCTACACTACCCTCCCCACAGCACCTACACTACCCTCCCCACAGCACCTACACCACCCTCCCCACAGCACCTACACAACCCTCCCCACAGCACCTACACTACCCTCCCCACAGCACCTACACTACCCTCCCCACAGCCCCTACACTACCCTCCCCACAGCACCTACACCACCCTCCCCACAGCCCCTACACTACCCTCCCCACAGCACCTACACTACCCTCCCCACAGCCCCTACACTACCCTCCCCACAGCCCCTACACTACCCTCCCCACAGCACCAACACTACCCTCCCCACAGCACCTACACTACCCTCCCCACAGCCCCTACACTACCCTCCCCACAGCACCTACACTACCCTCCCCACAGCCCCTACACTACCCTCCCCACAGCACCTACACTACCCTCCCCACAGCCCCTACACTACCCTCCCCACAGCACCTACACTACCCTCCCCACAGCCCCTACACTACCCTCCCCACAGCACCTACACTACCCTCCCCACAGCCCCTACACTACCCTCCCCACAGCCCCTACACTACCCTCCCAACAGCACCTACACTACCCTCCCCACAGCACCTACACTACCCTCCCCACAGCCCCTACACTACCCTCCCCACAGCACCTACACTACCCTCCCCACAGCACCTACACTACCCTCCCCACAGCACCTACACTACCCTCCCTACAGCACCTACACTACCCTCCCCACAGCACCTACACTACCCTCCCCACAGCACCTACACTACCCTCCCCACAGCACCTACACTACCCTCCCCACAGCACCTACACCACCCTCCCCACAGCACCTACACTACCCTCCCCACAGCACCTATACTACCCTCCCCACAGCATCTACACTACCCCCCCACAGCACCTACACTACCCTCCCCACAGCACCTACACTACCCTCCCCACAGCACCTACACTACCCTCCCCACAGCACCTACACTACCCTCCCCACAGCACCTACACTACCCTCCCCACAGCACCTACACTACCCTCCCCACAGCACCTACACTACCCTCCCCACAGCATCTACACCACCCTCCCCACAGCACCTACACTACCCTCCCCACAACACCTACACTACCCTCCCCACAGCCCCTACACTACCCTCCCCACAGCCCCTACACTACCCTCCCCACAGCCCCTACACTACCCTCCCCACAGCACCTACACGACCCTCCCCACAGCACCAACACGACCCTCCCCACAGCACCTACACTACCCTCCCCACAGCACCTACACTACCCTCCCCACAGCACTTACACTACCCTCCCCACAGCCCTTACACTACCCTCCCCACAGCACCTACACTACCCTCCCCACAGCATCTACACCACCCTCCCCACAGCACCTACACTACCCTCCCCACAGCACCTACACTACCCTCCCCACAGCACCTACACTACCCTCCCACAGCACCTACATTACCCTCCCCACAGCCCCTACACTACCCTCCCCACAGCCCCTACACTACCCTCCCCACAGCACCTACACTACCCTCCCCACAGCACCTACACTACCCTCCCCACAGCACCTACACTACCCTCCCCACAGCATCTACACCACCCTCCCCACAGCTCCTACACCACCCTCCCCACAGCACCTACACTACCCTCCCCACAGCATCTACACCACCCTCCCCACAGCACCTACACCACCCTCCCCACAGCACCTACACTACCCTCCCCACAGCCCCTACACTACCCTCCCCACAGCCCCTACACTACCCTCCCCACAGCACCTACACTACCCTCCCCACAGCACCTACACTACCCTCCCCACAGCACCTACACTACCCTCCCCACAGCACCTACACTACCCTCCCCACAGCACCTACACTACCCTCCCCACAGCACCTACACTACCCTCCCCACAGCACCTACACTACCCTCCCCACAGCACCTACACTACCCTCCCCACAGCACCTACACTACCCTCCCCACAGCACCTACACTACCCTCCCCACAGTACCTACACTACCCTCCCCACAGTACCTACACTACCCTCCCCACAGCATCTACACTACCCTCCCCACAGCATCTACACTACCCTCCCCACAGCATCTACACTACCCTCCCCACAGCACCTACACTACCCTCCCCACAGCACCTACACTACCCTCCCCACAGCCCCTACACTACCCTCCCCACAGCCCCTACACTACCCTCCCCACAGCACCTACACTACCCTCCCCACAGCACCTACACTACCCTCCCCACAGCACCTACACTACCCTCCCCACAGCACCTACACTACCCTCCCCACAGCACCTACACTACCCTCCCCACAGCCCCTACACTACCCTCCCCACAGCCCCTACACTACCCTCCCCACAGCACCTACACTACCCTCCCCACAGCCCCTACACTACCCTCCCCACAGCCCCTACACTACCCTCCCCACAGCACCTACACTACCCTCCCCACAGCCCCTACACTACCCTCCCCACAGCACCTACACTACCCTCCCCACAGCACCTACACTACCCTCCCCAAGCACCTACACTACCCTCCCCAAGCACCTACACTACCCTCCCCACAGCACCTACACTACCCTCCCCACAGCACCTACACTACCCTCCCCACAGCACCTATACTACCCTCCCCACAGCATCTACACTACCCTCCCCACAGCACCTACACTACCCTCCCCACAGCACCTACACTACCCTCCCCACAGCACCTACACTACCCTCCCCACAGCACCTACACTACCCTCCCCACATCACCTACACCACCCTCCCCACATCACCTATACTACCCTCCCCACAGCACCTACACTACCCTCCCCACAGCACCTACACTACCCTCCCCACAGCACCTATACTACCCTCCCCACAGCACCTACACTACCCTCCCCACAGCACCTACACTACCCTCCCCACAGCACCTACACTACCCTCCCCACAGCACCTACACTACCCTCCCCACAGCACCTATACTACCCTCCCCACAGCATCTACACTACCCTCCCCACAGCACCTACACCACCCTCCCCACAGCTCCTACACCACCCTCCCCACAGCCCCTACACCACCCTCCCCACAGCACCTACACTACCCTCCCCACAGCACCTACACCACCCTCCCCACAGCCCCTACACTACCCTCCCCACAGCCCCTACACCACCCTCCCCACAGCACCTACACTACCCTCCCCACAGCACCTACACCACCCTCCCCACAGCACCTACACTACCCTCCCCACAGCACCTACACCACCCTCCCCACAGCACCTACACTACCCTCCCCACAGCACCTACACCACCCTCCCCACAGCACCTACACTACCCTCCCCACAGCACCTACACTACCCTCCCCACAGCACCTACACCACCCTCCCCACAGCACCTACACTACCCTCCCCACAGCACCTACACCACCCTCCCCACAGCACCTACACTACCCTCCCCACAGCACCTACACTACCCTCCCCACAGCACCTACACTACCCTCCCCACAGCACCTACACTACCCTCCCCACAGCACCTACACTACCCTCCCCAAGCACCTACACTACCCTCCCCACAGCACCTACACTACCCTCCCCACAGCCCCTACACTACCCTCCCCACAGCACCTACACTACCCTCCCCACAGCACCTACACTACCCTCCCCACAGCACCTACACTACCCTCCCCACAGCACCTACACTACCCTCCCCACAGCCCCTACACTACCCTCCCCACAGCACCTACACTACCCTCCCCACAGCACCTACACTACCCTCCCCACAGCACCTACACTACCCTCCCCACAGCCCCTACACCACCCTCCCCACAGCCCCTACACCACCCTCCCCACAGCCCCTACACTACCCTCCCCACAGCACCTACACTACCCTCCCCACAGCACCTACACTACCCTCCCCACAGCACCTACACTACCCTCCCCACAGCACCTACACTACCCTCCCCAAGCACCTACACTACCCTCCCCACAGCACCTACACTACCCTCCCCACAGCCCCTACACTACCCTCCCCACAGCACCTACACTACCCTCCCCACAGCACCTACACTACCCTCCCCACAGCACCTACACTACCCTCCCCACAGCCCCTACACTACCCTCCCCACAGCACCTACACTACCCTCCCCACAGCACCTACACTACCCTCCCCACAGCACCTACACTACCCTCCCCACAGCCCCTACACCACCCTCCCCACAGCCCCTACACCACCCTCCCCACAGCCCCTACACTACCCTCCCCACAGCACCTACACTACCCTCCCCACAGCACCTACACTACCCTCCCCACAGCACCTACACTACCCTCCCCACAGCACCTACACCACCCTCCCCACAGCACCTACACTACCCTCCCCACAGCACCTACACCACCCTCCCCACAGCACCTACACTACCCTCCCCACAGCACCTACACTACCCTCCCCACAGCACCTACACTACCCTCCCCACAGCACCTACACCACCCTCCCCACAGCACCTACACTACCCTCCCCACAGCACCTACACCACCCTCCCCACAGCACCTACACCACCCTCCCCACAGCACCTACACCACCCTCCCCACAGCCCCTACACCACCCTCCCCACAGCCCCTACACCACCCTCCCCACAGCACCTACACCACCCTCCCCACAGCCCCTACACCACCCTCCCCACAGCACCTACACTACCCTCCCCACAGCCCCTACACCACCCTCCCCACAGCCCCTACACCACCCTCCCCACAGCTCCTACACCACCCTCCCCACAGCACCTACACCACCCTCCCCACAGCCCCTACACCACCCTCCCCACAGCACCTACACTACCCTCCCCACAGCCCCTACACCACCCTCCCCACAGCCCCTACACTACCCTCCCCACAGCACCTACACTACCCTCCCCACAGCCCCTACACCACCCTCCCCACAGCCCCTACACTACCCTCCCCACAGCACCTACACCACCCTCCCCACAGCCCCTACACTACCCTCCCCACAGCACCTACACTACCCTCCCCACAGCCCCTACACCACCCTCCCCACAGCCCCTACACTACCCTCCCCACAGCACCTACACCACCCTCCCCACAGCACCTACACTACCCTCCCCACAGCCCCTACACTACCCTCCCCACAGCACCTACACTACCCTCCCCACAGCCCCTACACTACCCTCCCCACAGCACCTACACTACCCTCCCCACAGCCCCTACACCACCCTCCCCACAGCACCTACACTACCCTCCCCACAGCCCCTACACCACCCTCCCCACAGCCCCTACACCACCCTCCCCACAGCACCTACACCACCCTCCCCACAGCCCCTACACCACCCTCCCCACAGCACCTACACTACCCTCCCCACAGCCCCTACACCACCCTCCCCACAGCCCCTACACTACCCTCCCCACAGCCCCTACACTACCCTCCCCACAGCCCCTACACTACCCTCCCCACAGCCCCTACACTACCCTCCCCACAGCACCTACACTACCCTCCCCACAGCCCCTACACTACCCTCCCCACAGCACCTACACTACCCTCCCCACAGCCCCTACACTACCCTCCCCACAGCACCTACACTACCCTCCCCACAGCCCCTACACCACCCTCCCCACAGCACCTACACTACCCTCCCCACAGCCCCTACACTACCCTCCCCACAGCACCTACACCACCCTCCCCACAGCACCTACACTACCCTCCCCACAGCACCTACACTACCCTCCCCACAGCCCCTACACCACCCTCCCCACAGCCCCTACACTACCCTCCCCACAGCACCTACACTACCCTCCCCACAGCCCCTACACTACCCTCCCCACAGCCCCTACACCACCCTCCCCACAGCTCCTACACTACCCTCCCCACAGCACCTACACTACCCTCCCCACAGCACCTACACAAAGCAATATTCTGAAGGTGATTCTCACCTTTAAACAAACATCGAAACGTCAATGTTATACCAACAGCTCCAGAGAGATGACGCCCCAAGGTCATGATCAACGACAACAACAAGCCCTTGCAACAAGCCCTGGGAACAAGCCCTTGCAACAAGCCCTGGGAACAAGCCCTTGCAACAAGCCCTGGGAACAAGCCCTTGCAACAAGCCCTGGGAACAAGCCCATGCAACAAGCCCTGGGAACAAGCCCATGCAACATGCCCTTGCAACAAGCCCTGGAAACAAGCCCTGGAAACAAGCCCTGGGAACAAGCCCTTGCAACAAGCCCTTAGAACAAGCACTGGGAACAAGCCCTTGCAACAAGCCCTTAGAACAAGCCCTGGGAACAAGCCTTTGCAACAAGACTTTGGAACAAGCCCTTGCAACAAGCCCTGGGAACAAGCCCTTGCAACATGCCCTTGCAACAGGCCCATGCAACAAGCCCTTGGAACAAGCCCTTGCAACAAGACTTTGGAACAAGCCCTTGCAACAAGACTTTGGAACAAGCCCTTAGAACAAGCCTTTAGAACAAGCCCGGGGAAAAAGCCCTTGCAACAAGACTTTGGAACAACCCCTTGGAATAAGCCCATGCAACAAGCCCTTGCAACAAGACTTTGGAACAAGCCCTTACAACAAGTCCTTGCAAAAAGCCCATGCAATAAGACTTTAAAACAAGTCCTTGCAACAATCCCTTGCAACAAGCCCTTGCAACAAGCCCTTGGAACAACCCCATGCAACAAGACTTTGGAACAAGCCCTTGCAACAAGACTTTGGAACAAGCCCTTGCAACAAGACTTTGGAACAAGCCCTTGCAACAAACCCTTGCAGCAAGACTTCGGAACAAGCCCATGCAACAAGCTTTTGGAACAAGCCCTTGCAACAAGACTTTGGAACAAGCCCTTGCAACAAGACTTTAGAACAAGCCCTTGCAACAAGCCCATGAAACAAGCCCATGCAACAAGCCATTGGAACAAGCCCATGCAACAAGACTTTGCAACAAGCCCATGCAACAAGCCCATGCAACAAGCCCTTGTACCAAGCCCCTTGCACCAAGCCCTTGCAACAAGACTTTAGAACAAGCCCTTGCAACAAGACTTTAGAACAAGCCCTTGCAACAAGCCCTTGCAACAAGACTTTAGAACAAGCCCTTGCAACAAGCCCTTGCACCAAGCCCTTGCAACAAGACTTTAGAACAAGCCCTTGCACCAAGCCCTTGCAACAAGACTTTAGAACAAGCCCTTGCAACTAGCCTTTGGAACAAGCCCATGCAGCAAGCCCTTGCACCAAGCCCTTGCAACAAGACTTTAGAACAAGTCCTTGCAACAAGCCCTTGCAACAAGACCATGCAGCAAGCCCTTGCAACAAGCCCATGCAACAAGCCCTTGCAACAAGACTTTGGAACAAGTCCTTGCATCAAGCCCTTGCAACAAGACTTTAGAACAAGTCCTTGCAACAAGCCCTTGCAACAAGACCATGCAACAAACCCATGCAGCAAGCCCTTGCAACAAGCCCATGCAACAAGCCCTTGCAACAAGCCCATGCAATAAGACTTTGGAACAAGTCCTTGCACCAAGCCCTTGCAACAAGACTTTAGAACAAGCCCTTGCAACAAGCCTTTGGAACATGCCCATGCAACAAGCCCTTGCAGCAAGTCCTTGCAACAAGCCCTTGCACCAAGCCCTTGCAACAAGACTTTAGAACAAGCCCTTGCAACAAGCCTTTGGAACATGCCCATGCAACAAGCCCTTGCACCAAGCCCTTGCAACAAGACTTTAGAACAAGCCCTTGCAACAAGCCTTTGGAACATGCCCATGCAACAAGCCCTTGCAGCAAGTCCTTGCAACAAGCCCTTGCAACAAGACCATGCAACAAACCCATGCAGCAAGCCCTTGCAACAAGCCCATGGAACAAGCCCTTGGAACAAGCCCTTGCAACAAGCCTATGCAACAAGCCCATGCAGCAAATCCTTGCTGCGAGCCCATGCAACAAGCCCTTGCAACAAACCCTTGCAACAAACCCTTGCAACAAGCCCTTGGAACAAGCCCATGCAACAAGCACTTGGAACAAGCCCATGCAACAAGCCCTTAGAACAAGCTCTTGCAACAAGCCCATGCAACAAGCTCTTGCACCAAACCCTTGCAACAAGCTCTTGCAACAAGCCCATGCATTATGCCCTTGCAACAAGCCCATGCAAGAAGCCCATGTAACAACCCCATGCAACAAGTCTATGGAACAAGCCCTTGCAACAAGCCCTTGCAGCAAGCCCATGCAACAAGCCCTTGCAACAAGCCCATGCAACAAGTCTATGGAACAAGCCCTTGCAGCAAGCCCATGCAACAAGCCCATGCAACAAGCCCTTGGAACAAGTCCTTGCAACAACACCATGCAACAACAACAAGCCCATGTAACAAGTCCTTGCAACAAGACTTTTGAACAAGCCTATGCAACAAGCCCTTGCAACAAGTCCTTGCAACAAGCCCTTACAACAAGCCCATGCATTAAGCCCTTGCAACAAGCCCATGCAACATGCCCATGCAACAAGCCCATGCATTAAGCCCTTGCAAGAAGCCCATGCAAGAAGCCCATGCAACAAGCTCTTGCAACAGCCAAGCCCGACCTTGGTCGCTTCACATATTGCTACACCCTGGCTGGCTCCTAATCTCACGCACGCATCTCTGCCAATTCACACACACACACACACACACACACACACACACACACACACACACACACACACACACACACACACACACACACACACACACACACACACACACGCTGTTATCTTTTCATGTGCGTGCGTGTGCGTGCGTTGTGTGTGTGTGTGTGTGTGTGTGTGTGTGTGTGTGTGTGTGTGTGTGTGTGTGTGTGTGTGTGTGTGTATGTGTGTGTGTGTCGCTAATTCACCCACGGGTGACACGTGGCTGGGATATACTCTCCTTATCACTAGGAAATTACTAGTAAATCACTAGTAAACATACTGGTGTTGAAGATTAGTAATTAATCTAATCAAAGAAGAAGATTAGTAATTAATCTAATCAAAGAAGAAGATTAGTAATTTAATCAAAGAAGATCAGTAATTAATCTAATCAAAGAAGATTAGTAATTAATCTAATCAAAGAAGATCAGTAATTAATCTAATCAAAGAAGATCAGTAATTAATCTAATCAAAGAAGATCAGTAATTAATCTAATCAAAGAAGATTAGTAATTAATCTAATCAAAGAAGATCAGTAATTAATCTAATCAAAGAAGATCAGTAATTAATCTAATCAAAGAAGATCAGTAATTAATCTAATCAAAGAAGATCAGTAATTAATCTAATCAAAGAAGGTTAGTAATTAATCTAATCAAAGAAGATTAGTAATTAATCTAATCAAAGAAGATTAGTAATTAATCTAATCAAAGAAGATTAGTAATTAATCTAATCAAAGAAGATTAGTAATTAATCAAAGAAGATTAGTAATTAATCTAATCAAAGAAGATTAGTAATTAATCTAATCAAAGAAGAAGATTAGTAATTAATCAATTAGACTAAGAACTCTGATTCAGAAGAACAAGACTTGGGAAGAGAGAGAGAGAGAGGAGTGAGGGTTATCTTGAAATTATTTCGGGGCTCAGCGTCCCCGCGGCCCGGTCCTCGACCAGGCCTCCTTTTTGTATGAAGCGAAATCCTTATCCCAGCGAAATCTATGACACGAAATAATGTTACAACCTCAGCGGGTCTGGCCTGACGGCTGAGTGGACAGAGCTCGGGATTCGTAGTTCTAAGGCTTCGGGGATCGATCCCCGGCGGACGCGGAAACAAATGGGTAGTTTTTTCACCCTGATGTCCCCTGTTCACCTAGCAGTAAATAGGTACCTGGGAGTTAGACAGCTGCTACTGGCTGCTTCCTGGGGATGTGTAACAAAAAGGAGGCCTGGTCGAGGACCGGGCCGCGGGGACAATAAGCCCCGAAACCATCTCAAGACAGAGAGGTTTTCAAGGCCCAAGCACAAAATTTTTGAGAACACAACATTACTAACAGTTCGCTGTAAAAGAACCCTGATCAATCTGGCTGTGATTCCTATGTCAGACTGCAAGCAGCATCGACCAACAGCCTGGTCGATCAGAGCGTCAGGCCGGACTCCTGGACAAAGACCAAGCCGTGGGGAATATACTTATCTCATCGGGGGATATACTTATCTCAGCGGGGGATATACTTATCTCAGTTCACTACCTTAGGCAAGGTAGTGAACACGTCCAAAATCCATAAGAGAGATTCTCTCTCAAGGCGGGTGGAGGCCAGCCAATTGCTGCTCAATACCATCATGAAACTCTGCAGCTTCAATAGTGACTGTATGGGGGAGTAACACATCCGGCAGTATAAGAAATATTGCCGGAACAACCGTGGACATCTTCAAGAGAAAACTGGATAGTTTTGATAGGAGTGCCGGACCAACCGGGCTGTGGTGGGTGTATGGGCCTGCGGGCCGCTCCAAGCAACAGCCTGGTGGACCAAACTCTCACAAGTGAAGCCTGGCCTCGGGCCGGGCTTGGGCAGTAGAAGAACTCCCAGAACCCCATCAAGCAGGTATATGTGGGCCTGCGGGCCGCTCCAAGCAACAGCCTGGTGGACCAAACTCTCACAAGTGAAGCCTGGCCTCGGGCCGGGCTTGGGCAGTAGAAGAACTCCCAGAACCCCATCAAGCAGGTATATGTGGGCCTGCGGGCCGCTCCAAGCAACAGCCTGGTGGACCAAACTCTCACAAGTCAAGCCTGGCCTCGGGCCGGGCTTGGGCAGTAGAAGAACTCCCAGAACCCCATCAAGCAGGTATATGTGGGCCTGCGGGCCGCTCCAAGCAACAGCCTGGTGGACCAAACTCTCACAAGTCACGCCTGGCCTCGGGCCGGGCTTGGGCAGAAGAAGAACTCCCAGAACCCCATCAAGCAGGTATATGTGGGCCTGCGGGCCGCTCCAAGCAACAGCCTGGTGGACCAAACTCTCACAAGTCAAGCCTGGCCTCGGGCCGGGCTTGGGCAGTAGAAGAACTCCCAGAACCCCATCAAGCAGGTTACATATGGGGAGTAACTGGGATGGGCACGGCTTCTAAGCCCCTTCCCCCCTTCTCGAAGTCTGTGGATGTGAAATGTTCAGCCTCGAATCCATAGACTTTCACCATTTGCATAACAGACGACAGACTTACTATCTAAGGTCATCCATTTGGTTACAGTGATGGTGGAGAGTGGTGAGAGGTTGGGTGGGCGTGTGGAGAGGCTAGGAGGTTGGGGAGAGAGGTGGGGTGGGGATAGAGGGGTTGCAGGTGTGGGAGGGAGTGTGTGCGTGTTCTGGGCATGACGGGTCTAGTACCCTTTAAGGGAATCTGAACATAGTTGAGGTGTTGGAGCCCTCAGAGTGAAGGTGATCACGGGGCAGGAGAGGCAGCACCGCCAGCACGCACTCTCACAAATAATGTCTTGCCTCTTTCAAAATATATGTCGTCGATCTGTGTTAACCATCAACCAGGAGACCGGGCCGCAGGGGAACACTGATCCCCGGGGCCACCTCTAGATAATCTCAAGGTAAGGTACTCTCGGTTCCACGTACTGAGGTATGGTAGGAACTTAAACGAAACACAGGGTACAGGACACAGGGTACAGGACACAGGGTACAGGACACAGGGTACAGGACACAGGGTTCAGGACACAGGGTACAGGACACAGGGTTCAGGACACAGGGTACACGACACAGGGTACAAGACACAGGGTACAAGACACAGGGTACAGGACACAGGGTTCAGGACACAGACACAACCACAGAAGGAAAGCAACATGTAAAAGATCTGGGAATTATGATGTCTGACGACCAGACATTTAGTGAACATAACCGAGCAAATATAGCGGCGGCGGCCAGGACAATGATTGGATGGATTATGAGAACGTTCACATCCAGAGATCGTAACTGGATAAGGATTCGTAAGAGGATTCCACATCCATAAGGGGCCTGTTATGCCCCTTGTGTGTAGTGGAAGCGTGTTGAACAGTCTCGGGCCTCTGATGTTGATAGTTCTCTCTTGAACACTGTGAGGGGGTCGGCCAGTTATGCCCCTTATGTGTAGTGGAAGCATGTTGAACAGTCTCGGGCCTCTGATGTTGATAGTTCTCTCTTGAACACTGTGAGGGGTCGGCCAGTTATGCCCCTTATGTGTAGTGGAAGCGTGTTGAACAGTCTCGGGCCTCTGATGTTGATAGAGTTCTCTCTCAGAGTACCTGTTGCACCTCTGCTCTTCAACGGGGGTATTCTGCACATCCTCCCATGTCTTCTGGTCTCATGTGATGTTATTTCTGTGTGCAGGTTTGGGACCAGCCCATATACTGTTTTCCACGTGTAAATTATTATGTATCTCTCCCGCCTGTGCTGAAGGGAGTACAAATTTAGGCTCTTTAGTCGGTCCCAATAGTTTAGATGTTTTACTGAGTGGATTCTAGCAGTAAAGGATCTCTGCACGCTCTCCAGGTCACCAATTTCTCCAGCTTTGCATAACAATAAGCGAAAGAATGTGCAATGCAAATGTTTATGTAATTTATTTAACATCTATTATTCCGTACACATTAGAGCCATGTATCGCAGGTGTCCACGGGTGTGGTTGTGCACCGGAGCTGCTCTCACAACCACTACTCTCTCTCTCACACACACACACACACACACACACACACACACACACACACACACACACACACACACACACACACACACACACACACACACACACACACACACACCCCTTCATCATCTCCCTCGCCCCGTGTCTCATCATTATTCATTTGTCACGGTGTGTCCACTCCGCGCCTCACACACCTAGTCTCCAGACCCCTCTTGGTCTGACGCCGTACTTGTTTCACGATTTCGTTGCTATACACGTCAGCTCGCGACGTTTTGGTGTGTGTGTGTGTGTGTGTGTGTGTGTGTGTGTGTGTGTGTGTGTGTGTGTGTGTGTGTGTGTGTGTGTGTGTATTCACCGAGTTGTGTTTGCGGGGGTTGAGCTCTGGCTCTTTGGTCCCGCCTCTCAACCATCAATCAACAGGTGTACAGATTCCTGAGCCTATCGGGCTCTATCATATCTACACTTGAAACTGTGTATGGAGCCAGCCTCCACCACATCACTTCCTAATGCATTCCATTTGTCAACCACTCTGACACTAAAAAAGTTCTTTCTAATATCTCTGTGGCTCATTTGGGCACTCAGTTTCCACCTGTGTCCCCTTGTGCGTGTTCCCCTTGTGTGTGTTCCCCTTGTGTTAAATAAACTGTCTTTATCTACCCTATCAATTCCCTTCAGAATCTTGAATGTGGTGATCATGTCCCCCCTAACTCTTCTGTCTTCCAGCGAAGTGAGGTTTAATTCCCGTAATCTCTCCTCGTAGCTCATACCTCTCAGCTCGGGTACTAGTCTGGTGGCAAACCTTTGAACCTTTTCCAGTTTAGTCTTATCCTTGACTAGATATGGACTCCATGCTGGGGCTGCATACTCCAGGATTGGCCTGACATATGTGGTATACAAAGTTCTGAATGATTCTTTACACAAGTTTCTGAATGCCGTTCGTATGTTGGCCAGCCTGGCATATGCCGCTGATGTTATCTACTTGATATGTGCTGCAGGAGACAGGTCTGGCGTGATATCAACCCCCAAGTCTTTTTCCTTCTCTGACTCCTGAAGAATTTCCTCTCCCAGATGATACCTTGTATCTGGCCTCCTGCTCCCTACCCCTATCTTAATTACATTACATTTGGTTGGGTTAAACTCTAACAACCATTTGTTCGACCATTCCTTCAGCTTGTCTAGGTCTTCTTGAAGCCTCAAACAGTCCTCTTCTGTTTTAATCCTTCTCATAATTTTAGCATCGTTCGCAAACATTGAGAGAAATGAATCGATACCCTCCGGGAGATCATTTACATATATCAGAAACAAGATAGGACCGAGTACAGAGCCCTGTGGGACTCCACTGGTAACTTCACGCCAATCGGAGGTCTCACCCCTCACCGTAACTCTCTGCTTCCTATTACTTACCTACTCCCTTATCCACTGGAGCACCTTACCAGCTACACCTGCCTGTCTCTCCAGCTTATGTACCAGCCTCTTATGCGGTACTGTGTCAAAGGCTTTCCGACAATCCAAGAAAATGCAGTCCGCCCAGCCCTCTCTTTCTTTGCTTAATCTTTGTCACCTGATCGTAGAATTCTATCAAGCCTGTAAGGCAAGATTTACCCTCACTGAACCCATGTTGGCGATTTGTCACGAAGTCCCTTCTCTCCAGATGTGTTACCAGGTTTTTTCTCACGATCTTCTCCATCACCTTGCATGGTATACAAGTCAAGGACACTGGCCTGTAGTTCAGTGCCTCTTGCCTGTCGCCCTTTTTGTATATTGGGACCACATTCGCCGTCTTCCATATTTCTGGTAGGTCTCCCGTCTCCAGTGACTTACTATACACTATGGAGAGTGGCAAGCAAAGTGCCTCTGCACACTCTTTCAGTACCCATGGTGAGATCCCATCTGGACCAACAGCCTTTCTAACATCCAGATCCAGCAGGTGTCTCTTGACCTCCTCTCTCGTAATTTTGAACTCTTCCAAGGCCGCCTGGTTTACCTCCCTTTCTCCTAGCACAGTGACCTCACCTTGTTCTATTGTGAAGACCTCCTGGAACCTCTTGTTGAGTTCTTCACACACCTCTCTGTCATTCTCTGTATACCTGTCCTCGCCAGTTCGAAGTTTTAATACCTGTTCTTTCACTGTTGTTTTCCTTCTGATTTGACTGTGGAGTAGCTTTGGTTCGGTCTTGGCTTTGTTTGCTATATCATTTTCAAAACTTTTCTCTGCTTCTCTTCTCACCCTGACGTACTCATTCCTGGTTCTCTAGTATCTCTCTCTGCTTTCTGGTGTTCTGTTATTCCGGAAGTTCCTCCACGCCCTTTTGTTCAGTTTCTTCGCTTCCATACATGCCCTATTATACCATGGATTCTTCTGTTGCTTCTCGGATTTTTCCCTTTGGGCCGGGATGAACCTGTTTACTGCCTCCTGACACTTTTGGGTAACATAGACCATCATACCCTGTACAGACTTACCTTGGGACACAGACCTCAGAGATATTTCACTTAGGAAACTTCTCATCTGTTCATAATTCCCCTTTCAGTATGCCAGCCTTTTGATTCCTAGTTCTTTTTTGGGGGAGATAAGTCCTAGCTCTACCAGGTACTCAAAGTTCAATACACTGTGGTCACTCATTCCCAAGGGCGCTTCCATCTTAACTTCCCTTATATCCCACTCATTTAGGGTAAATATTAAATCAAGCATTGCTGGTTCATCTTCTCCTCTCATTCTTGTTGGTTCTTTGATGTGCTGGCTTAGAAAGTTTCTTGTTGCCACGTCCAGCAGCTTAGCTCTCCCATGTTTCTGGTCCTCCATGCAGGTCTCTGTTCTTCCAATCTATCTTCCCAGGGTTGAAGTCTCCCATAATTAGTAGTCCAGATCCATTCCTGCTAGCAACAAAAGCTGCTCTTTCTATTATGTTAATGGTGGCCATGTTGTTTCTATCATATTACTGTCATTTGGTGGTGGATTATATATGACTACGACTATAATTTTTTTCCCTCCATTTGTTACAGTACCTGCTATGTAGTCACTGAAACCTTCACAGCCCTGAATATCCATCTCCTCAAAATCCCAGCCTTTTCTTACCAACAGAGCTACACCACCCCCACCTCTTCCTTCCCCCTCTTTCCTCGTAACATAATAGTCCTGTGGGAACACTGCATTTGTTATCGTTTTCGTGATCTTTGTTTCTGTGAGGGCTATTATGTCTGGGTTTTCCTCTAGTACCCGCTCTAGTATAAAACTCATTTGCTTTATTTGTAATTCCATCTATGTTAGTGTACATCGCTTTGAGGCTCACTTTCTTCTGTCCCTTCTCAAATCGCCTCCTTGGTGAGTGTTCTGCTGGTGGGGGAGGCTGTTCCATGGGTGTGAGGACCTGTGAGGTGGATAACAGGGTCTCAGAGGATACTGGGATGAGGGGCGGGGGATCCTTTGAAGGGGGAGGGACAGAGAGGGTATGGGGTGAAAGGGGAGGGAGGACGGGAAGGAACGGGGAGGGGGGGGAGGGAGGAGGAGGGGAGGGGTAGAAGGGTGGGGATTGGGTGTGGGGGAGGGAGATTTGGCTGAACATTTGAGTGGGGGCAGGGAGGGTTTGGGGTAGGGGGGTTTTCTATGCAGAGGAGGGAGGCGGGGTTGTCCTCCCTTCTGGTGTTACTGGGTAGCTGGTTGTGGGTTCCCCCCTCACCTCTGGGGGTGTTGTGTTGGGAGCTGTGACTTCCTGGTTTTCCCCT
This sequence comes from Procambarus clarkii, assembly GCF_040958095.1. Taxonomy (NCBI): domain Eukaryota; kingdom Metazoa; phylum Arthropoda; class Malacostraca; order Decapoda; family Cambaridae; genus Procambarus; species Procambarus clarkii. The sequence goes on along the minus strand of NC_091188.1, from coordinate 38,845,302 downwards.
CTCGCCCTGCGCCTCTTCCTTGCTTCTGCCGCCACGGCTCTCTCCTCCCTTGTCATGTCTCTCTGGAGGAATACATTTTTTAATTTTCCCACGTTTTTCAGGGAGCTCTTCCTTGATAGGATCTTCTCCTTTGTGCTCTCGTTTGCAAACACTATCTTTATCATTCGGTCTCGGTCTTTGTTGTACCAGCCTAGCCTGAAAACCTTCTCAATGCTATGCTCAGCCCCTTCCATGTCAAGTGCCTTTAGTACTTCATTCACTGCTGCTTTGTCCTTGTCATTCCACTCTGTCCTATTAGAGCCTTCCTGTTCTTTAATACCCACAGCAACCACTGATCTGTTCCTTTCCAGCAGTTCGCTAGTGGAGCATGCCGCCTCCTGTGAGGTGGCTGCTTTCATGGCCACCTCCATCACTGCAGTCATTACTTCAGAGTTATTTTTTTTTTTAGTATTTCCGCAAATGTTGCTTTTATTGTGGCATTCTCATCCAAAAAACTATTACCACCTTCTCCCTGGATGGTTTTCTGATTCTCAGCCTTGATACCATTCTCTTTGAGGGCTCTAATCTCCTCCTTTGCTGCTGTCAGCTCTCTTTTCAGGTTGCTTATTTCATTCTTCATTTCCTGCATCATTTCTTGCATCTCACTCTTGATGTCCTCCAGAAACTGGGTGAACATTTCCTTCATTTCGTCACCCTGGCTCTTCCCTGTTCCCCTGGTACCTCTGGCTGCCATGCTTGACCCTGTACCTATAGTTGTGCCGTGATAGGATTTGTCAGGAGGGCAGAGCGGGATGGGGGAGGGAGGGAGAGAGAGAGAGAGGAAGAGAGAGAGAAAGAGAGAGAGAGAGAAAGAGAGAGAGAGAGAAAGGGAGTGATACCTGGTTGATACCTGGTTGATGGGGTTCTGGGAGTTCTTCTACTCCCCAAGCCCGGCCCAACGCCAGGCTCGACTTGTGAGAGTTTGGTCCACCAGGCTGTTACTTGGAGCGGCCCGCTTGAGAGATAGGGAGGGATAAATGGGTGGGTGGGGGGGATCCGACCCTTCCACTGAAGTGAGAAGAAAGTAGAAGGGGGGGGGGGAGGAGATGGAGAGAGAGGCGGGAGGGAGAGAGAGGAGAGGGAGAGAGCGGGTGAGGAAGAGAGCGGATGAG
>NC_091188.1:38834327-38841151 GCF_040958095.1 Procambarus clarkii | reverse complement strand
CCTGCCACCCCCACAGACCACACCCCTGCCACCCCCACAGACCCCACCCCTGCCACCCCCACAGACCCCACCCCACCACCCCCCAAAGACCCCACCCCTGCCACCCCCACAGACCACACCCCTGCCACCCCCACAGCAGTGTCAAGAGAGCCAGTGAGGCAGGAGAGGGCGGCCAAGCGTGCAGCCAACTTCCCAGCAGGTAAACGTGACAGAGCACACTGCAGGCAGTTTTAGCGAGGTCCGCCAGCGTCCGCCACACACCGCTACACCACACGCCAATCATCACTTAATTGCTGGGAAACAAAGGACCTGAGTGAGTGGTGATGGACACGCAGGGCTGGAGCTGGTAGACGCAGCAGTAAGGAACTTCATAACGCAACACGTTCACGGAGAAAGCACAGATTACGGTCCAGTTTGTGAACATATACGAACCTGAGGCCAGATTCACGAGGCGGTTACGCCAGCACTTACGAACCTGGGGGCCAGATTCACGAAGTAGTTACGCCAGCACTTACGAACCTGAGGGCCAGACGAAGTAGTTACGCCAGCACTTACGAACCTGGGGGCCAGACGAAGTAGTTACGCCAGCACTTACGAACCTGGGGGCCAGACGAAGTAGTTACGCAAGCACTTACGAACCTGAGGGCCAGACGAAGTAGTTACGCCAGCACTTACGAACGTGAGGGGCAGGCAGACGAAGTAGTTACGCCAGCACTTACGAACCTGAGGGCCAGATACACGAAGCAGTTACGCCAGCACTTACGAACCTGGAGCCAGATTCACGAAGCAGTTACGCCAGCACTTACGAACCTGAGGGCCAGATTAACGAAGCAGTTACGCCAGCACTTACGAACCTGAGGGCCAGATTCACGAACCAGTTACGCCAGCACTTACGAACCTGAGGGCCAGATTCACGAAGCAGTTACGCCAGCACTTACGAACCTGGGGGCCAGACGAAGTAGTTACGCAAGCACTTACGAACCTGGGGGCCAGACGAAGCAGTTACGCCAGCACTTACGAACCATCATGAAATCATTGGTTAAATGTACCAATGGGGATCAGTGACCCCTGTATATTAGTCTTTGGTTATATAATGAATACAATAGGAGTGGCAACAGGAAGAGTGAAAGTGGGGAATAGCATGATCACCTTCATATCGCAGTGATCATGCTATTCAATTCACTGCTGCTGTCCCATCCTGAGTTCTGTTCCATATTCACTTTCCCCTTCAGAGCAGGTTATCTTGAGATGATTTCGGGGCTTAGTGTCCCCGCGGCCTGGTCCTCGACCAGGCCTCGACCCCCAGGAAGGAGCCCGTGACAGCTGACTAACTCCTAGGTACCTATTTACTGCTAAATAGCAGCAGGAGAGATTGCTGAAATAGAGGGAATACAGACACCATATACAACATACAATGGATGGATAAATGTTTGATCAACCAGTAGGCTACGAGGAGCCGCGTCCATCAGCCTGGAGGCCTGATAAGAGACTGGGCCGCGGCGACATTGACCCCCGGAATCAACGCAAGGTAACGCAATTATTGCAAAATAACAGCTTTATTCAAAGTTGAAAAACTGGAGAGCGTTCAAATAACTTCTACTACCCGAATTCATTCAAAAAAACATCTTAATTTGTTGGAATTGCTTAAAGTTTCTAAATCTGTATTCTCTTGAGCGCAGGTGAAAGATAATTCACACTTGGAAAGTATTAGAAGGACTGGTTCTAAAACTTCACAGCAGACCAGGAGACATGGCAGGAAGTGCAAAAATAGCCCCGTTGAAAAGTGGTCGTACCTCTACGCTCACCTGGTGGTACCTCTACGCTCACCTGGTGGTACCTCTACGCTCACCTGGTCGTACCTCTACGCTCACCTGGTCGTACCTCTACGCTCACCTGGTCGTACCTCTACGCTCACCTGGTCTTACCTCTACGCTCACCTGGTCGTACCTCTACGCTCACTTGGTGGTACCTCTACGCTCACCTGGTGGTACCTCTACGCTCACCTGGTGGTACCTCTACGCTCACCTGGTCGTACCTCTATGCTCACCTGGTCGTACCTCTACGCTCACCTGGTGGTACCTCTCTACGCTCACCTGGTGGTACCTCTCTACGCTCACCTGGTGGTACCTCTCTACGCTCACCTGGTGGTACCTCTCTACGCTCACCTGGTGGTACCTCTCTACGCTCACCTGGTGGTACCTCTCTACGCTCACCTGGTGGTACCTCTCTACGCTCACCTGGTGGTACCTCTCTACGCTCACCTGGTGGTACCTCTCTACGCTCACCTGGTGGTACCTCTACGCTCACCTGGTGGTACCTCTCTACGCTCACCTGGTGGTACCTCTACGCTCACCTGGTGGTACCTCTCTACGCTCACCTGGTGGTACCTCTCTACGCTCACCTGGTGGTACCTCTCTACGCTCACCTGGTGGTACCTCTACGCTCACCTGGTGGTACCTCTACGCTCACCTGGTGGTACCTCTACGCTCACCTGGTGGTACCTCTCTACGCTCACCTGGTCGTACCTCTATGCTCACCTGGTCGTACCTCTACGCTCACCTGGTGGTACCTCTCTACGCTCACCTGGTGGTACCTCTACACTCACCTGGTGGTACCTCTACGCTCACCTGGTGGTACCTCTACGCTCACCTGGTGGTACCTCTACGCTCACCTGGTGGTACCCCTCTACGCTCACCTGGTCGTACCTCTACGCTCACCTGGTGGTACCTCTCTACGCTCACCTGGTGGTACCCCTCTACGCTCACCTGGTGGTACCTCTACGCTCACCTGGTGGTACCTCTACGCTCACCTGGTGGTACCTCTACGCTCACCTGGTGGTACCTCTACGCTCACCTGGTCGTACCTCTCTACGCTCACCTGGTGGTACCTCTACGTTCACCTGGTGGTACCTCTACGCTCACCTGGTGGTACCTCTACGCTCACCTGGTCGTACCTCTCTACGCTCACCTGGTGGTACCTCTACGCTCACCTGGTGGTACCTCTCTACGCTCACCTGGTGGTACCTCTCTACGCTCACCTGGTCGTACCTCTACGCTCACCTGGTCGTACCTCTACGCTCACCTGGTGGTACCTCTACGCTCACCTGGTGGTACCTCTACGCTCACCTGGTGGTACCTCTACGCTCACCTGGTGGTACCCCTCTACGCTCACCTGGTGGTACCTCTACGCTCACCTGGTGGTACCTCTCTACGCTCACCTGGTGGTACCCCTCTACGCTCACCTGGTGGTACCTCTACGCTCACCTGGTGGTACCCCTCTACGCTCACCTGGTGGTACCTCTACGCTCACCTGGTGGTACCCCTCTACGCTCACCTGGTGGTACCTCTACGCTCACCTGGTGGTACCCCTCTACGCTTCCTGGTCGTACCTCTACGCTCACCTGGTGGTACCCCTACGCTCACCTGGTCGTACCTCTACGCTCACCTGTCGTACCTCTACGCTCACCTGGTCGTACCCCTCTACGCTCACCTGGTGGTACCCCTCTACGCTCACCTGGTGGTACCTCTACGCTCACCTGGTGGTACCTCTACACTCACCTGGTGGTACCTCTCTACACTCACCTGGTGGTACCTCTCTACACTCACCTGGTGGTACCTCTACACTCACCTGGTGGTACCTCTACACTCACCTGGTGGTACCTCTACACTCACCTGGTGGTACCTCTACACTCACCTGGTGGTACCTCTACACTCACCTGGTGGTACCTCTACGCTCACCTGGTCGTACCTCTACCCACACCTGGTCGTACCTCTACCCACACCTGGTCGTACCTCTACCCACACCTGGTCGTACCCCTACCCACACCTGGTCGTACCTCTACCCACACCTGGTCGTACCTCTACCCACACCTGGTCGTACCAATATCACGCCTGCCGTACGAACGGTATTGCACGCCCTTAGCTTAGTGGTCCGCGTGTATACACGTGATCCTTCAGACTGTTTCTACCGCCAGAACCGTTTCCATGTCCTCAGTTGCAACTCCCTGGAGTGCACCACCACTGCAAGGAGTGCACCACACCTGCAAGGAGTGCACCACCACTGCAAGGAGAGCAACACACCTGCAAGGAGTGCACCACCACTGCAAGGAGAGCAACACACCTGCACCATGACCTACACACCTGCACCATGAACAACCATCCCACACACCACACGGGGAAGAGCATTTGACCCCTCCCCCCCCCGCCCCTCCTGGAAAGCTAAGGCTTAGTTCCACATACACCCCGGGATCCTGTGGTCCCGGGTTCGATCCCCGCAGCCGGCGGGAAACAACGGGCAGAGTTTCTTTTACCCTTATGCCCCCTGTTACCTAGCAGTAAATTGGTACCTGGGAGTTAGTCAGCTGTCACGGGCTGCTTCCTGGAGGCCTGGTCGAGGACCGGGCCGCGGGGACCGCTAAGCCGCGAAACCATCTCAAGGTAACCTCAAGGTAAGGTGATGATTAGTCTCCAGATGAACTATGGCGTGCTGGGCCGGATGGGTGGATTCGGATGGCCGGAGCTGGATGGGGCCGGAGCCGGATGGGGCCGGAGCCGGATGGGGCCGGAGCCGGATGGGGCCGGAGCCGGATAGGGCCGGGGCCGGAGCCGGATGGGGCCGGAGCCGGATGGGGCCGGAGCCGGAAGCTCTTGCCAGCGCTGGCGTCATTACGGGTCCAACACCTGCCTGATGGAATGACGGTACAGCTGTGTGTGTGCGATTCCCGGCCAGCTGTCGCCTGGCGGTAGTAATTGGTCGGTGGAGAGGTGTGGGGGGAGGGGGGGGAGGTGTAGGGGGGAGGTGGGAGGTGAAGGGGGAAGGGGGGGAGGTGTAGGGAGGAGGGGGGAGGTGTAGGGAGGAGGGGGGAAGTGAAGGGAGGAGGGGGGGGAGGTGTTGGGGGGAGGGGGGGAGGTGTTGGGGGGAGGAGGGAGGAGGTGTTGGGGGAGGGGAGGTGTAGGGGGAAGGGTGGGGAGAGGTGTAGGGGAAGGGGGAGAGGTGTAGGGGAAAGGGGGGAGGTGTAGGGGAAGGGGGGGAGGTGTAGGGAAAGGGGGGGAGGTGTAGGGGGGAAGGGGGGAGGTGTAGGGGGGAAGGGGGGAGGTGTAGGGGGGAGGGGTAGGGGGAGGGGGGGAGGTGTAGGGGGGAGAGGGGGGAGGTGTTGGGGGGAGAGGGGGGAGGTGTTGGGGGGAGGGGGGGGAGGTGTAGGGGGGAGGGGGGGAGGTGTAGGGGGGAGGGGGGGAGAGGGGGAGGTGTGGGGGGGGATAGGTGTTAGTTGGTTACCTTGCGATAATTACGGGGCTCAACGTCCCCGCGGCCCGGTCCTCGCCCAGACCTCATGGTTGCTAGACTGGTCAACCAGGCTGTTGGACGCGGCTACTCGCATCCTGACGTATGAGTCACAGCCTGGTTGATCAGGTATCCTTTAGGGGTGTTTTATGAAGAGATCATAAATCTGAACTTAAGGCGGATGATTGTCAAAGAGAACTCCTTGGAAGAGAAAGGAGAAGACATCATAATCTACACCATGAACATATTCGAGAGACCGAGCCCAAATCAGTGCACCCAAGTAATTACTTTCGAGACCAAGGAAGCTTGGTAAATAGTGGAAAAAGAGAATTATTGAAAACTAGCATACCTGCAGGTGTGTACCAAACCTGTACACACTGACACATGTGTAACCAGCTCCCCACCTTAGAATATTTTGCAGTGTTGCAGAAATGTGCAACACTGTATGTAAAGGAAGACTGAGACACCTCAGGCATGGGCCTGACGGCTGAGTGGACAGCGCTTGGGATTCGTAGTCCTGAGGTTCCGGGTTCGATCCCCGGTAAAGACAATAAGAAAAAGGCAGAATTTCTTTCACCCTAATGCCCCCCGTTTACCCAGCAGTAAATAGGTACCTGGGAGTTAGACAGCTGCCACGGACTGCTTCCTGGGGGTGTCTATGAACAAAAATACCTCATCACCTTGTCTATTTATACCATAATCTTATTTTAATGAAATAACACATTAAGTACTTATAGCCTCTATATAGAGCCTATAGTGTATAACAGTCGGTCGTGCCGTATATAGTTAAGACTTGACACGGTACAAGTTCAGCCAGATGTTCTTCGAATGAACAGGAGGAGGAACACTTGAAGCTGTATTAACAAGGGTGAAACACCGTTCCAAAGGGCTGTTCGTCAATTAATGTGTTATCTGAGATTCGTAGCCTAATAACGGCACGAATTTAAAATTATGTTATAGGCAATAAGGGTTCGAGGGTTCGAAGCTGCTGAGAGCAGACACCAAGCCACTGAGAGCAGACACCCAGCCACTGAGAGCAGACACCCAGCCACTGAGAGCAGACACCCAGCCACTGAGAGCAGACACCCAGCCACTGAGAGCAGACACCCAGCCACTGAGAGCAGACACCCAGCCACTGAGAGCAGACACCCAGCCACTGAGAGCAGACACCCAGCCACTGAGAGCAGACACCCAGCCACTGAGAGCAGACACCCAGCCACTGAGAGCAGACACCCAGCCACTGAGAGCAGACACCCAGCCACTGAGAGCAGACACCCAGCCACTGTACCCACACACTGATTACTTAGTCAGCTCTCTCTCAGAGAAACTGAATGCGTGAGAGAATGTGCGCGCGCGGGCGCGTGCCATTGTGTGTATGTGGGCTATCTATATACATGCACGAATGTGTATTTGTTCTTTGTATTTGCAGAATCGAGCCATTAGCTCCTGGACCCCGCCTTTTTAACCAATACATTTTGTCCCCTATTATGTCTACTACATATAAAACTCTCTAAGACACACACACATCCCTAGGAAGCAGCTGT
>NC_091188.1:38799327-38831827 GCF_040958095.1 Procambarus clarkii | reverse complement strand
GAATATCAACACTCAAGGAATATCAACACTCAAGGAATATCAACACTCAAGGAATATCAACACTCAAGGAATATCAACACTCAAGGAATATCAACAATCAAGGAATATCAACACTCAAGGAATATCAACAATCAAGGAATATCAACACTCAAGGAATATCAACAATCAAGGAATATCAACACTCAAGGAATATCAACACTCAAGGAATATCAACACTCCAGAAATATCAACCCAGACTAGCCAGGAGGAGAATAACAGACAATGCAACATTAGTATTGCAGACACAATACAAAACTGAACGTCAGAAAAAATGCGCAATACCCCTCCCCCCACCACGAACCTCGGGGCTCAGCGTCCCCGCGGCCCGGTCCTCGACCAGGCCACCTAGTCCCACGTGTACTCGTCATAAACCTTGGTGCGGGGGAACAACAGCTCGATATCGTGCCCAGGTGCCGCTGGGGAAGATAGCAGGCCCAAGAGGATAGTTTCAGGCCAACTTTCCATTAAATAACCAATCCAAAATATTGAAAACAGAGCCGGGTGAAAAACCCGATATTTTTGGACCGAGGTGTTGGTCTCGCTGTTAAATCACACTAGGCTGCTATCCGCCAAGATTTCGGGGCTTAGTGTCCCCGCGGCCCGGTTCTCGACCAGGCCTCCACCCCCAGGAAGCAGCCCGTGACAGCTGACTAACTCCCAGGTATCTATTTACTGCTAGGTAACACGGGCATCAGGATGAAAGAAACTCTGCCCATTGTTTCTCGCCGGCGCCCGGGATCGAACCCGGGACCCCAGGATCACGCGTCCAGTGTGCTGAGAACGTGACAGTATTGATTATTTCTGTGGGTCATCAAGTGAGAGTCCGGCACCCGGCGAGATGAACCGGCCGCTCCAGGATATTGACACAGGGTGTCAGGAGGGGGGGGGCGGGGGGGGGGGGGATTACCTTGTGATCGGCCCGGGAATTAATGAATTAATGTAAGCGCGGCCCGCTTTCTGACCGGGCCTCTTGGTTGCAGGTCTGCTTAACCGGCTCAGGCTCAGGTTAGGTTAGGTTTGGTCGTATTTCTATGTTAGCTTTAACTAGAATTCAATTTTTTTTACATTATATATATATATATATATATATATATATATATATATATATATATATATATATATATATATATTATTAAATATGACCGAAAAAGTAAGATTAATAATTCTAACACGAATTTTCTCAATCTTTCGTACATTACGCTTCACTGTTGGAGGTAAATCAAAAATTCTTCTCCAAAATCCACCTCAAGACTCCGCTCCAATATAGAAGCATCAAGAAATATGGACCAATAGGCTTTCTACAAACACTTCTATTCAATACCCATTGTTTCTGTTCTGTCTTGTGTTGATACTTTTAATACCCTATTAATATCCCCTCCTGTTCTGTCTTGTGTTAATGCCACATCACCCTTCCCACCTCACTCAAATGTAGATATAAAATCAGAGATACGTTCTAATCAGTTGTGTATTTGTGAAGTCTTTGAAAATGTAATAAGTTTTACGAAACGCGCCCGTGTCGCGTCAGACTAGAAATAAAAATGAATTTTGGAGAAGTGATTTTTGATTTACCTCCAACAGTGAAGCGTAATGTACGAAAGATTGAGAAAATTCGTGTTAGAATTATTAATCTTACTTTTTCGGTCATATTTAATAATATATGTCTACAGGAAAGACTGCTACCAAAATATACTAATATATATATATATATATATATATATATATATATATATATATATATATATATATATATATATATTATTAAATATGACCGAAAAAGTAAGATTAATCATTCTAACACGAATTTTCTCAATGTTTCTTATATTTTTTTTTTTCACTGTTGATGGTAAGTGAAAAATCAATTCTCCAAAATTGATTTGTTCAAAATTCAAAATTCATTATACCCAAATGCAGGTATAAAATCGAAGATGTTTAAACTCTGTTCAGTTATAGTTGTGTGTGTGTAAACTAAAGTCTTTGAAAATGTAATAAGTTTTACGAAACGCGCTCAAGTGTCGCGTCAGACTAGAAATAAAAATGAATTTTGGAGAATTGATTTTTCAGCTACCATCAACAGTGAAAAAAAATATAAGAAACATTGAGAAAATTCGTGTTAGAATTATTAATCTTACTTTTTCGGTCATAATTTAATAATAACAGGAAAGACTGCTACCAAAATATACTAATATATATATATATATATATATATATATATATATATATATATATATATATATATATATATATATATATATATATATATATATATATAATGTCGTATCTAGTAGCCAGAACGCACTTCTCGGCCTACTTTGCAAGGCCCGATTTGCCTAATAAGCCAAGTTTTCCAGAATTAATATATTTTCTCTAATTTTTTTCTTATGAAATGATAAAGCTACCCATTTCATTATGTTTGAGGTCAATATTTTTTTATTGGAGTTAAAATTAACGTAGATATATGACCGAACCTAACCAACCCTACCTAACCTAACCTAACCTATCTTTATAGGTTAGGTTAGGTTAGGTTAGGTAGCAGAAAAAGCTAGGTTAGGTTAGGTAGGTTAGGTATGTAACACCCAGGACCTCCCCCCCCCCTTAGAGTTCACACCCAGGGAAGCCTTCTTCAAGAGGTCAGCCCAGATGACCTCCAGTTCATCTTGTATATTAAAAAAATTCCTGGGTTAGTCTTAGTCAGCATAGTTTCAAGTATGTAATATTTCATGCAAGAGAATTAGACTCCAGATTCTTATGTGTAAACATCCCTGGATCTCCCCCTTTTGGCCAGGTCAGAGGTCAGTCACACACGTAATTAATAACTCCTCTCTTGAAGAGTGTAGGGTGAATGTCAAACAAGCTTTTTGAAATATTTCTTGAGTGTTTGTACACTCTTGGGGCAGGTAGTAACAGCAGATCTCCCCCTCCCCCCTGTGGGGGTTGTATATAGAGGTCCTGTAGGGACTTAGAAAACACAGAGTGCCGGACACCGGGGTCCAGAGAGGGCTGTGAAGATCATTTCAGCCAGGGAGAGACAGATATCTTAAGGTAATGTGTGTGATCTCTGAGTTTTTATTCCATGTCCAAATTTCTTAACTTTTTGCCAGTGTTAGAGTAGAATTTATAAGTGGTGATTGACATAATTTTGGTCTTTAATAAATCATGTTAAATTTCCCGTCTGTGTCAATTGTTGAATCCTCTTAGCCTTTTGGATATAGTGGCTGACAACCGTTTTCATAATTAATGACAGTCATAGAAAGTCCTCTCCAAGTCAAGCAATGTTTCTTGCCTCGTTGCTTGATATAGTCTCAATGGTCAAAGGCAGATGGTGGCAGCGTATTTCATCATGTGTTAGCATCTCCTTGTTGGTAGTGTACTTTGTAGTCCCGGTGTAACCATCATATGTCAGCCCATAAGTGTTACCAAGTGCAACCAATGGGGAAGTGTTACTCAGGATAAGTAGTGGTGCATTTTAGAGTGGCGGTGTTACAATAGAGCGGTGTTACAGGGAGTCGAAAAACAATTAATTCATGTAAACTTGGCTTATTAGGCAAATTGGGCCTTGCATAGTAGGCTGAGAAGTGCGTTCTGGCTACTAGGTACGACATTATATATATATATATATATATATATATATATATATATATATATATATATATATATATATATATATATATATATATATATATATATATATATATATATATATGTGTGTGTGTGTGTGTGTGTGTGTGTGTGTGTGTGTGTGTGTGTGTGAGAGTGGTGGAGGAGAGGTGTGGAGAACACACAGCAACAGCTGACCTCCACAAAACTTAACATTTACACCACCTGACTCTCTGCCAAACACAACACATCCAAGACTCCTCGAGCATTTCACCGCAGCTAATTCCGGCTCGGGATTCTCCTTAGTAACACCAAACCTCCATGACTAAGCTTCACTACAACACGTAACTACTACCCGGAGGACGACCTGGAGGACCACCCGGAGGACGACCTGGAGGACCACCCGGAGGACGACCCGGAGGACGACCTGGAGGACGACCTGCAAGACGACCTGGAGGACGACCTGCAAGACGACCTGCAAGACGACCTGGAGGACGACCTGCAAGACGACCTGCAAGACGACCTGGAGGACGACCCGGAGGACGACCCGGAGGACGACCTGGAGGACGACCCGGAGGACGACCTGGAGGACGACCTGGAGGACGACCCGGAGGACGACCCGGAGGACGACCCGGAGGACGACCTGGAGGACGACCCGGAGGACGACCTGGAGGATGACCTGGAGGACGACCTGGAGGACGACCCGGAGGACGACCCGGAGGACGACCTGGAGGACGACCTGGAGGACGAGGTATAACTTGACAATATTGGCTAAGAATTTCCATGAACTATTTGAAGCCTTTTCACCCAAAGTCGAATGGGGAAGACAGCGCTCGGGATTCGTAGTTCTGAAGTTCCGGGTTCGATCCCCGGTGACGGCGGAGACAAATAGGTAGAGTTTCTTTCACCCTGATGCCTCCTGTTCACCTAGCAGTAAATAGGTACCTGGGAGTTAGACAGCTGCCACGGGCTGCTTCCTGGGGGGCAACAAAAATAAGGCCTGGTCAAGAGACCGGACCGCAGAGACATTGATCCTCGGATCTATACCAGTGTAGAAAGTCGTAAAGGTCATCAGCGAGCAATATTATGTTAATAGTCGACCTTAGCGACCGCTGAGAAGCTGGAGTTAACGGGACGATTGGGCCTTGAGAAGGGGGAGGAGGGGGGGGGTGAGAGGAGGGGGGGTGAGAGGAGGGGGGGTGAGAGATGGGGGAGGGGAGAGAGGAGGGGGGTGAGAGATGGGGGAGGGGAGAGAGAAGGAGGGGGGGGGGGGTGGGAGAGAGAAGGAGGGGGGGGTGGGAGAGAGAAGGAGGGGGAGAGGGAGAGAGAGGGAGGGGGGGAGGGGGAGAGGAGGGGGGGAGAGAAGGAGGGAGAGAGAAGGAGGGAGGGAGGGAGGGAGAGAGAAGGAGGGAGGGGAGAGATGGCGGAGGGTTTATTAAAAAAAAAAATCCATGAGCTTTCGATGCAGCCCGTCCTCGAAACAAAGACCCAAAGACCATTCCATCCACCCGCCAACCCCCTCACCCCCCCCCCCGCCCCCCGCTGTTTATGAATGCAAAACAGTTTACACAGGACTCACAACAGCTGACGTCCGAACACTTCCGGAACAAGTGCGTCACTGACGACTGGTGTTCGAACCACAACGCTGTAAATGCTTCACCCACGTACTACAAATACCAATAATCACCAACAGAACCTAAACACCTAACCTAACCTATGCCTATATATGCACAATATGCTATTATAATATTAATTGATATTTGAGAAAATTCCTGTTTTGAATGAACTACATGTAAAATTGTATGAATGCGTCTGTGGGGTCGGCCGCTGAATGGAATGGTCGGGCTCTTGAGTCAATACAGTTCCTATAGCGTCTTTTCCCATCATTAAACCCTCATTCCCTCCAATTTGGGGTTCAGTTCTAGCAGCTACTTATTGGACCAATCTTGAAAATGACCCAATCGCTCTCAAGGTCAGATCCGGGAATTCCGCTGTCAAGATGATTTACAAACATCTATACAAGCCTAACGTAAGCTGGTCACTGTATGAATTAAGCTTCAGCTCTTGGTTCCCGCCTCTATACCTATCCTCTGGATTAGAGTACTTGTTCCTTATACAAGTAAGCTATATCATAGCCTTGATTTAGCTACTTGTGGAGCTCCTCTTCCGAATACAATAGAATAATACAATAAGAAGGTTTAATACAGTATATCTCAATAATTCATATGTGTGAGTAAGCGAGCCTTACTCACAAGCCCTCACGAGGGCGAAGGAACGAAGACTACTCAGATACAGAGAGAGATGATACATACTCATGAATACCAATGGAGACAGGAACACAGGTGTGCAATATACATACTACCCCAGTATGCATACACCTGCACGTTCGTGGCGGAATATGATCACACAAACTGTTGTTGTTGTTATAGATTAAGCTACTCGGACCAAGTTCCAAGTAGCACGGGCTATGGTGATCCCGTAACACACACACACACACACACACACACACACACACACACACACACACACACACACACACACACACACATGAGAAGGGAATGGAGTTTTAAGGAGATGGCCATCCCGGGCTGTGAGGAGTTCAGAGACTACATAGCAGGCACCATAACAATGGGAGGACCAAGAATAGTAGTAGCAGTAATATACAACCCTCCACCAAATGACAGGAGACCCAGTCAAGAGTATGAAAACAACAACAAGGCAGTTAACACTATAATTGAGAGGGCAGCCTCTGCTGCCTGTAGAAATAGATCCCACCTGCTCATCATGGGCGACTTCAATCACGGAAAGATTGACTGGGAGAACAAGGAACCGCATGGAGGCGAGGATACGTGGAGAGCCAAACTATTGGAGGTGGTGACAAGCAACTTTTTAACGCAGCATGTCGGAGAACCCACAAGGATGAGAGGCAATGACGAACCAGCGAGACTCGACCTAGTCTTCACTCTGAACGACTCCGACATAAGAGAAATCGGTTTTGAGGACCCAGTAGGAATGAGCGACCACAGTGTACTGGTGTTTGAGTACTTGATTGAAGAAGGGTTATTGAACTCGAGGAGGGATACCGAAACCAAAAGGTTAGCATACCGAAAGGGAAACTATGAGGGGATAAGAAAATTCCTAACAGATATAGCATGGGAAACAGAGCTCAGGGGAAAGACGGCCCAAGATATGATGGATTACATCACGCAGAAGTGCAAGGACGCAGCAAACAAGTTTGTCCCAGTCCAAAAGGAAAACAGAGAAATGAAGATGAGAAACCCATGGTTTAATCAAAGATGTAGGCTAGCTAAGCAGCAAAGTAAAAGGGCATGGAGAAACTATAGGAATAACAGGACACTGGAGAGCAGAGAAAGATACCAGAATGCCAGGAATGAATATGTCAGGATGAGAAGAGAGGCAGAAAGACAATACGAAAATGACATCGCAAGCAAGGCAAAGACTCAGCCTAAATTGTTGCATAGCCACATTAGGAGAAAAACAACAGTAAAGGAACAGGTTATGAGATTAAGGATAGGGGCGGAAGGATTCACTACAAATGACAAGGAAGTGTGTGAGGAATTGAATAAGAAATTCCAGGTCTTCACCTTAGAACAAGGAGAAATTCCAGAGGTAAGTGAGGGAATAGCTAACCAGGAACCACTGGAAGAGTTTGAGATTACCAGTGGGGAAGTAAGGAAGTGTTTACTAGAGTTGGACGTGACGAAGGCTATAGGCCCAGATGGAATCTCCCCTTGGGTTCTAAAGGAAGGAGCAAGAGAACTGAGCCTACCACTCTCCATAGTGTATAACAAATCACTGGCAACAGGGGAACTGCCAGATATTTGGAAAGCAGCTAACGTAGTCCCGATATACAAGAAAGGGGATAGACAGGAGGCACTGAACTACAGGCCAGTGTCCCTAACCTGCATACCATGCAAGCTGATGGAGAAGATTGTGCGAAAAAAACTAGTGGAGCATCTGGAGCGAAGGAACTTTGTAACACAGCATCAACATGGGTTCAGGGATGGCAGGTCCTGCCTCACAGGGTTACTTGAATTCTACGACCAGGCAACAAAAATAAGGCAAGAAAGAGAAGGGTGGGCAGACTGCATATTTTTGGATTGTCAGAAAGCCTTTGATACAGTGCCACACAAGAGGCTAGTGCGAAAGTTGGAGATGCAGGCTGGAGTGAGAGGGAAGGTACTCCGGTGGATAGAGGAATACCTAAGCAACAGGAGACAACGAGTCTGTGTGAGGGGTGAGGTCTCAGATTGGCGAGACGTCACAAGTGGAGTCCCGCAGGGGTCAGTCCTTGGACCTATACTGTTTCTGGTATATGTAAATGATCTCCCAGAGGGTATAGATTCGTTCCTCTCAATGTTTGCCGACGATGCAAAAATTATGAGGAGGATTGAAACAGAGGATGATAGTAGGAGGCTACAAGATGACCTGGATAGACTGAGTGAATGGTCCAACAAATGGCTGTTGAAGTTCAACCCGAGTAAATGCAAAGTAATGAAACTAGGCAGTGGAAACAGGAGGCCAGGCACAGGATACAGAATAGGAGATGAAGTACTTAATGAAACAGACAGAGAGAAAGATCTAGGAGTTGATATCACACCAAACCTGTCTCCTGAAGCCCACATAAAGAGAATAACGTCTGCGGCATATGCGAGGCTGGCTAACATCAGAACGGCGTTCAGGAACCTGTGTAAGGAATCATTCAGAATCTTGTACACCACATATGTAAGACCAATCCTGGAGTATGCGGCCCCAGCATGGAGCCCGTACCTTGTCAAGCACAAGACGAAGCTGGAAAAAGTCCAAAGGTATGCTACTAGACTAGTCCCAGAACTAAGCGGCATGAGTTATGAGGAAAGGCTACGGGAAATGCACCTCACGACACTGGAAGACAGAAGAGTAAGGGGGGACATGATCACAACCTACAAAATCCTCAGGGGAATCGACCGGGTAAACAAGGATGAACTTTTCAACACTGGTGGGACGCGAACAAGGGGACACAGGTGGAAGCTGAGTACCCAAATGAGCCACAGAGACGTTAGAAAGAACTTTTTCAGTGTCAGAGTAGTTAGCAAATGGAATGCATTAGGAAGTGATGTGGTGGAGGCTGACTCCATTCACAGTTTCAAATGTAGATATGATAGAGCCCAATAGGCTCAGGAATCTGTACACCAGTTGATTGACGGTTGAGAGGCGGGACCAAAGAGCCAGAGCTCAACCCCCGCAAGCACAATTAGGTGAGTACAATTAGGTGAGTACACAATGTTTGTAGACGTGGCAGCCTCCCCCGCCCCCCCCCTTGGTCAGTGGCGTGCCCCTGGGGGTGGGGCCTTACCCTGGGGGTAATGGGGGGGGGGGTTGTGTACCTTCTTGGGGGACCTGGAACCCTAAGGGGAGCAACCCCCCCCCCCGGAGGGGCCCAAAATGTTCCCACCTGTGTCTTGAACATCTTATTAAACATATTTTTTGTGGTCCACTTAAAGATCTGGGGCCGGATTCATGAAGCAGTTACGCAAGCACTTACGAACCTGGGGGCCGGATTCACGAAGCACTTACGAACCTGGGGCCAGATTCACGAAACGGTTACACAAGCACTTACGAACCTGGAACCAGATTCACGAAGCAGTTACACAAGCACTTACGAACCTGGGGCCAGATTCACGAAGCAGTTACACAAGCACTTACGAACCTGGGGCCAGATTCACGAAGCAGTTACACAAGCACTTACGAACGTGTACATCTTTTCTCAATCTTTGACGGCTTTGGTTACATTTATTAAACAGTTTACAAGCATGAAAACTTGCCAATCAACTGTTGTTATTGTTATAAACAGCCTCCTGGTGCTTCGGAGCTCATTAACTGTTTAATAATTGTAAACAAAGCCGCCAGAGATTGAGAAAAGATGGACAGGTTCGTAAGTGCTTGCGTAACTGCTTCAGCGGCTGGGGACGGCTGTTGGGCGGCTGGGGATGGCTGGGGACGGCTGTTGGGCGGCTGGGGATGGCTGGGGGCGGCTGGGGGCGGCTGGGGACGGCTGAGGAGCGGCTGGGGACGGCTGGGGGGGACGGCAGGGGGGGGACGGCTGCGGGGGACGGCTGCGGGGGACGGCTGGGGGACGGCTGGGGGGGACGGCTGGGGGGACGGCTGGGGAGCGGCTGGGGGACGGCTGGGGACGGCTGAGGACGGCTGGGGACGGCTGAGGACGGCTGGGGACGGCTGGGGGACGGCTGGGGGACGGCTGAGGACGGCTGGAGACGGCTGGGGGGCGGCTGGGGGACGGCTGGGGGACGGCTGGGGACGCCCGTGACAGTCCGTCACGGTAGATTGTCGCCCAGAGCGACGTAGAGGTCACATGGCCGCTGCTGGCGAGGGGGGTGTGTGGGGTGGGGTGGGGGAGGGGTTTTCCTCCCCCAACTCTCCCCAGTGGGGTGGTGATGGGGCAGGGGCCTCCCCCCACCCAGAGGGGTGGTGATGGGGCAGGGGCCTCCCCCCACCCAGAGGGGTGGTGATGGGGCAGGGGCCTCCCCCCACCCAGAGGGGTGGTGATGGGGCAGGGGCCTCCCCCCACCCAGAGGGGTGGTGATGGGGCAGGGGCCTCCCCCCACCCAGAGGGGTGGTGATGGGGCAGGGGCCTCCCCCCACCCAGAGGGGTGGTGATGGGGCAGGGGCCTCCCCCCACCCAGAGGGGTGGTGATGGAGCAGGGGGCTCCCCCCACCCAGAGGGGTGGTGATGGGGCAGGGGCCTCCCCCCACCCAGAGGGGTGGTGATGGGGCAGGGGCCTCCCCCCACCCAGAGGGGTGGTGATGGGGCAGGGGCCTCCCCCCACCCAGAGGGGTGGTGATGGGGCAGGGGCCTCCCCCCACCCAGAGGGGTGGTGATGGGGCAGGGGGCTCCCCCCCCCAGGGCCACAACCCATCGCCTGGTTACCCACCACCACCGCCGTTATAAAAATGACTCCCGTATTATTCTCAGAATTCCACTTGAAAAGTCCAATTTATCAGCAAATAAGAAGCGGACTATCGCTGTCCTCACTCGACAGCTTAACGAGGTCATTCGAAGCGAAACGTGGCTTTGAACACATGTTTAGGGCCAGAATCGCATCTATCCGTTGATCTATCCTCTGCTCTACTGTCTCTCCCTTAGTCTATCCTCCTCCTAACCCAATGGGTGTGGTTAACTGAACTGGGTACTAATTTGAGGCAGGATAGTTATTACTAATGGTTGAAGCATGTTATGTTGAGGTTATTTTGCGATGATTTCGGGGCTCAACGTCCCCGCGGTCCGGTCCCCGCGGTCCGGCCCTCGACCAGGCCTCCTGGTTGCTGGACTGGTCAACCAGGCTGTTGGACGCAGCTGCTCGCAGTCTGACGTATGAGTCACAGCCTGGTTGATCAGGTATCCTTTGGAGGTGTTTGTCAAGTTCTCTCTTGAACACTGTGAGGGGTCGGCCAGTTATGTCCCTTATGTGTAGTGGAAGCGTGTTGAACAGTCTCGGGCCTCTGATGTTGATAGTTCTCTCTTGAACACTGTGAGGGGTCGGCCAGTTATGTCCCTTATGTGTAGTGGAAGCGTGTTGAACAGTCTCGGGCCTCTGATGTTGATAGTTCTCTCTTGAACACTGTGAGGGGTCGGCCAGTTATGTCCCTTATGTGTAGTGGAAGCGTGTTGAACAGTCTCGGGCCTCTGATGTTGATAGTTCTCTCTTGAACACTGTGAGGGGTCGGCCAGTTATGTCCCTTATGTGTAGTGGAAGCGTGTTGAACAGTCTCGGGCCTCTGATGTTGATAGTTCTCTCTTGAACACTGTGAGGGGTCGGCCAGTTATGTCCCTTATGTGTAGTGGAAGCGTGTTGAACAGTCTCGGGCCTCTGATGTTGATAGTTCTCTCTTGAACACTGTGAGGGGTCGGCCAGTTATGTCCCTTATGTGTAGTGGAAGCGTGTTGAACAGTCTCGGGCCTCTGATGTTGATAGTTCTCTCTTGAACACTGTGAGGGGTCGGCCAGTTATGTCCCTTATGTGTAGTGGAAGCGTGTTGAACAGTCTCGGGCCTCTGATGTTGATAGTTCTCTCTTGAACACTGTGAGGGGTCGGCCAGTTATGTCCCTTATGTGTAGTGGAAGCGTGTTGAACAGTCTCGGGCCTCTGATGTTGATAGTTCTCTCTTGAACACTGTGAGGGGTCGGCCAGTTATGTCCCTTATGTGTAGTGGAAGCGTGTTGAACAGTCTCGGGCCTCTGATGTTGATAGTTCTCTCTTGAACACTGTGAGGGGTCGGCCAGTTATGTCCCTTATGTGTAGTGGAAGCGTGTTGAACAGTCTCGGGCCTCTGATGTTGATAGTTCTCTCTTGAACACTGTGAGGGGTCGGCCAGTTATGTCCCTTATGTGTAGTGGAAGCGTGTTGAACAGTCTCGGGCCTCTGATTTTGAGAGGTCTCTCTTGAACACTGCGAGGGGTCGGTCAGTTATGTCCCTTATGTGTAGTGGAAGCGTGTTGAACAGTCTCGGGCCTCTGATGTTGATAGTTCTCTCTTGAACACTGTGAGGGGTCGGCCAGTTATGTCCCTTATGTGTAGTGGAAGCGTGTTGAACAGTCTCGGGCCTCTGATGTTGATAGTTCTCTCTTGAACACTGTGAGGGGTCGGCCAGTTATATCCCTTATGTGTAGTGGAAGCGTGTTGAACAGTCTCGGGCCTCTGATGTTGATAGTTCTCTCTTGAACACTGTGAGGGGTCGGCCAGTTATGTCCCTTATGTGTAGTGGAAGCGTGTTGAACAGTCTCGGGCCTCTGATGTTGATAATTCTCTCTTGAACACTGTGAGGGGTCGGCCAGTTATGTCCCTTATGTGTAGTGGAAGCGTGTTGAACAGTCTCGGGCCTCTGATGTTGATAGTTCTCTCTTGAACACTGTGAGGGGTCGGCCAGTTATGTCCCTTATGTGTAGTGGAAGCGTGTTGAACAGTCTCGGGCCTCTGATGTTGATAGTTCTCTCTTGAACACTGTGAGGGGTCGGCCAGTTATGTCCCTTATGTGTAGTGGAAGCGTGTTGAACAGTCTCGGGCCTCTGATGTTGATAGTTCTCTCTTGAACACTGTGAGGGGTCGGCCAGTTATGCCCCTTATGTGTAGTGGAAGCGTGTTGAACAGTCTCGGGCCTCTGATGTTGATAGTTCTCTCTTGAACACTGTGAGGGGTCGGCCAGTTATGTCCCTTATGTGTAGTGGAAGCGTGTTGAACAGTCTCGGGCCTCTGATGTTGATAGTTCTCTCTTGAACACTGTGAGGGGTCGGCCAGTTATGTCCCTTATGTGTAGTGGAAGCGTGTTGAACAGTCTCGGGCCTCTGATGTTGATAGTTCTCTCTTGAACACTGTGAGGGGTCGGCCAGTTATGTCCCTTATGTGTAGTGGAAGCGTGTTGAACAGTCTCGGGCCTCTGATGTTGATAGTTCTCTCTTGAACACTGTGAGGGGTCGGCCAGTTATGTCCCTTATGTGTAGTGGAAGCGTGTTGAACAGTCTCGGGCCTCTGATGTTGATAGTTCTCTCTTGAACACTGTGAGGGGTCGGCCAGTTATGCCCCTTATGTGTAGTGGAAGCGTGTTGAACAGTCTCGGGCCTCTGATGTTGATAGTTCTCTCTTGAACACTGTGAGGGGTCGGCCAGTTATGTCCCTTATGTGTAGTGGAAGCGTGTTGAACAGTCTCGGGCCTCTGATGTTGATAGTTCTCTCTTGAACACTGTGAGGGGTCGGCCAGTTATGTCCCTTATGTGTAGTGGAAGCGTGTTGAACAGTCTCGGGCCTCTGATGTTGATAGTTCTCTCTTGAACACTGTGAGGGGTCTGCCAGTTATGTCCCTTATGTGTAGTGGAAGCGTGTTGAACAGTCTCGGGCCTCTGATGTTGATAGTTCTCTCTTGAACACTGTGAGGGGTCGGCCAGTTATGTCCCTTATGTGTAGTGGAAGCGTGTTGAACAGTCTCGGGCCTCTGATGTTGATAGTTCTCTCTTGAACACTGTGAGGGGTCGGCCAGTTATGTCCCTTATGTGTAGTGGAAGCGTGTTGAACAGTCTCGGGCCTCTGATGTTGATAGTTCTCTCTTGAACACTGTGAGGGGTCGGCCAGTTATGTCCCTTATGTGTAGTGGAAGCGTGTTGAACAGTCTCGGGCCTCTGATTTTGATAGTTCTCTCTTGAACACTGTGAGGGGTCGGCCAGTTATGTCCCTTATGTGTAGTGGAAGCGTGTTGAACAGTCTCGGGCCTCTGATGTTGATAGTTCTCTCTTGAACACTGTGAGGGGTCGGCCAGTTATGTCCCTTATGTGTAGTGGAAGCGTGTTGAACAGTCTCGGGCCTCTGATGTTGATAGTTCTCTCTTGAACACTGTGAGGGGTCGGCCAGTTATGTCCCTTATGTGTAGTGGAAGCGTGTTGAACAGTCTCGGGCCTCTGATGTTGATAGTTCTCTCTTGAACACTGTGAGGGGTCGGCCAGTTATGCCCCTTATGTGTAGTGGAAGCGTGTTGAACAGTCTCGGGCCTCTGATGTTGATAGTTCTCTCTTGAACACTGTGAGGGGTCGGCCAGTTATGTCCCTTATGTGTAGTGGAAGCGTGTTGAACAGTCTCGGGCCTCTGATGTTGATAGTTCTCTCTTGAACACTGTGAGGGGTCGGCCAGTTATGTCCCTTATGTGTAGTGGAAGCGTGTTGAACAGTCTCGGGCCTCTGATGTTGATAGTTCTCTCTTGAACACTGTGAGGGGTCGGCCAGTTATGTCCCTTATGTGTAGTGGAAGCGTGTTGAACAGTCTCGGGCCTCTGATGTTGATAGTTCTCTCTTGAACACTGTGAGGGGTCGGCCAGTTATGTCCCTTATGTGTAGTGGAAGCGTGTTGAACAGTCTCGGGCCTCTGATGTTGATAGTTCTCTCTTGAACACTGTGAGGGGTCGGCCAGTTATGTCCCTTATGTGTAGTGGAAGCGTGTTGAACAGTCTCGGGCCTCTGATGTTGATAGTTCTCTCTTGAACACTGTGAGGGGTCGGCCAGTTATGTCCCTTATGTGTAGTGGAAGCGTGTTGAACAGTCTCGGGCCTCTGATTTTGATAGTTCTCTCTTGAACACTGTGAGGGGTCGGCCAGTTATGTCCCTTATGTGTAGTGGAAGCGTGTTGAACAGTCTCGGGCCTCTGATGTTGATAGTTCTCTCTTGAACACTGTGAGGGGTCGGCCAGTTATGTCCCTTATGTGTAGTGGAAGCGTGTTGAACAGTCTCGGGCCTCTGATGTTGATAGTTCTCTCTTGAACACCGGAACATAGGGAGCCGGTCGGCCGAGCGGACAGCACGCTGGACTTGTGATCCTGTGGTCCTGGGTTCGATCCCAGGCGCCGGCGAGAAACAATGGGCAGAGTTTCTTTCGCCCTATGCCCCTGTTACCTAGCAGTAAAATAGGTACCTGGGTGTTAGTCAGCTGTCACGGGCTGCTTCCTGGGGGTGGAGGCCTGGTCGAGGACCGGGCCGCGGGGACACTAAAAAGCCCCGAAATCATCTCAAGATAACCTCAAGATAACACTGTGAGGGGTCGGCCAGTTATGTCCCTTATGTGTAGTGGAAGCGTGTTGAACAGTCTCGGGCCTCTGATGTTGATAGTTCTCTCTTGAACACTGTGAGGGGTCGGCCAGTTATGTCCCTTATGTGTAGTGGAAGCGTGTTGAACAGTCTCGGGCCTCTGATGTTGATAATTCTCTCTTGAACACTGTGAGGGGTCGGCCAGTTATGTCCCTTATGTGTAGTGGAAGCGTGTTGAACAGTCTCGGGCCTCTGATGTTGATAGTTCTCTCTTGAACACTGTGAGGGGTCGGCCAGTTATGTCCCTTATGTGTAGTGGAAGCGTGTTGAACAGTCTCGGGCCTCTGATGTTGATAGTTCTCTCTTGAACACTGTGAGGGGTCGGCCAGTTATGTCCCTTATGTGTAGTGGAAGCGTGTTGAACAGTCTCGGGCCTCTGATGTTGATAGTTCTCTCTTGAACACTGTGAGGGGTCGGCCAGTTATGCCCCTTATGTGTAGTGGAAGCGTGTTGAACAGTCTCGGGCCTCTGATGTTGATAGTTCTCTCTTGAACACTGTGAGGGGTCGGCCAGTTATGTCCCTTATGTGTAGTGGAAGCGTGTTGAACAGTCTCGGGCCTCTGATGTTGATAGTTCTCTCTTGAACACTGTGAGGGGTCGGCCAGTTATGTCCCTTATGTGTAGTGGAAGCGTGTTGAACAGTCTCGGGCCTCTGATGTTGATAGTTCTCTCTTGAACACTGTGAGGGGTCGGCCAGTTATGTCCCTTATGTGTAGTGGAAGCGTGTTGAACAGTCTCGGGCCTCTGATGTTGATAGTTCTCTCTTGAACACTGTGAGGGGTCGGCCAGTTATGTCCCTTATGTGTAGTGGAAGCGTGTTGAACAGTCTCGGGCCTCTGATGTTGATAGTTCTCTCTTGAACACCGGAACATAGGGAGCCGGTCGGCCGAGCGGACAGCACGCTGGACTTGTGATCCTGTGGTCCTGGGTTCGATCCCAGGCGCCGGCGAGAAACAATGGGCAGAGTTTCTTTCGCCCTATGCCCCTGTTACCTAGCAGTAAAATAGGTACCTGGGTGTTAGTCAGCTGTCACGGGCTGCTTCCTGGGGGTGGAGGCCTGGTCGAGGACCGGGCCGCGGGGACACTAAAAAGCCCCGAAATCATCTCAAGATAACCTCAAGATAACACTGTGAGGGGTCGGCCAGTTATGTCCCTTATGTGTAGTGGAAGCGTGTTGAACAGTCTCGGGCCTCTGATGTTGATAGTTCTCTCTTGAACACTGTGAGGGGTCGGCCAGTTATGTCCCTTATGTGTAGTGGAAGCGTGTTGAACAGTCTCGGGCCTCTGATGTTGATAATTCTCTCTTGAACACTGTGAGGGGTCGGCCAGTTATGTCCCTTATGTGTAGTGGAAGCGTGTTGAACAGTCTCGGGCCTCTGATGTTGATAGTTCTCTCTTGAACACTGTGAGGGGTCGGCCAGTTATGTCCCTTATGTGTAGTGGAAGCGTGTTGAACAGTCTCGGGCCTCTGATGTTGATAGTTCTCTCTTGAACACTGTGAGGGGTCGGCCAGTTATGTCCCTTATGTGTAGTGGAAGCGTGTTGAACAGTCTCGGGCCTCTGATGTTGATAGTTCTCTCTTGAACACTGTGAGGGGTCGGCCAGTTATGCCCCTTATGTGTAGTGGAAGCGTGTTGAACAGTCTCGGGCCTCTGATGTTGATAGTTCTCTCTTGAACACTGTGAGGGGTCGGCCAGTTATGTCCCTTATGTGTAGTGGAAGCGTGTTGAACAGTCTCGGGCCTCTGATGTTGATAGTTCTCTCTTGAACACTGTGAGGGGTCGGCCAGTTATGTCCCTTATGTGTAGTGGAAGCGTGTTGAACAGTCTCGGGCCTCTGATGTTGATAGTTCTCTCTTGAACACTGTGAGGGGTCGGCCAGTTATGTCCCTTATGTGTAGTGGAAGCGTGTTGAACAGTCTCGGGCCTCTGATGTTGATAGTTCTCTCTTGAACACTGTGAGGGGTCGGCCAGTTATGTCCCTTATGTGTAGTGGAAGCGTGTTGAACAGTCTCGGGCCTCTGATGTTGATAGTTCTCTCTTGAACACTGTGAGGGGTCGGCCAGTTATGCCCCTTATGTGTAGTGGAAGCGTGTTGAACAGTCTCGGGCCTCTGATGTTGATAGTTCTCTCTTGAACACTGTGAGGGGTCGGCCAGTTATGTCCCTTATGTGTAGTGGAAGCGTGTTGAACAGTCTCGGGCCTCTGATGTTGATAGTTCTCTCTTGAACACTGTGAGGGGTCGGCCAGTTATGTCCCTTATGTGTAGTGGAAGCGTGTTGAACAGTCTCGGGCCTCTGATGTTGATAGTTCTCTCTTGAACACTGTGAGGGGTCTGCCAGTTATGTCCCTTATGTGTAGTGGAAGCGTGTTGAACAGTCTCGGGCCTCTGATGTTGATAGTTCTCTCTTGAACACTGTGAGGGGTCGGCCAGTTATGTCCCTTATGTGTAGTGGAAGCGTGTTGAACAGTCTCGGGCCTCTGATGTTGATAGTTCTCTCTTGAACACTGTGAGGGGTCGGCCAGTTATGTCCCTTATGTGTAGTGGAAGCGTGTTGAACAGTCTCGGGCCTCTGATGTTGATAGTTCTCTCTTGAACACTGTGAGGGGTCGGCCAGTTATGTCCCTTATGTGTAGTGGAAGCGTGTTGAACAGTCTCGGGCCTCTGATGTTGATAGTTCTCTCTTGAACACTGTGAGGGGTCGGCCAGTTATGTCCCTTATGTGTAGTGGAAGCGTGTTGAACAGTCTCGGGCCTCTGATTTTGATAGTTCTCTCTTGAACACTGTGAGGGGTCGGCCAGTTATGTCCCTTATGTGTAGTGGAAGCGTGTTGAACAGTCTCGGGCCTCTGATGTTGATAGTTCTCTCTTGAACACTGTGAGGGGTCGGCCAGTTATGTCCCTTATGTGTAGTGGAAGCGTGTTGAACAGTCTCGGGCCTCTGATGTTGATAGTTCTCTCTTGAACACTGTGAGGGGTCGGCCAGTTATGTCCCTTATGTGTAGTGGAAGCGTGTTGAACAGTCTCGGGCCTCTGATGTTGATAGTTCTCTCTTGAACACTGTGAGGGGTCGGCCAGTTATGCCCCTTATGTGTAGTGGAAGCGTGTTGAACAGTCTCGGGCCTCTGATGTTGATAGTTCTCTCTTGAACACTGTGAGGGGTCGGCCAGTTATGTCCCTTATGTGTAGTGGAAGCGTGTTGAACAGTCTCGGGCCTCTGATGTTGATAGTTCTCTCTTGAACACTGTGAGGGGTCGGCCAGTTATGTCCCTTATGTGTAGTGGAAGCGTGTTGAACAGTCTCGGGCCTCTGATGTTGATAGTTCTCTCTTGAACACTGTGAGGGGTCGGCCAGTTATGTCCCTTATGTGTAGTGGAAGCGTGTTGAACAGTCTCGGGCCTCTGATGTTGATAGTTCTCTCTTGAACACTGTGAGGGGTCGGCCAGTTATGTCCCTTATGTGTAGTGGAAGCGTGTTGAACAGTCTCGGGCCTCTGATGTTGATAGTTCTCTCTTGAACACTGTGAGGGGTCGGCCAGTTATGTCCCTTATGTGTAGTGGAAGCGTGTTGAACAGTCTCGGGCCTCTGATTTTGATAGTTCTCTCTTGAACACTGTGAGGGGTCGGCCAGTTATGTCCCTTATGTGTAGTGGAAGCGTGTTGAACAGTCTCGGGCCTCTGATGTTGATAGTTCTCTCTTGAACACTGTGAGGGGTCGGCCAGTTATGTCCCTTATGTGTAGTGGAAGCGTGTTGAACAGTCTCGGGCCTCTGATGTTGATAGTTCTCTCTTGAACACTGTGAGGGGTCGGCCAGTTATGTCCCTTATGTGTAGTGGAAGCGTGTTGAACAGTCTCGGGCCTCTGATGTTGATAGTTCTCTCTTGAACACTGTGAGGGGTCGGCCAGTTATGTCCCTTATGTGTAGTGGAAGCGTGTTGAACAGTCTCGGGCCTCTGATGTTGATAGTTCTCTCTTGAACACCGGAACATAGGGAGCCGGTCGGCCGAGCGGACAGCACGCTGGACTTGTGATCCTGTGGTCCTGGGTTCGATCCCAGGCGCCGGCGAGAAACAATGGGCAGAGTTTCTTTCGCCCTATGCCCCTGTTACCTAGCAGTAAAATAGGTACCTGGGTGTTAGTCAGCTGTCACGGGCTGCTTCCTGGGGGTGGAGGCCTGGTCGAGGACCGGGCCGCGGGGACACTAAAAAGCCCCGAAATCATCTCAAGATAACCTCAAGATAACACTGTGAGGGGTCGGCCAGTTATGTCCCTTATGTGTAGTGGAAGCGTGTTGAACAGTCTCGGGCCTCTGATGTTGATAGTTCTCTCTTGAACACTGTGAGGGGTCGGCCAGTTATGCCCCTTATGTGTAGTGGAAGCGTGTTGAACAGTCTCGGGCCTCTGATGTTGATAGTTCTCTCTTGAACACTGTGAGGGGTCGGCCAGTTATGTCCCTTATGTGTAGTGGAAGCGTGTTGAACAGTCTCGGGCCTCTGATGTTGATAGTTCTCTCTTGAACACTGTGAGGGGTCGGCCAGTTATGTCCCTTATGTGTAGTGGAAGCGTGTTGAACAGTCTCGGGCCTCTGATGTTGATAGTTCTCTCTTGAACACTGTGAGGGGTCGGCCAGTTATGTCCCTTATGTGTAGTGGAAGCGTGTTGAACAGTCTCGGGCCTCTGATGTTGATAGTTCTCTCTTGAACACTGTGAGGAGTCGGCCAGTTATGCCCCTTATGTGTAGTGGAAGCGTGTTGAACAGTCTCGGGCCTCTGATGTTGATAGTTCTCTCTTGAACACTGTGAGGGGTCGGTCAGTTATGTCCCTTATGTGTAGTGGAAGCGTGTTGAACAGTCTCGGGCCTCTGATGTTGATAGTTCTCTCTTGAACACTGTGAGGGGTCGGCCAGTTATGTCCCTTATGTGTAGTGGAAGCGTGTTGAACAGTCTCGGGCCTCTGATGTTGATAGTTCTCTCTTGAACACTGTGAGGGGTCGGCCAGTTATGTCCCTTATGTGTAGTGGAAGCGTGTTGAACAGTCTCGGGCCTCTGATGTTGATAGTTCTCTCTTGAACACTGTGAGGGGTCGGCCAGTTATGTCCCTTATGTGTAGTGGAAGCGTGTTGAACAGTCTCGGGCCTCTGATGTTGATAGTTCTCTCTTGAACACTGTGAGGGGTCGGCCAGTTATGTCCCTTATGTGTAGTGGAAGCGTGTTGAACAGTCTCGGGCCTCTGATGTTGATAGTTCTCTCTTGAACACTGTGAGGGGTCGGCCAGTTATGTCCCTTATGTGTAGTGGAAGCGTGTTGAACAGTCTCGGGCCTCTGATGTTGATAGTTCTCTCTTGAACACTGTGAGGGGTCGGCCAGTTATGTCCCTTGTGTGTAGTGGAAGTGTGTTGAACAGTCTCGGGCCTCTGATGTTGATAGTTCTCTCTTGAACACTGTGAGGGGTCGGCCAGTTATGTCCCTTATGTGTAGTGGAAGCGTGTTGAACAGTCTCGGGCCTCTGATGTTGATAGTTCTCTCTTGAACACTGTGAGGGGTCGGCCAGTTATGTCCCTTATGTGTAGTGGAAGCGTGTTGAACAGTCTCGGGCCTCTGATGTTGATAGTTCTCTCTTGAACACTGTGAGGGGTCGGCCAGTTATGTCCCTTATGTGTAGTGGAAGCGTGTTGAACAGTCTCGGGCCTCTGATGTTGATAGTTCTCTCTTGAACACTGTGAGGGGTCGGCCAGTTATGTCCCTTATGTGTAGTGGAAGCGTGTTGAACAGTCTCGGGCCTCTGATGTTGATAGTTCTCTCTCAGGGTACAGCCCGCAGGCCCGCATATCCACTACAGCCTGGTTAAACCACCACCACTTGCAAGAACCTGTCCAAGTGCCTCTTGAATACGCGAATAATATTTTGACCCACTTAGCGGAACAGTCGTTAGAGTACCAAGGTCAAGACTACGGGCTCGCCATAGCCCGTGCTACTTGGAACCTGTTCTTAGTAGCTGCATCTATAACAACAACAACAACCAAGGTCAAGAAAAACATTCCCGTGCAGAACCCGACGTTACCAGGGTCGTGTGACCCCCCCCCCCCCGCAACCCGGGAGCTAAAACACTGCCAAAACGTCTCGGAAAATGGGAAACAAAGTAGTTAAACAAAAGGAAGAGGGTCATAGGTCAAACTAATCACTGTACGTGTGCTCCCCTGGTTGTGCTTCAGCTCTTTGGTCCCGCCTGCCCCCCCTCCCTCTGAGAGAGAGAGAGAGAGAGAGAGAGCGAGAGAGAGAGAGAGAGAGAGAGAGAGAGAGAGAGAGAGAGAGAGAGAGAGAGAGAGAGAGAGAGAGAGAGAGAGAGAGAGAGAGAG
This sequence comes from Procambarus clarkii, assembly GCF_040958095.1. Taxonomy (NCBI): domain Eukaryota; kingdom Metazoa; phylum Arthropoda; class Malacostraca; order Decapoda; family Cambaridae; genus Procambarus; species Procambarus clarkii. The sequence goes on along the minus strand of NC_091188.1, from coordinate 38,810,199 downwards.
AGAGGGAGAGAGAGAGAGAGAGAGAGAGAGAGAGAGAGAGAGAGAGAGAGAGAGAGAGAGAGAGAGAGAGAAAGCAAGAGAGAAAGCAAGAGAGAAAGCAAGAGAGAGAGCAAGAGAGAGAGCAAGAGAGAGAGCAAGAGAGAGAGCAAGAGAGAGAGCAAGAGAGAGAGGAAGAGAGAGAGAGCAAGAGAGAGAGCAAGAGAGAGAGAGAGAGCAAGAGAGAGAGCAAGAGAGAGAGCAAGAGAGAGAGCAAGAGAGAGAGCAAGAGAGAGAGCAAGCAAGCAAGATAGAGCAAGCAAGCAAGCCACACCACCAAGCAACACTACCTAACCCCCCCCCCCACTCTTCACCACAACTTTCCCTCCCTCAGGGCGGGAGAGCCTCACCTCTCACAAGTCTACTGTGGCTGTGTGTATGTGTCCATACCCCGCACATCTCAGCCACCACCTCACACACTTCCGCCACACTTGACACTTCCTGGACACTTGACCGACACTTGACACTTCCTGGACACAAGCAGGAATATTTCCAGAACTTACATACAAGCCCAATCGTTTCGACAGGATTCTTCGGGGAGGTTTGCATAGAAAATAAAACAAAATGTGAGGGATCCAGCTTTGTGTTAACTGGTAGCCTACTGGACCACGTTATAACAAGGAATGGCCGGGCTCGGGGAGTAGAACTCGCGAAACTGTTTTCAGGTATGCCCCAGGTAAGGCCTCTGAGGTATGGCTGCACTATAAACCCCATGGTGTATGGCTCCCCTGGGGTTGAGCAGGTAGTGCACGCCATCCAGGGGTATATGTCACTCTTCCCTGGGGGGCCATTTGGTAGGGACGGGTTGTGGCTCGAAACAGCTACATCCATACACAGTGTGTGCACACAGCTACATCCATACACAGTGAGTGCACACAGGTACATTCATACACAGTGTGTGCACACAGGTACATTCATACACAGTGTGTGCACACAGCTACATCCATACACAGTGAGTGCACACAGGTACATTCATACACAGTGTGTGCACACAGCTACATCCATACACAGTGTGTGCACACAGGTACATCCATACACAGTGAGTGCACACAGGTACATCCATACACAGTGTGCACAGGTACATCCATACACAGTGTGTGCACACAGGTACATTCATACACAGTGTGTGCACACAGCTACATCCATACACAGTGTGTACACACAGGTACATCCATACACAGTGTGTGCACACAGGTACATCCATACACAGTGTGCACAGGTACATCCATACACAGTGTGTGCACACAGGTACATCCATACACAGTGTGTGCACACAGGTACATCCATACACAGTGTGTGCACACAGGTACATCCATACACAGTGTGCACAGGTACATCCATACACAGTGTGTGCACACAGCTACATCCATACACAGTGTGCACAGGTACATTCATACACAGTGTGTGCACACAGCTACATCCATACACAGTGTGTGCACACAGGTACATCCATACACACTATGTACACACAGGTACATCCATACACAGTGTGCACAGGTACATCCATACACAGTGTGCACAGGTACATCCATACACAGTGTGCACAGGTACATCCATACACAGTGTACACACAGGTACATCCATACACAGTGTGTGCACACAGGTACAACCATACACACTATGTACACACAGGTACATCCAAACACAGTGAGTGCACACAGGTACATCCAGACACAGTGTGTGCACACAGGTACATCCATACACAGTGTGTGCACACAGGTACATCCATACACAGTGTGTGCACACAGCTACATCCATACACAGTGTGTGCACACAGGTACATTCATACACAGTGTGTGCACACAGGTACATCCATACACAGTGTGTGCACACAGCTACATCCATACACAGTGTGTGCACACAGGTACATCCATACACAGTGTGTGCACACAGCTACATCCATACACAGTGTGCACAGGTACATCCATACACAGTGTGTGCACACAGGTACATCCATACACAGTGAGTGCACACAGGTACATTCATACACAGTGTGCACAGGTACATCCATACACAGTGTGTGCACACAGGTACATTCATACACAGTGTGCACAGGTACATCCATACACAGTGTGTGCACACAGGTACATCCAGACACAGTGTGTGCACACAGGTACATCCATACACAGTGTGTGCACACAGGTACATCCATACACAGTGTGTGCACACAGGTACATCCAGACACAGTGTGTGCACACAGGTACATCCAGACACAGTGTGTGCACACAGGTACATCCAGACACAGTGTGTGCACACAGGTACATCCATACACAGTGTGTGCACACAGGTACATCCATACACAGTGTGTGCACACAGGTACATCCATACACAGTGTGTGCACACAGGTACATCCAGACACAGTGTGTGCACACAGGTACATTCATACACAGTGTGTGCACACAGGTACATCCATACACAGTGTGCACAGGTACATCCATACACAGTGTATACACACAGGTACATCCATACACAGTGTGTACACACAGGTACATCCATACACAGTGTGTGCACACAGCTACATCCATACACAGTGTGTGCACACAGGTACATCCATACACAGTGTGCACAGGTACATCCATACACAGTGTGTACACACAGCTACATCCATACACAGTGTGTACACACAGGTACATCCATACACAGTGTGTGCACACAGCTACATCCATACACAGTGAGTGCACACAGGTACATCCATACACAGTGTGTGCACACAGGTACATTCATACACAGTGTGTGCACACAGCTTCATCCATACACAGTGTGTGCACACAGCTACATCCATACACAGTGTGTGCACACAGGTACATCCATACACAGTGTGTGCACACAGGTACACCCATACACACTATGTACACACAGGTACATCCATACACAGTGAGTGCACACAGGTACATCCATACACAGTGTGCACAGGTACATCCATACACAGTGAGTGCACACAGCTACATCCATACACAGTGTGCACAGGTACATCCATACACAGTGTGTGCACACAGGTACATCCATACACAGTGAGTGCACACAGGTACATCCATACACAGTGAGTGCACACAGCTACATCCATACACAGTGTGCACAGGTACATCCATACACAGTGTGTGCACACAGGTACATCCATACACAGTGTGCACACAGGTACATCCATACACAGTGAGTGCACACAGGTACATTCATACACAGTGTGTGCACACAGGTACATTCATACACAGTGTGTGCACACAGCTACATCCATACACAGTGTGTGCACACAGCTACATCCATACACAGTGTGTGCACACAGGTACATCCATACACAGTGAGTGCACACAGGTACATTCATACACAGTGTGCACAGGTACACCCATACACACTATGTACACACAGGTACATCCATACACAGTGTGTACACACAGGTACACCCACATACACACTATGTACACACAGGTACACCCACATACACACTATGTACACACAGGTACACCCACATACACACTATGTACACACAGGTACACCCACATACACACTATGTACACACAGGTACACCCACATACACACTATGTACACACAGGTACACCCACATACACAAGACAAATAACAATGAACAAAACAGCTAACATCAATAGGTCTACTGAAATTTCGTTTAAACAGCTTTGGCTGAAACCTGAATTACAGCAATTCCAGCTGGTACTGAAATTGGTGTTTTGGCTCTTAACGAGACCCTAAAGCCTTTTATAAAGTGTTACAAAGGAATACCACAGACTCTTATTAACTCTTAAAACAGATGAGGAGTAGAGGACTCCCAGAACCCCATCAAGCAGGTATATGTGGGCCTGCGGGCCGCTCCAAGCAACAGCCTGGTGGACCAAGCTCTCACAAGTCAAGCCTGGCCTCGGGCCGGGCTTGGGCAGTAGAAGAACTCCCAGAACCCCATCAAGCAGGTATATGTGGGCCTGCGGGCCGCTCCAAGCAACAGCCTGGTGGACCAAGCTCTCACAAGTCAAGCCTGGCCTCGGGCCGGGCTTGGGCAGTAGAAGAACTCCCAGAACCCCATCAAGCAGGTATATGTGGGCCTGCGGGCCGCTCCAAGCAACAGCCTGGTGGACCAAACTCTCACAAGTCAAGCCTGGCCTCGGGCCGGGCTTGGACAGTAGAAGAACTCCCAGAACCCCATCAAGCAGGTATATGTGGGCCTGCGGGCCGCTCCAAGCAACAGCCTGGTGGACCAAACTCTGACAAGTCAAGCCTGGCCTCGGGCCGGGCTTGGGCAGTAGAAGAACTCCCAGAACCCCATCAAGCAGGTATATGTGGGCCTGCGGGCCGCTCCAAGCAACAGCCTGGTGGACCAAACTCTCACTCAATAACCTTTCCAAACCTGAATACAGCAGGACCCTATGACGGATCTCCCCCCCCCCCCCACACACACACCTCCCTGCACATTGTGCGCCCTACACAAACGTTTCACAATTCATAGCCTACAGGTGGGAAAAGTAAGAAAGAACCATTCTACATAATTGTATTGGGTTTAGAAACGATAGCGTAAAGTATTAGGATAGCAGGGAGTAGAGGAAGCACCAACGTCCCCGGAAATGTCTCTCTGGGGAACTGTGGACAAATTGTCCTAACTGTTAGCGAGCCTAAAATGGCAGCAAGCCACTTGTTAGCGGAAGGAGGCAAGTCTGGGGTAGTACAGGCTCCAGGGGACGTCGGACGTCATGTTAACACCAGGGGGAAGTACAGGATCCAGGAGATGTCAGACGTCATGTTAACACCAGGGGGGAAGTACAGGTTCCAGGAGACGTCAGACGTCATGCTAACACCAGGGGAAGTACAGGCTCCAGGAGACGTCAGACGTCATGTTAACACCAGGGGGGAAGTACAGGTTCCAGGAGACGTCAGACGTCATGTTAACACCAGGGGAAGTACAGGATCCAGGAGACGTCAGACGTCATGTTAACACCAGGGGGGAAGTACAGGATCCAGGAGACGTCGGACGTCATGTTAACACCAGGGGAAGTACAGGCTCCAGGAGATGTCGGACATCATGTTAACACCAGGGGAAGTACAGGCTCCAGGAGACGTCAGACGTCATGTTAACACCAGGGGGAAGTACAGGATCCAGGAGACGTCGGTCATCATGTTAATACCAGGGGAAAGTACAGGCTCCAGGAGACGTCGGACGTCATGTTAACACCAGGGGAAGTACAGGCTCCAGGAGACGTCAGACGTCATGTTAACACCAGGGGAAGTACAGGCTCCAGGAGACGTCAGACGTCATGTTAACACCAGGGGGGAGTACAGGCTCCAGGAGACGTCAGACGTCATGTTAACACCAGGGGGAGTACAGGCTCCAGGAGACGTCAGACGTCATGTTAAACACCAGGGGGAGTACAGGCTCCAGGAGACGTCAGACGTCATGTTAACACCAGGGGGAAGTACAGGCTCCAGGAGACGTCAGACGTCATGTTAACACCAGGGGGAAGTACAGGCTCCAGGAGACTTCAGACGTCATGTTAAACACCAGGGGAAGTACAGGCTCCAGGAGACGTCAGACGTCATGTTAACACCAGGGGGAAGTACAGGCTCCAGGAGACTTCAGACGTCATGTTAAACACCAGGGGAAGTACAGGCTCCAGGAGACGTCAGACGTCATGTTAACACCAGGGGAAGTACAGGCTCCAGGAGACGTCAGACATCATTTAAACACCAGGGGGAAGTACAGGCTCCAGGAGACGTCAGACGTCATGTTAACACCAGGGGAAGTACAGGCTCCAGGAGACTTCAGACATCATTTAAACACCAGGGGGAAGTACAGGCTCCAGGAGACGTCAGACGTCATGTTAACACCAGGGGAAGTACAGGCTCCAGGAGACGTCAGACATCATTTAAACACCAGCCAGCATTTCTTAAGACCCACCCGACAACTTACATTATAATTATTATATTAAATCAGCATCGACTCAAACAACTTTCAAGTCACAATAAACATGAAACGTAACTTGAAGTAACTTTCACTTAACATCAAGCTAACCTGACATTGAGACTACCTCGTCTAATCAAACCAACTTCTACCTAAAAAGTTGCCTCTGAGAGCGCGACATGAGCCCCCCCCCCCCACACACACACACAGGGAAATGGGACAGGAGTCATTGCTGTAAACAACCGATGCTCGAAAGGCGGGATCCAAGAGTCAATGCTCGATCCTGCAGACACAACTAGGTGAGTACAACTAGGTGAGCACACACACACACACACACACACACACACACACACACACACACACACACACACACACACACACACACACACACACACACCTGCGAGCGACATCATGCAGTGTTGCAGGCGACGACGCCCGAGCGTGCATGGCTGTTGCAACACCGAGGGCGCCTCTCGCTCACCAACCAGACTCTATTATGTTGCATGATTCACCAGGCTGTGGGGTCAAGGAGGGAGGGCAGCAGTGGGAGGCGAGGTGCCGTTTCTGGAGGCAGTCAAGATGCGGGCGATACCTACCCTATCTTGAGAGGATTTCGGGGCTTAGCGTCCCCGCGGCCCGGTCCTCCACCAGGCCTCCTTTTTGTTACATATCCCCCCAGGAAGCAGCCCGTAGCAGCTGTCTAATTCCCAGGTACCTATTTACTGCTAGGTGAACAGGGGGGTATCAGGGTGAAAGAAACTCTGCCCATTTGTTTCCGCCTCCGCTGAGGTTCGAACCCGGAAGCTTAGGACTATGAATACCGAGCGCTGTCCACTCAGCCGTCAGGCCCCATAGGTTAGGCCTGCCAAATGCCAGACGATTTTTTTTAACCATAAATGTAAAACATTATAGTTGTATAATTGTTACATGAAACATTACTTAGAGCGTAGTTATAAATATGTGACTTAGTCCTAAACTAGGAAAAACAAATTGCTTAAATTACATGTTTAGAACCATTTTATATAGGCATAAAACATAATTGTAATATATGAACCAATTTGATTCACATATTCATATGCTGCATGGGTAACAGCTTCTCCCCGGTATCAACCTACCCTGGCTCTGCGCCCTGGAGAGGGTGGGGGGGATCTGCTGCATGGGTAACAGCTTCTCCCCCGTATCAACCTACCCTGGCTCTGCGCCCTGGAGAGGTGGGGGGGACCTGCTGCATGGGTAACAACTTTGCGCCCTGGAGAGGTGGGGGGACCTGCTGCATGGGTAACAGCTTTGCGCCCTTGAGAGGTGGCGGGGACCTGCTGCATGGGTAACAGCTTTGCGCCCTGGAGAGGTGGGGGGAACCTGCTGCATGGGTAACAGCTTTGCGCCCTGGAGAGGTGGGGGGGGGGATCTGCTGCATGGGTAACAGCTTTGCGCCCTGGAGAGGTGGGGGGGACCTGCTGCATGGGTAACAGCTCTGCGCCCTGGAGAGGTGGGGGGGACCTGCTGCATGGGTAACAACTTTGCGCCCTGGAGAGGTCACTCGAGACCAACAACCAGATCACAAGTCCATAGTCTCCTGAGGCTGATGGATGCCTACTACTAATTGGAAAATAAGGTTTATACCCTCAGTAAATACAAGAGCCATCAACTGAACTATATGTTTAACACATCTCTCACCCTGTCCATGGAGGACAGAAAAAAATGTATATATGCTGGTTAGCATTGTAAATGTCCGGCCACGTCTGTGGAATCCATCTAGACCTTGGATAAATACTGGCAGCAGATCCCCCTGGAGGGAGGGAGGGTTGAGGGATGAAGGGAGAGAGGGAGGGAGGGTTGAGGGATGAAGGGAGAGAGGGAGGGAGGGTTGAGGGATGACGGGAGAGAGAGGGAGGGAGGGTTGAGGGATGAAGGGAGAGAGAGGGAGGGAGGGTTGAGGGATGAAGGGAGAGAGAGGGAGGGAGGGTTGAGGGATGAAGGGAGGGAGAGGGAAGAAGGGTTGAGGGATGACGGGAGAGAGAGGGAGGGAGGGTTGAGGGATGAAGGGAGAGAGAGGGAGGGAGGGTTGAGGGATGAAGGGAGAGAGAGGGAGGGAGGGTTGAGGGATGAAGGGAGAGAGGGAGCAGATCTGACCAGAGTATATACTATAATTAAACCATAAATAAAATGTCTTGGGACGCAAGTTTTTGCATCACAATTATATAGCATGAGCCGAAGTGACCGAACAGCATTGTAACATGGGCCTTTTACAGAGACCGGCTGAGAAGGTAGGCCATTTGCAAGCCTTTTCCTCTTCCCGCGTGAGTGACCTTGTAATTCTACGGTGACTTGATCTTTTTATTTAGGATTCTACGGTGACTTGATCTTTTCATTTAGGAAACACCTAAATATTCAGATATTCTAAATATCGGCAGATATTCCCGACTGGGCTTTACCTCGTATTACGGCCAAAAAGTCGTCGTATCTTACCTAACACTAGTGGTCTCGATGAGGACAGTAAGCCGGCGGCTTGTCGAAGGTTCCCCCCCGCCCCCTTCCCATTTGCTATGTCTCATTCCTTGAGGGCGGGAGGCAGCTCTCTCCCAGGACCCCGGGTGTTAAACTGAGCCGGTATGAGAAACAGTTTACAATTTTCAGTTTACCTTACGGGCTATTCATGCCCGTGCCACCCCTTGAGTGGCTTGATCTTCATCAATCATCACTCAATTTTCAGTTCAATCCTTGTCGTTAGCCAGCAAAGTGAAGCTAATTAACCTACCCCCGACCTCGCCAGGAGTGGTCTAGATTCTAGAGTTGTCTAAGATTGACCAGACCACACACTAGAAGGTGAAGGGACGACGACGTTTCGGTCCGTCCTGGACCATTCTCAAGTCGATTGTGAGAATGGTCCAGGACGGACTAAAACGTCGTCGTCCCTTCACCTTCTAGTGGGTGGTCTGGTCAACTTACTTTAGCCACGTTATTGTGACTCATCGCCTGTCTAAGATTCTCTCTCTCGACTCTAAGATAGAGTCTAGGGACTCTAGACTTCTTGGAATTGGTGTTGAGGAGTTGTCTCTAATTACCCATCACCCCTACCCCCCCCCCTTCCCTGAGAGAAAATGGCTAGTATGACGCCCACAAGAATGAAGAGGAAGCTGGTCGAGGCTCGGGCCTGGGCGGGGACAGGGCCTGGTCGAGTCCCGGGCCTGGTCGAGGACCGGGCCTGGTCGAGTCCCGGGCCTGGTCGAGGCCCGGTCCTGGTCGGCGACGCGAGGCCCCAAAACCACCGCCAGGTAGGAAGGTACATGTACGACTTTACCTCACACGCCACGAGCTAAATTTCCCCACCACAGTGGGAGAGTGCGGGAGAACAAAACGGTCTACACGGCCTCGTGGTGGCCTGGTTCCTGCCTCCCGCCTCTCAACTTGTCAAACTTAAGACACAATTCACAAGGCACTTTTGTCCACTTACCAGCAGCCAGATTCATGAAGCACTTACGAAAGCACTTACGAACGTGTCCATCTTTCCTCAATCTTTGACGGCTTTGGTTACATTTATTAAACAGTTTACAAGGATGAAAACTTGCCAATCAACTGTTGTTATTGTTATAAACAGCCTCCTGGTGCTTCGGAGCTCATTAACTGTTTAATAATTGTAAACAAAGCCGCCAAAGATTGAGAAAAGATGGACAGGTTCATAAGTGCTTGCGTAACTGCTTCGTGAATCTGGCCCCAGATCTGAACCACTTATCTCTTCAACAAATCTACAAGGGCCGTTATCTTGAGATCTTGAGGTTCTCTTGAGATGATTTCGGGGCTTTAGTGTCCCCGCGGCCCGGTCCTCGACCAGGCCTCCGACCCCAGGAAGCAGCCCGTGACAGCTGACTAACTCCCAGGTATCTATTTACTGCTAGGTAACTGAGACATCAGGGTGAAAGAAACATTTTTGCCCATTTGTCTCCGCCTCCACCCATCTGCCAGGCGTCACAGGTGAGCCGTGACGAGGGTTCGAACCTACGTCCGAGAGGATCCTAGACGCCCCTTAATCGACTGAGCTACGACATGGTAATAAGAATTGCAACTTATCCACTTATCTCTTGTTCTCTTACAACTATTCTGATCTCTTGTTTGCTGGGGAGAGCGAACAAGAGGACGACTTGACTTGCTGAGGACGACTTCATGAGGTCGTCCTCAACTCAAAAGGCTTTCTTTAAGGACGACCTCGAGGCGCTTAAGAACCGGTTCTCTTAAGTTGTTCAGTGACATACCGGCTAAGTTACCATGGCACAGCTCTACGGGGCCTGATAGCTCAGTGAACAGCGATCTGCACTCGTAATCCTAGCGTCCGGATTCGATCCCCGGTGATGGCGGATACAAATGGTTAGAGTTTCTTTCACCCTGATGCACCTGTTCACCTAGCAGTAAATAGGTACCTGGGAGTTAGACAGCTGCTACGGGCTGCTTCCTGGGGGGGAGGGGTGTAACAAAAAGGAGGCCTGGTCGAGGACCGGGACGCGGGGACGATAACCCCCAAATCATCTCAAGATAACCTCAAAATATATCTGTAGAGGGTTTCGAGAGTTGTTCTACTGCCTAACCTGAGGCCAGCTTCGTATCTTACAAAACACTCTACGTAATTTATGTCTTGAATTTTGACCCATCTTGGGCAGAAATAACAAGGTGTCCGTCATGCAGCAGAACACTCTAACGAGACGCTAGCACACATTGCCAAGGGTCTGCGCTCAATCCCCGACCCTCCAAGTGCTTGGGCACCATTCCTTTCCCCCGTCCCATCCCAAATCCATTTCCTGATCCTTTCCCAGTGCTATATAGTCGTAATGGCTTGGTGCTTTCCCCTCTGATAGTTCCTTCCTACCTCTACTCTCTCTCTCTCTCTCTCTCTCTCTCTCTCTCTCTCTCTCTCTCTCTCTCTCTCTCTCTCTCACACAAACTTACTC
>NC_091188.1:38769327-38794327 GCF_040958095.1 Procambarus clarkii | reverse complement strand
AATATTTTTTTCCGGTTTGTCCAAATTCAATAGTACCGATTTCTACTTTCTAACCTCGTAGTACGTCGGTATATGTACTATAAGGAGCCGGTCGGCCGAGTGGACAGCACACTGGACTTGTGATCCTGTGGTCCTGGGTTCGATTCCAGGCGCCGGCGAGAAACAATGGGCAGAGTTTCTTTCACCCTATGCCCCTGTTACCTAGCAGTAAAATAGGTACCTGGGTGTTAGTCAGCTGTCACGGGCTGCTTCCTGGGGGTGGAGGCCTGGTCGAGGACCGGGCCGCGGGGACACTAAAGCCCCGAAATCATCTCAAGATAACCTCAAGATAAGATAGTCCTCATCATTACTACAAGAACTGCCAATACACGAGGCTGGTCTGATTTATTAAAATTAAAGTCTTCATTGTCATATAATTTATGATCTTAAATTTATTAAACGATTTGGGTGATGCTCAATACTTTCTTCTACAATCTGAAGTACCAGAAAAATACACCAATGTATGTTTATACATTTTCCACTTTAAGAGTCAAAATAATGTATTTTAACTAGGCCTAATTTTATAAACTTGAGGAAGGCAATCTGGAACATGTTAAATGGAGATATTTAATTGTTTTGTGAATGTTTAGGTAAATGTTTATACTCATTCAACATGAGGGGCCCTCATACCCAACATGAGGGCCCTCACACACCCAACATGAGGCCCCTCACACACCCAACATGAGGCCCCTCACACACCCAACACGAGGCCCCTCACACACCCAACATGAGGCCCCTCACACACCCAACATGAGGCCCCTCACACACCCAACATGAGGGCCCTCACACACCCAACATGAGGGCCCTCACACACCCAACATGAGGGCCCTCACACACCCAACATGAGGGCCCTCACACACCCAACATGAGGCCCCTCACACACCCAACATGAGGCCCCTCACACACCCAACATGAGGGCCCTCACACACCCAACATGAGGGCCCTCACACACCCAACATGAGGGCCCTCACACACCCAACATGAGGGCCCTCACACACCCAACATGAGGGCCCTCACACACCCAACATGAGGCCCCTCACACACCCAACATGAGGGCCCTCACACACCCAACATGAGGGCCCTCACACACCCAACATGAGGGCCCTCACACACCCAACATGAGGGCCCTCACACACCCAACATGAGGGCCCTCACACACCCAACATGAGGGCCCTCACACACCCAACATGAGGGCCCTCACACACCCAACATGAGGCCCCTCACACACCCAACATGAGGGCCCTCACACACCCAACATGAGGGCCCTCACACACCCAACATGAGGGCCCTCACACACCCAACATGAGGGCCCTCACACACCCAACATGAGGGCCCTCACACACCCAACATGAGGGCCCTCACACACCCAACATGAGGGCCCTCACACACCCAACATAAGGGCCCTCACACCAACATGAGGCCCCTCACACACCCAACATGAGGGCCCTCACACACCCAACATGAGGGCCCTCACACACCCAACATGAGGGCCCTCACACACCCAACATGAGGGCCCTCACACACCCAACATGAGGCCCCTCACACACCCAACATGAGGCCCCTCACACACCCAACATGAGGGCCCTCACACACCCAACATGAGGGCCCTCACACACCCAACATGAGGGCCCTCACACACCCAATATGAGGGCCCTCACACACCCAACATGAGGGCCCTCACACACCCAATATGAGGGCCCTCACACACCCAACATGAGGGCCCTCACACACCCAATATAAGGGCCCTCACACACCCAACATGAGGGCCCCTCACACCCAACATGAGGCCCCTCACACCCAACATGAGGCCCCTTACACCCAACATGAGGCCCCTCACACACCCAACATGAGGGCCCCTCACACACCCAACATGAGGGCCCTCACACACCCAACATGAGGCCTCACACACCCAACATAAGGGCCCTCACACACCCAACATGAGGCCCCTCACACACCCAACATGAGGCCCCTCACACACCCAACATGAGGCCCCTCACACACCCAACATGAGGGCCCCTCACACACCCAACATGAGGCCTCACACACCCAACATAAGGGCCCTCACACACCCAACATGAGGGCCCCTCACACACCCAACATGAGGCCCCTCACACCCAACATGAGGCCCCTCACACACCCAACATGAGGGCCCCTCACACACCCAACATAAGGGCCCCTCACACACCCAACATGAGGCCCCTCACACCCAACATGAGGCCCCTCACACACCCAACATGAGGGCCCCTCACACACCCAACATGAGGGCCCCTCACACACCCAACATGAGGGCCCCTCACACCCAACATGAGGGCCCCTCACACACCCAACACGAGGCCCCTCACACACCCAACATGAGGGCCCCTCACACACCCAACACGAGGCCCCTCACACACCCAACATGAGGCCCCTCACACACCCAACATGAGGCCCCTCACACACCCAACATGAGGCCTCACACACCCAACATAAGGGCCCTCACACACCCAACATAAGGGCCCTCACACACCCAACATGAGGCCCCTCACACACCCAACATGAGGCCCCTCACACACTCAACATGAGGCCCCTCACACACCCAACATGAGGGCCCCTCACACACCCAACATGAGGCCCCTCACACACCCAACATGAGGCCCCTCACACACCCAACATGAGGGCCCTCACACACCCAACATGAGGGCCCCTCACACACCCAACATAAGGGCCCCTCACACACCCAACATAAGGGCCCCTCACACACCCAACATGAGGGCCCTCACACACCCAACATAAGGGCCCTCACACACCCAACACGAGGCCCCTCACACACCCAACATGAGGCCCCTCACACACCCAACATGAGGCCCCTCACACACCCAACATGAGGCCCCTCACACACCCAACACGAGGCCCCTCACACACCCAACACGAGGGCCCTCACACACCCAACATAAGGGCCCTCACACACCCAACATGAGGCCTCACACACCCAACATGAGGGCCCTCACACACCCAACATGAGGCCTCACACACCCAACATGAGGCCCCTCACACACCCAACATGAGGCCCCTCACACACCCAACATGAGGCCCCTCACACACCCAACATGAGGGCCCTCACACACCCAACATAAGGGCCCTCACACACCCAACATGAGGCCCCTCACACACCCAACATGAGGCCCCTCATACACCCAACATGAGGCCCCTCACACACCCAACATGAGGCCCCTCACACACCCAACATGAGGCCCCTCACACACCCAACATGAGGCCCCTCACACACCCAACATGAGGCCCCTCACACACCCAACACGAGGCCCCTCACACACCCAACATGAGGCCTCACACACCCAACATGAGGGCCCTCACACACCCAACATGAGGGCCCTCACACACCCAACATGAGGCCCCTCACACACCCAACACGAGGCCCCTCACACACCCAACACGAGGCCCCTCACACACCCAACATGAGGGCCCTCACACACCCAACATGAGGCCCCTCACACACCCAACATGAGGCCTCACACACCCAACATGAGGCCCCTCACACACCCAACACGAGGCCCCTCACACACCCAACATGAGGGCCCTCACACACCCAACATGAGGGCCCTCACACACCCAACATGAGGCCCCTCACACACCCAACACGAGGCCCCTCACACACTCAACATGAGGCCCCTCACACACCCAACACGAGGCCCCTCACACACTCAACACGAGGCCCCTCACACACCCAACACGAGGGCCCTCACACACCCAACATGAGGCCTCACACACCCAACATGAGGCCCCTCACACACCCAACATGAGGCCCCTCACACACCCAACATGAGGCCCCTCACACACCCAACATGAGGCCCCTCACACACCCAACACGAGGCCCCTCACACACCCAACACGAGGGCCCTCACACACCCAACATGAGGGCCCTCACACACCCAACATGAGGCCCCTCGCACACCCAACACGAGGCCCCTCACACACTCAACACGAGGCCCCTCACACACTCAACACGAGGCCCCTCACACACCCAACACGAGGGCCCTCACACACCCAACATGAGGCCCCTCACACACCCAACATGAGGCCCCTCACACACCCAACATGAGGCCCCTCACACACCCAACATGAGGCCCCTCACACACCCAACATGAGGCCTCACACACCCAACATGAGGCCCCTCACACACCCAACATGAGGCCCCTCACACACCCAACATGAGGCCCCTCACACACCCAACACGAGGCCCCTCACACACCCAACACGAGGCCCCTCACACACCCAACATGAGGTCCCTCACACACTCAACATGAGGCCCCTCACACACCCAACATGAGGCCCCTCACACACCCAACATGAGGGCCCTCACACACCCAACATGAGGCCCCTCACACACCCAACATGAGGCCCCTCACACACCCAACATGAGGCCCCTCACACACCCAACATGAGGCCCCTCACACACCCAACACGAGGCCCCTCACACACCCAACACGAGGGCCCTCACACACCCAACACGAGGCCCCTCACACACCCAACATGAGGCCCCTCACACACCCAACATGAGGGCCCTCACACACCCAACATGAGGGCCCTCACACACCCAACATGAGGGCCCTCACACACCCAACATGAGGGCCCTCACACACCCAACATGAGGGCCCTCACACACCCAACATGAGGCCCCTCACACACCCAACATGAGGCCCCTCACACACCCAACATGAGGGCCCTCACACCCAACATGAGGGCCCCTCACACACCCAACATAAGGGCCCTCACACACCCAACATGAGGGCCCCTCACACACCCAACATGAGGGCCCCTCACACACCCAACATGAGGGCCCCTCACACACCCAACATGAGGGCCCTCACACACCCAACATGAGGCCCCTCACACACCCAACATAAGGGCCCTCACACACCCAACATAAGGGCCCCTCACACACCCAACATAAGGGCAATCACACACCCAACATGAGGGCCCTCACACACCCAACATGAGGGCCCCTCACACACCCAACATGAGGGCCCTCACACACCCAACATGAGGCCTCACACACCCAACATGAGGGCCCTCACACACCCAACATGAGGGCCCTCACACACCCAACATGAGGGCCCTCACACACCCAACATGAGGCCCCTCACACACCCAACATGAGGCCCCTCACACACCCAACATGAGGGCCCCTCACACACCCAACATGAGGCCCCTCACACACCCAACATGAGGCCCCTCACACACCCAACACGAGGCCCCTCACACACCCAACACGAGGCCCCTCACACCCAACATGAGGGCCCCTCACACACCCAACATGAGGGCCCCTCACACCCAACATGAGGCCCCTCACACACCCAACATGAGGGCCCTCACACACCCAACATGAGGGCCCTCACACACCCAACATGAGGCCCCTCACACACCCAAAATGAGGCCCCTCACACACCCAACATGAGGGCCCTCACACACCCAACATGAGGGCCCCTCACACACCCAACATAAGGGCCCTCACACACCCAACATAAGGGCCCCTCACACACCCAACATAAGGGCCCCTCACACACCCAACATGAGGGCCCTCACACACCCAACATGAGGCCCCTCACACACCCAACATAAGGGCCCTCACACACCCAACATAAGGGCCCCTCACACACCCAACATAAGGGCCCTCACACACCCAACATAAGGGCCCTCACACACCCAACATGAGGGCCCCTCACACACCCAACATGAGGGCCCTCACACACCCAACATGAGGCCTCACACACCCAACATGAGGGCCCTCACACACCCAACATGAGGGCCCTCACACACCCAACATGAGGGCCCTCACACACCCAACATGAGGCCCCTCACACACCCAACATGAGGCCCCTCACACACCCAACATGAGGGCCCCTCACACACCCAACATGAGGCCCCTCACACACCCAACACGAGGCCCCTCACACACCCAACATAAGGGCCCCTCACACACCCAACACGAGGCCCCTCACACCCAACATGAGGGCCCCTCACACACCCAACATAAGGGCCCCTCACACACCCAACATGAGGGCCCCTCACACACCCAACATGAGGGCCCCTCACACCCAACATGAGGCCCCTCACACACCCAACATGAGGGCCCTCACACACCCAACATGAGGGCCCTCACACACCCAACATGAGGCCCCTCACACACCCAACATGAGGGCCCCTCACACACCCAACATAAGGGCCCCTCACACACCCAACATGAGGCCCCTCACACACCCAACATAAGGGCCCCTCACACACCAACATAAGGGCCCCTCACACCAACATAAGGGCCCCTCACACCAACATAAGGACCCCTCACACACCAACATAAGGGCCCCTCACACCAACATAAGGGCCCCTCACACCAACATAAGGGCCCCTCACACACACAACATAAGGGCCCCTCACACACCCAACATAAGGGCCCCTCACACCAACATAAGGGCCCCTCACACCAACATAAGGGCCCCTCACACCAACATAAGGGCCCCTCACACCCAAAACATGAGGCACTGACCTTCTAGAGCCGAAGAAGGGCCAGGGACTTTCATGAGGCAATCTCAGGGGCGAGCCAGGCACAGGGGCGGCGAACCCCGGGGGCGGCGGCCCCGGGGGCGGCGGAGGGGGGGCATGGAGCCCCATGGGGGGAGGGGGAGGGGGGCCAACTGGCCCTGTAGGGGGCGGCGGCCCCATCAACCCCCGCCCCCCTCCTGGCAGGGTAGAGTAGGGCGGGGGGACATGGGAGTGTAGCAGGTCAGGGAGATGGGCGTCGTGGGCGGCTGTGGGCGGCGGGGGGCTCGTCTCCTGCAGGTCCGTGTGGCCCAGGGGCCCGGGTGGCCCACAGTGGCCCAGGGGCCCAGGGGGACCACTGTGGGCCATAGTGGACCGGTGGGCCCGACGCTCGCGCCGTTCGCGACGCCGCTCGCGGCGTCGTTCGCGTTCCCCGCGACGCGCTTCTTGGGCGTGTTGCTGCGGCTCCTGCGTCTGCGTCTGCGTCAGGGGGTGGTGTGGGGGCCGCAGCTGCGGCTCCCCCGCCGCCTGCGGCAACTGGCCAGCCACCACAACCTGATTGCTAGGCCTAGAAGGCCTGGAAGGCGGCCTCGGGGCCGGTCTCGGGGCCAGGTGGGCGCTAGGCCTGGCCTGATGGGTAGTGGGCGTGTCGTGCCCACTAGGCGTAGGCGTGGGCGTGGGCGTGGGCACAATCCTCACACTGGACACTTTAGTGAGGGCACTCACAATCGGGGCGGCTGTAGTGGTAGGCGCGCCGCACAACACAACACTCGACACACTGGCACCGCTCAGTAGGGGCACTCTAGACACTCGGGCACTGGTGGGCATCCTCGAAGTGCCCGCAACGGATACACTAGCGGCAGCGGAGGGCCGCGTGGCTCCCCCTGCCATGGCTGGACGCATACTGCCTCCCGCACGCCCCGCCGACCCCCTCCCAGACACCGTTTTCTCCTCGGCGCCCGTTTTCTGTGGGGTGCCGCAGGGCGCGACGCCAGCCCCAACTGTGTTAATTTCGACGCCGGCCGCCGTCCGGACTCCTTCAAACTCCCCTAACTCCGCGCTACCGCCTTTATCAGCGGTTTTTCCGCTTGCTTTATCATCCCTACTTGATGAGTCGTCTCTGTCGTCGACGTGTGAGTCGTCTTGCTGCGGTAAACTAGCGCGGCGGGCGTGGGTGGTGAGTATGGGCGTGGGCGGGAGAGACTTAGGCTGCCGCCTGACGGAGGACATGTGTGTCCTATCGTCGACGCCCACAACGGCACGTCGGCAAGCATGTCTCGCTTCGCCGAGGGATTCCAAGTCGAATCCCACGTTGTCGAAGCCCCCGGCGTAGTTGCGGTTGGGCACGGGGTAGGGAGGCAGGTGGCGAAGCAGCAAGGAAGCGTCAAGAGGGCAGGGACCTCCTCCAGGGGGCTCCAGGAGCACCATGTGAGATATCTTGCACGGGTCAACCATCTTGCAAGCTCCTCCTCACATCCCAGCTTCCACTCCCATCACCGTCCTGCTCGCACGCACGCACGCACAACCTGTCGGACCAAAAGCATAACATTTTAACATTAACCAACTTTATCAACACATTGCAATCTTATCAATACATACTGGCAGTATTAACCACATATATACTAAACAACATTAACCACTCCCACCACCACACATGTTGCAGCATTAACCACATATGTTGCAGCATTAACCACATATGTTGCAACATTAACCATATATGTTGCAACATTAACCATACACGTTGCAACATTAACCACACATGACAACATTTACCACACGAGTCATTTAACACCAGACAAAAAAAATCTTGAAAAAAAGTCTAATACGATCCAATTACAAATATAATTGACTTATACCTATGCCGTTTGACGAACAACAACAGCTCTGTGAATCATCCCAATATCCCGTCTCCTTGTTGAGCTCAAATTAGCCAAAACAAATTATTTCAATTAGATTATTTAAACTAATTATGATCAGCTGTCACACGAAAACATGTCCATACTGACTTGAATATATTTACATTATTATTATTATTATTTTTATTATTATTTTTATTATATTAATATGTACTGTAGTTTAGGAGTTAATAAATATTCTTGCTGGGTAGAGGTGTTGACAAGTGGTTGAGGCCACCGGGTGCTGTCGGGAATTGGGTTAAAGAGTCAGACGACTTGCCACTTGAGCTGGATGGTAGAGCGACGGTCTCGCTTCATGCAGGTCAGCGTTCAATCCCCGACCGTCCACACAAGTGGTTGGGCACCATTCCTTCCCCCCCGTCCCAGTTCTATATAGTCGTAATGGCTTGGCACTATGGCTGTCCGTTCTCAGGCAACAATGTTCAAAACCATTTAGAAGAACTTCTATTTCATTTAGAACTGGTTTGAATGTAACTTATTATTTCATAACTGATGAGCTAATATCAGTTAACTAATTCCCAGGCGATTTTGACTGTTGGGTAAACAGAGGCATCAGATTTCTAAAAAAACAAAAACCGTGCCCAAACGTCTCGGCCAGCCCTGGTTGTGGCCCTGGGGATGGTCCTGGGTGTTCCGGGTTCCGCAACGTCCAGAAAACGGTCATTTTAAAGTGGTCACCCCTAACCTACCAGAGGACCCACAACAGAAAACGGTCAATTTAAAGTAGTCTCCCCTCACCTACCAGAGGACCCACAACAGAAAACGGTCAATTTAAAGTAGTCTCCCCTAACCTACCAGAGGACCCACAATAGAAAACGGTCAATTAAAAGTGGTCTCCCCTAACATACCAGAGGACCCACAACAGAAAACGAGACAGTATGTCACTTTCGCCAGCCGCTTTCATTTTCTAGTACGACCATTTTTTGACGTATGTAACGCCTACGTTCACTGTGGGAGGACAGGTTGGATAGTTAGCCTGGCTCATTAAGACGCCTTGATAACGTCTATATTATAACCTATACCTATAATAGGTTAAGTAATAATTGTAATTACGAAGCAATAAGATGCTTATCTTAACATACTAAGAAGGTTAGGTAAGGTCGGTGTTTTCTATGAAGCTTTTCAAGGTAAACTAGTATGTTTAGTATGTCACATATGCACGTATTTATTAAGTCAATATTGACTATACGAAAATGCGAGAACGGGTTGCGTTCCTCAGTGACCACACTACAGCAGCTTAATACAGTATATTGTATTAATTTATGATATATCCCAATATATTTATATATTCTTATATAATACAGTATATTGTATTAAATTATGATATATCCCAATATATTTATATATTGATATATTTCCCATTCACATCTGGCCGTCTTTAACTTTGGGACACAATAAGCCATCAAAACCATACCAGAATTTGAAACTTTTCTTCTGATAACACTAATTTCTTATCCTGGCCTTATCCTGGCGTGATGCTTCTCCTGATTGTTCTCTTACCCTATCCATCATAAGTAATTAATATAATGTCAGCTAGTTTCAATGTGTGTTCCATTTCACTATGTATTTTCAGTTAATCATTGTACATTAATGGTAGGTCTTATCGCTAATACATAATTGTTTGACCAATGGAGATAGTCATAGGGAGCTTCTATTTATTATTAGTCTTCACAATGCACTACTTGTTTCTTAATCTCATATGTCGTTTATCTACTGGAAGCGAAACATGGATACAGCGCAAGGATTTCAGGTATTGTATCCTTAGTAATACAATAGGTTGCCATATAATACAACCTGAGTTTAGATTTATCTCTAAATTGCTCAATATGATTACAGTCTTAAGATATAATTCTGAAGATCTTTATGATCCTGTCTGTTCTACTGTAGAGTTGTAACAGTACTTGAGTACTTTTACTCGGTACGTGAGTACTTTTACTTGGTACGTGAGTACTTTTACTCGGTACGTGAGTACTTTTACTTGGTATGTGAGTACTTTTACTCGGTACGTGAGTACTTTTACTTGGTATGTGAGTACTTTTACTCGGTACATGAGTACTTTTACTCGGTACGTGAGTACTTTTACTCGGTACGTGAGTACTTTTACTTGGTACGTGAGTACTTTTACTTGGTACGTGAGTACTTTTACTCGGTACGTGAGTACTTTTACTCGGTACGTGAGTACTTTTACTCGGTACGTGAGTACTTTTACTCGGTACGTGAGTACTTTTACTCGGTACGTGAGTACTTTTACTCGGTACGTGAGTACTTTTACTCGGTACGTGAGTACTTTTACTCGGTACGTGAGTACTTTTACTAGGTACGTGAGTACTTTTACTCGGTACGTGAGTACTTTTACTCGGTACGTGAGTACTTTTACTTGGTACGTGAGTACTTTTACTCGGTACGTGAGTACTTTTACTCGGTACGTGAGTACTTTTACTCGGTACGTGAGTACTTTTACTTGGTACGTGAGTACTTTTACTCGGTACGTGAGTACTTTTACTCGGTACGGGAGTACCTTTAATTGGTACGTTAGTACTTTTACTCGGTACGTGAGTACTTTTACTTGGTACGTGAGTACTTTTACTCGGTACGTGAGTACTTTTACTCGGTACGTGAGTACTTTTACTCGGTATGTGAGTACTTTTACTCGGTACGTGAGTACTTTTACTTGGTACGTGAGTACTTTTACTCGGTACGTGAGTACTTTTACTCGGTACGTGAGTACTTTTACTCGGTACGTGAGTACTTTTACTTGGTACGTGAGTACTTTTACTTGGTACGTGAGTACTTTTACTTGGTACGTGAGTACTTTTACTTGGTACTTGAGTACTTTTAGTCGGTACTTGAGTGCTTTTAGTCGGTACTTGAGTACTTTTAGTCGGTACTTGAGTACTTTTAGTCGGTACTTGATCTATCCTCCGATGAATGTCCTCCCATGGTGGCTCTCCCATGGTGGCTCTCCCATGGTGACCCTCCCATGGTGGCCCCTCCCATGGTGGCCCCTCCCATGGTTGCTCTCCCATTGTGGCTCTCCCATGGTGACCCTCCCATGGTGGCCCCTCCCATGGTGGCTCTCCCATGGTGGCTCTCCCCTGGTGACCCTCCCATGGTTGCTCTCCCATGGTGGCCCCTCCCATGGTTGCTCTCCCATTGTGGCTCTCCCATGGTGGCCCCTCCCATGGTGGCTCTCCCATGGTTGCCCCTCCCATGGTTGCTCTCCCATGGTGGTCCCTCCCATGGTTGCTCTCCCATGGTGGTCCCTCCCATGGTGGCCCCTCCCATGGTGGCTCTCCCATGGTGGCCCCTCCCATGGTGGCTCTCCCAAGGAGGCCCCTCCCATGGTGGCCCCTCCCATGGTGACCCTCCCATGGTGGCCCCTCCCATGGTGGCCCTCCCATGGTGGCTCTCCCATGGTGGCCCCTCCCATGGTGGCTCTCCCATGGTGGCTCTCGTATGGTGACCTTCCCATGGTGGCCCCTCCCATGGTGACCCTCCCGTCCCACAACAACCACCACCAGAGTAAAGTAAACTTCATGTTTCAGTGGGAGGGGAAAAAAATGGTCAAAATGGTCAATTTTGGCCAAAAATTAACTGAATAAACACGTGGGAAAAAAGTTTGGCTTTAACGCTTGCAGGTAATTATGCCTTTATTGCTCGTCTGTGTTTGTGTCTGTGTCTGTGTCTTTGTCTGTGTTTGTGTCTGTGTCTGTGTCTGTGTCTGTGACTGACAGGACTGTTAGCGAACATTTGTCTCCATTCTGCCTGTTTGTTCCTGTCTATCTGTTACTTGTCTTAAAACACAGTTTCAGGTAAACCAGTTTCTCTGACGTCACATGTGTGGGGAGAAATGACTCATAGATCGTTAACGCAACAGGTAGAGAAATAAAATGCCGCTAGTTTAATACCATAATAAATAAATACATTAGTTAGTCATAAAATATATTAAAAATGACGACTTTACTGTAGAAAACGGGATTTAAAATACCCGCGCCGTGGCTGTCTCGTCGCAAAATCTATTAACTTATGTTACATTAAAATCATCAGTCTCAGAACTGAAACCAAAATAAAATGAATCTACTAAATTATTTATATAGTTAATAATGATTTGACATCAAACCCCATTGTTGTTGGTGGTGGAACTTGAGCCGTTTAGTCACCAAGACTTGACAGAACTAAGTAAAGAGCAGAGTTAATTTTTTTTCTAATTGTACATCATTTTTGGCCATTAAATTGTATTTAGGATTCCATCGTTAAGATGCAGGGAACCATTAGTCGAGAGGGTAAGATTTAATTAGTTATTAATTACCTAAATTCATGTATTCACCTAGTTGTATTCATCTAGTTGTGCTTGCGGGGGTTGAGCTCTGCTCTTTCGGCCCGCCTCTCAACTGTCAATCAACTGTTTTTACTACTACTACTATTTCTACTACTACAACACACACAGCCCGTGACAGCTGACTAACTCCCAGGTACCTATTTAGCGCTAGGTAACAGGGGCATAGGGTGAAAGAAACTCTGCCCATCGTTTCTCGCCTGTAATCGAACCCGGGACCACAGGATCACGTGTAAAGCGTGCTGTCCGCTCGGCCACCGGCTCCCAACACCAGCTGGGACCGTTTAAATGATAACTACCACATTTGTAGTGGTACTAACTATTTAATTACACTTTAGTACATCAATTATATCAACCAATTAAATACAGAGATAAATTGAATTATTACCCCCCCCAAAAAAAAAAATATGTGAAGGGAAGTGTATTGGTGATAATACATTATACAAATACAGTTCACTTACACGTAATAAATACAATTGAATACAGTCTATTGTATTAACAATCAATACAATCACCGGTATCCCCCCCCCCATGATTTATGCTATCTTGAGGTTATCTTGAGATGATTTCGGGGCTTTAGTGTCCCCGCGGCCCGGTCCTCGACCAGGCCTCCACCCCCAGGAAGCAGCCCGTGACAGCTGACTAACTCCCAGGTACCTATTTACTGCTAGGTAACAGGGGCATTGAGGGTGAAAGAAACTTTGCCCATTTGTTTCTGCCTCGTGCGGGAATCGAACCCGCGCCACAGAATTACAAGTCCTGCGCGCTATCCACTAGGCTACGAGGCCCCCTACAAGACAAATGCGTGAGACGAAACAATCACTACAAAAGCTTATGAATAAAAATGTAAACGCATATTTTTTTACATGTTTACCTGTGGCTGGTTTCGAGAGTTTTCAACTCTGGCAGCTTGGCAAGATTTGCTGTCAAGCTGACTACGGAGTTGAGGCCAAGCGGTCAATGATGGGGAGCCGGTGGCTGAGCGGACAGAACACTGGACGCGTGATCCTGTGGTCCCGGGTTCGATTACGGACGCCGGCGAGAAACAATGGGCAGAGTTTCTTTCACCCTGATGCCCTCTGTTACCTAGCAATAAATAGGTACCTGGGTGTTAGTCAGCTGTCACGGGCCGCTTCCTGGGGGTGGAGGCCTGGTCGAGGACCGGGCCGCGGGGAGGCTAAAGCCCCGAAATCATCTCAAGATAACCTCAAGATGACCTCAAGATAACCTCAAGATAACCTCAAGATGACTTCAAGATAACCTCAAGATAACCTCAAGATAACCTCAAGATGACTTCAAGATAACCTCAAGATAACCTCAAGATAACCTCAAGATAACCTCAAGATGACTTCAAGATAACCTCAAGATAACCTCAAGATGACTTCAAGATAACCTCAAGATAACCTCAAGATGACTTCAAGATAACCTCAAGATAACCTCAAGATAACCTCATGACCCAATTAGTCGGTGGAACCTTGAAGAGCTTCCTCAGGTCCAGTTATCTTGAGATGTTTTCGGGGCTTTAGCGTCCCCGCGGCCCGGTCCTCGACCAGGCCTCCTTTTTGTTACACATCCCTCAGGAAGCAGCCCGTAGCAGCTGTCTAACTCCCAGGTACCTATTTACTACTACTTGAACAGGGGGCATCAGGGTGAAAGAAACTCTGCCCATTTGTTTCCGTCTCCACCGGGGATCGAACCCGGAACCTCAGGACTACGAATACCGAGCGCTGTCCACTCAGCCGTCAGGCCCCCTTATCCTTGGCATGATCCTCAACTGAACTCTCGAGTGTATCTCAAATAAATAAATAAATATATATATTATATATATATATATATATATATATATATATATATATATATATATATATATATATATATATGAATGAAAACTCACACCCCAGAAGTGACTCGAACCCATACTCCCAGAAGCAACGCAACTGGTAACTACAGGGCGCCTTAATCCGCTTGACCATCACGGCCGTCAAAAGGAAGTGATAGCCGAGGCTATTTGAGCCACTTCCCCGACGGCAACTCGGATGGTAATCTTGAGCATAGCATTTCACCAAATCACCTCATTCTTTGGGGCACACGTGAGGAACACAAATGCGAACAAGCCTGAATGGTCCCCAGGACTATATGCGAATGAAAACTCACACCCCAGAAGTGACTCGAACCCATACTCCCAGAAGCAACACAACTGGTAACTACAGGGCGCCTTAATCCGCTTGACCATCACGGCCGTCAAAAGGAAGTGATAGCCGAGGCTATTTGAGCCACTTCCCCGACGGCAACTCGGATGGTAATCTTGAGCATAGCATTTCACCAAATCACCTCATTCTTTGGGGCACACGTGAGGAACACAAATGCGAACAAGCCTGAATGGTCCCCAGGACTATATGCGAATGAAAACTCACACCCCAGAAGTGACTCGAACCCATACTCCCAGAAGCAACGCAACTGGTAACTACAGGGCGCCTTAATCCGCTTGACCATCACCTCGGTCAAAAGGTGCTATGCTATGCCCAAGATTACCATCCGAGTTGCCGTCGGGGAAGTGGCTCAAATAGCCTCGGCTATCACTTCCTTTTGACGGCCGTGATGGTCAAGCGGATTAAGGCGCCCTGTAGTTACCAGTTGCGTTGCTTCTGGGAGTATGGGTTCGAGTCACTTCTGGGGTGTGAGTTTTCATTCGCATATAGTCCTGGGGACCATTCAGGCTTGTTCGCATATATATATATGTATATATATATATATATATATATATATATATATATATATATATATATATATATATATATATATATATATATATATATATATATGCGGAAAATCCACAGAGAAATATGAAAGGAGGTGAACGTTTCGGCTTTGTTAAAGCCTTTGTCAACACCAGACTGACTAAGGAGAAGGGAGAAGGGGAGGATATATAGGCCGACACCTGACCAACCCATCCCTAGGGTTGGTCAGGTGTAATTAACCAAAAACAGGTATAGCTTAGCTTAGAATGGTCAAAGAGGATTAAGCGGTCAGAGAATAAGGATGAAAGATTAAAGAAAAGCCTCATGAACACACAATATATGAATATACAATTATAATGAGACATTGTAAGCCTCTCTATCAAAGTTGTTTCTTAAACTGTTGTGCAATATTATAACTTAAAAATGGATCAAGTTTGTACATTCCAGTACTAACATTAAGAAGATTTGGACACTGACTGATTAGAGCAGACTCAATCAAATTCCGTTCCACGAAATCCCCACAATTGGTAATGCTTTTTGCCCCATTCCAGTTAATATTGTGATCGCATAAACTCGTATGTAGATACAATGCATTAGACGTTTGGGCAGTTCTTATACTATAAGCATGTTGTGACAACCGCAATTGTAAGGACTTTCCTGTTTGTCCAAGGTACACAGAATTCTTGAGGTTTCAATTCTTCTTACAATTGCGGTTGTCACAACATGCTTATAGTATAAGAACTGCCCAAACGTCTAATGCATTGTATCTACATACGAGTTTATGCGATCACAATATTAACTGGAATGGGGCAAAAAGCATTACCAATTGTGGGGATTTCGTGGAACGGAATTTGATTGAGTCTGCTCTAATCAGTCAGTGTCCAAATCTTCTTAATGTTAGTACTGGAATGTACAAACTTGATCCATTTTTAAGTTATAATATTGCACAACAGTTTAAGAAACAACTTTGATAGAGAGGCTTACAATGTCTCATTATAATTGTATATTCATATATTGTGTGTTCATGAGGCTTTTCTTTAATCTTTCATCCTTATTCTCTGACCGCTTAATCCTCTTTGACCATTCTAAGCTAAGCTATACCTTTTTTGGTTAATTACACCTGACCAACCCTAGGGATGGGTTGGTCAGGTGTCGGCCTATATATCCTCCCCTTCTCCCCTCTCCTTAGTCAGTCTGGTGTTGACAAAGGCTTTAACAAAGCCGAAACGTTCACCTCCTTTCATATTTCTCTGTGGATTTTCCGCATAAAATGATCAGTGTTTTGTGATCGTCAATTGCATATATATATATATATATATATATATATATATATATATATATATATATATATATATATATATATATATATATATATATATATATAGAAGAAAAAGTGCTTTTTCTTCTAGATGGAAGAAAATTTGAACAAAATTAATTCTCTAGACGTTTAAAACGTGTTAAACGCATTACAGATAATACTTTTTTTAAGTCTACACAACGACTCGAACTTACAAACTTCATTCTGAAGAATTTATAAACATCACATTTATACAACTAGATGTTGTTATTGTTATTTTCGATTCAGCTTCTCGCCTGATCTCCGCCACAGATAATCAGGTGGGAAATGATAATTAATAAAAAAATTTAATAAATCAATAAATCTAAAATAAATAAATAAATAAATTCATGTATGCCGGAACGGGATATGAAGACCCTGGTCGCCAGAGGGAGAGGGAGAGGAGAGGGGAGAGGAGGGAGAGAGAGGGATAGGGGGTGAGGAAAGGGATAGGGAACTCCCCCTTCCATTGCAAACCTGATTAGCAATACCGAAATCGCTCCACCAATCCTGTTGTTCTGTAGGTAAATTCCACAACAAATATTCGATCCCCCCCCTGGCAGAACGAGACGTTTAGGCACGTTCCCTTAACCCTGATGCCTCTGTTCACCGAGCAGTAATTAGGCATGTGGGGTGTGAGACAGCTGTTTATATAGGCCTAATAGACTTGCAGCAATGCCCGATAAAGAGAGCAGCGGCGGCAACTCATCAGGAGCCCATCAGAAGGCATTCAAGGATCCATCAAGGGCCAATCATCAGTATTTTGAGACCCATCAGAAGTTTTTGAGGCCCATCAGAAGTCTTAGAGACCCATCAGAAGTCTTAGAGACCCATCAGAAGTCTTTAAGAGACCCATCAGAAGTCTTAGAGACCCATCAGAAGTCTTTAAGAGACCCATCAGAAGTCTTTAAGGGGATTGCGATCCTGGACGAGCTTGCATGCATGGGTGTCAAGGGGAGACTCATGAAATGGGTTGAAGACTACCTCACAGGAAGGAAAGCCAAGGTTTGCTTCAATGGAGCAGTCTCCAGAACAATGAATATGGAACTCGGGACCCCGCAAGGCGGAGTCTTAAGCCCTACACTATTCAATGTACTTATGAACCCCATTGCAAATATTGATTTTCCGGAAGGAACACAACAAGTGGGATATGCAGATGATGTCCTAATACAAGCTCCCACCTTGGGAAAAATTGAACAGTCCATTGAACTCCTCGGAAGGAAATGTATTGAGCTCGGTTTCACTCTCTCCACAAACAAGACGAAGGCATACTCTCATCACAAGCGGAGAGCAAATGAAGAACTACAAATTAATGGTGTAACACTTGAATGGGTTGACCACTATCGGTACCTTGGCGTCATTGTCGGCTCTAACAAGGGAAAGAAAGAGGAGCTCAATCAACTCATACTTTGAGGTGCTTCCGGGGCTTAGTGTCCCCGCGGCCCGGTCGTCGACCAGGCCTCCTCCTCATAGGAACATGCAAAAGTCGACTCAGGGCACTGAAAGCTATGACCTGGAATGGACATGGAGCCTCTATTGTCGTGCTTAAAATGATGTACACAGCCTATGTGCGCTCCGTCATAGACTATGTCGAACCAGTTCTGTGCACCTACTCCCAAAGCGATATGAAAAGGCTTGAAAGCATTCAAAATGAAGCCATGATAATCATTCTTGGAGTTCCAAGAACTGCCAAAACGTCTAATCTACGAGAGGAGTTGTCCCTCCTCAGTGTTAAAAGCAGAATTAAGGAGCTGAATGCTAAGCTTGCATTTAGGATAGCCAGAGATCCCCATTACAATGATATTGCTAAGAATAAACTGAGCTCTGTGCTACTTTCAGGGGGAAACAGGAGAAGCAAAAAATGGCATCACAGATCAGTCTGCTACCTCGAAGAGCTTCACCTGCTTGAGCAAGCCCGTGAGCTTCTGCCTGTAGAGAGGTTACCTCCCTGGGAGGATGACTCATGCAGGATCATCATCAATGAAATGGCAATGAAAAAATCCAACATGATTCCACAAGAAATGAGGCACAAGTATCTCGAGGACATTTATAAAGAAGCCGGAGATGAACTAGATCAAATCTACACTGACGGGTCATCTAATCCTGTCAATGGCAGGGCTGGTGCAGCATACACGGTAATCAAGGATAATACCTTCCAACGCAGAAATGAAGAAAAAGCACGTATTGAGAACTATGCCTCTTCAACGCAAGCAGAGCTAACTGCCATTGTTATGGCGTTAAGGTTTCTTGAACGGAACACTAATGGTGCAGTGATTTGCACCGATTCAAAAGCAGCACTGCAAAGCCTAAGTAAAAATCGGGCAGAAAATCTTGCAATAGTCGCTGAAATTAAGAGAGCTGTGAGAGTACTTACCAATCAGGGAAGAGTCGTGAAGTTTCTATGGATCCCCTCCCATGTTGGAATATGTGGGAATGAACGAGCAGATGTGCTGGCTGCTGAAGGCGCTGAAGGAGACCATATTGAATACTTCATACCCAAGACTCTACTACAAATTAGAGGTATTATCAGGCAACATCACCGTGACAAGGTAACTGGGGAAAGGAGGATAGAAGCACAAACCAGTGAATCTATACGATGGTACAACATGGTTGCAGCTGGCAATCCCAATCATTATGGCCGAAGAGGAGGACGACGATGGAGAGAATCAGTAATAGCGAGAATCCGTCTTGGATACAAATATCCATGGAGATTTGGAATGGAAACAACAGCTGATCAGCGAAGTTGCAGAATCTGTGGTGAGAGTGATGGACACCGCCTTGACCACTATCTACGTGAATGTGAACACCTGAGAGACATTAGAAATATGTGTAGAATAATAAACCCCACATTGTTTGAGTTAGGAAAACACTATTTGTCAAATATTGATACTGTTCTTAAAAGATTTCCCCATTTTGCACCCGCAAGATAACGTAAGCTTTTAAGGGTTGATAAATGTTAATCTTCTTGTTTGAGGAGCTGTTCACTTGAGACAGTTAAGCAAGTCCCAGCTGTGTCTGGGTACAAGTGACAGGATGAACAACCCAGCGGGTTTTCTTCCTATTGGGGAGTGTTGTACATGCTGCTATGGCGGTGTGTCCACTCACAAGATGAGTGGCGCTGCCCAATACTGTCACTATGGCGGTGTGTCCACTCACAGGATGAGTGGCGCTGCCCAATACTGTCACTATGGCGATGTGTCCACTCACAAGATGAGTGGCGCTGCCCAATACTGTCACTATGGCGGTGTGTGTCCACTCACAAGATGAGTGGCGGTGTGTCCACTCACAAGATGAGTGGCGGTGTGTCCACTCACAAGATGAGTGGCGCTGCCCAATACTGTCACTATGGCGGTGTGTCCACTCACAAGATGAGTGGCGCTGCCCAATACTGTCACTATGGCGGTGTGTCCACTCACAGGATGAGTGACGCTGCCCAATACTGTCACTATGGCGGTGTGTCCACTCACAGGATGAGTGGCGCTGCCCAATACTGTCACTATGGCGGTGTGTCCACTCACAGGATGAGTGGCGCTGCCCAATACTGTCACTATGGCGGTGTGTCCACTCATAACATGAGTGGCGCTGCCCAATAAACTCGCCCCTCGGGGCAAACAAAAAAAAAAATAAAAAAAGTCTTTAAAAGACCCATCAGAAGTCTTTAAGACCCATCAGAAGTCTTTAAAAGACCCATCAGAAGTCTTATAGACACATCAGAAGTCTTTAAGAGACCCATCAGAAGCCTTTAAGACCCATCAGAAGTCTTTAAGAGACCCATCAGAAGTCTTAGACCCATCAAAAGTCTTTAAGACCCATCAGAAGTCTTTCAGAGACCCATCAGAAGTCTTTAAGAGACCCATCAGAAGTCTTAGAGACCCATCAGAAGTCTTTTGAGACCCATCAGAAACCTTTAAGACCCATCAGAAGTCTTAGAGACCCATCAGAAGCCTTTAAGACCCATCAGAAGTCATAGAGACCCATCAGAAGCCTTTAAGACCCATCAGAAGTCTTAGAGACCCATCAGAAGCCTTTAAGACCCATCAGAGGTCTTAGAGACCCATCAGAAGCCTTTAAGACCCATCAGAAGTCTTTAAGAGACTCATCAGAAGTATTTGAGACCCATCAGAAGTCTTCAAGAGACCCATCAGAAGTCTTTAAGAGACCCATCAGAAGTCTTTAAGAGACCCATCAGAAGTCTTTAAGAGACCCATCAGAAGTTTTTAAGAGACCCATCAGAAGTCTTTAAGAGACCCATCAGAAGTCTTTAAGAGACCCATCAGAAGTCTTAGAGGCCCATTAGAAGTCTTTAAGAGACCCATCAGAAGTTTTAGAGACCCATCAGAAGTCTTTAGGAGACCCATCAGAAGTCCATGAGACCCATCAGAAGTCCATGAGACCCATCAGAAGTCCATGAGACCCACCAGAAGGCCACGAGACCCACCAGAAGTCCATGAGACCCACCAGAAGGCCTTGAGACCCACCAGAAGTCCATGAGACCCACCAGAAGTCCATGAGACCCACCAGAAGTCTATGAGACCCATCAGAAGTCCATGAGACCCACCAGAAGGCCATGAGACCCACCAGAAGGCCATGAGACCCATCAGAAGTCCATGAGACCCACCAGAAGTCCATGAGACCCACCAGAAGTCCATGAGACCCATCAGAAGTCCATGAGACCCATCAGAAGTCCATGAGACCCACCAGAAGTCCATGAGACCCACCAGAAGGCCATGAGACCCATCAGAAGTCCATGAGACCCACCAGAAGTCCATGAGACCCATCAGAAGTCCATGAGACCCACCAGAAGTCCATGAGACCCACCAGAAGTCCATGAGACCCACCAGAAGTCCATGAGACCCATCAGAAGTCCATGAGACCCACCAGAAGTCCATGAGACCCACCAGAAGGCCATGAGACCCATCAGAAGTCCATGAGACCCACCAGAAGTCCATGAGACCCACCAGAAGGCCATGAGACCCATCAGAAGTCCATGAGACCCACCAGAAGTCCATGAGACCCACCAGAAGTCCATGAGACCCACCAGAAGTCCATGAGACCCACCAGAAGTCCATGAGACCCACCAGAAGGCCATGAGACCCATCAGAAGTCCATGAGACCCACCAGAAGTCCATGAGACCCATCAGACAGTCAACAAATGTCCAGCCACTGGCCATTTCTCCCACAGATAGTTCTACCATTCCAACACTGTCACCTACCAACTTTGTGTAGCTTCCGGGGCTCAACGCCTCCCGCGGCCCGGTCTCCGACGAGGCCTCCCCCTCGTTGGTGCGGCCAGGGAAAACACCTCCACAAACACCTGTCTCCCTGTCCCCTGTGAACCAGAGAATGTGAACATCACGAGAGTTCAAAGAACACTACCTGTTCAACAATTCAGCGAGGCCAAGAGCTGAAGCCTCACTTTACCCTAGGCACTATTAGGCAAGTTCAACCACCTACCACAACCACTCACAATCACCACCACTACCACAATCACCACCACTACCACAATCACCACAGCCACTCACAATCACCACAACCACTCACAATCACCACCACTACCACAATCACCACCACTACCACAATCACCACCACTACCACAATCACCACCACTACCACAATCACCACCACTACAACAATCACCACAGCCACTCACAATCACCACCACTACCACAATCACCACCACTACCACAATCACCACAGCCAGTGTGGGAAACAACAGAAGGAAATTGAATAATTAAGGAAGGTACCTATTTACTGCTAGGGTGAACAGAGGCATGAGGTAAAGGAACGCTGCTGTTTCTGCCTAGGTAAAGGATTCCAACCTGGGATCTATATCTGTGAATCGAAGTCGTTTACCACTAGACAACGGCTCTCTCTCTCTCTCCCTCTCTCTCTCTCTCCCTCTCTCTCTTTCTCCCTCTCTCTCTCTCTCCCTCTCTCTCTCTCTCCCTCTCTCTCTCTCCCCCTCTCTCTCTCTCCCTCTCTCTCTCTCTCTCTCTCTCTCTCTCTCTCTCTCTCTCCACTTTCGTCCACAAAGACAGACCTGACTAACTTTACTCGCCACACACCTGGCGTCTTCCAGACACACCTGGCGTCTTCCCGACACACCTGGCGTCTTCCAGACACACCTGGCGTCTTCCAGACACACCTGGCGTCTTCCAGACACACCTGGCGTCTTCCAGACACACCTGGCGTCTTCCCGGCTTTGTCAGCGGAGGAGGAGGAGGAAGTGGAGGAGAGCAGAAGGCCGAGCGAAAGAGGAGATGGAAGACAAACGAAGAGAAAGTAGTGGTTGATCCGGAAAATGAAAATGCAGAAAGGAGGAAAGAATACCTTGCGTTGATTCCTGGAGGCAACATCCCCGCGGCCCGGTCTCTGGCCAGGCCTCCCAGATCTCTAGAGAAGATAAAAGAGGTGGAAATAGGAGGAAGAGTAATAAAAGATAGAGGAAATAGAGAGGGAAGAAGAGAGGAAGATACCAGCAAGGAATATAAGAGTCTTGGTCCGCATCTTAAATGGACTCACACGAAGCCATTCCTGTCTTAACCAACCCTCTCTGCTTACATAGTCTTAAAGTGAACTTACT
Organism: Procambarus clarkii; assembly: GCF_040958095.1. Classification (NCBI taxonomy): domain Eukaryota; kingdom Metazoa; phylum Arthropoda; class Malacostraca; order Decapoda; family Cambaridae; genus Procambarus; species Procambarus clarkii. The sequence goes on along the minus strand of NC_091188.1, from coordinate 38,770,848 downwards.
ACACTCGTAAGTTATCTAGACTACGACCCACCTCTGACCCATCGACCCATCTGTGTTATCACGAAGATAACAGAGAATTTATAAAGGGATAACAGAACAACCCAGAACTAAGACAGACAAAGACTAAAGGTGAGAAAAAAGAAATTGAGTGTTATCAGGTGAAGATAATGACAGCTGTCTTCAATTGTTGTTATTGTTGTTGTTTTAGATAGAGCTACTCAGAAGGAAGTGTCCATGTAGCACGGGCTATGGCGAGCCCGCCTTCAAGTATCACAGTGTTTAAATATAGAGCTGTGATGGGGCATTTGTCCCCCCTTCTACTCCCTTGCCCAAACCCTTCCGTCACCCGACCGAAGTGTCCGACCGGCCGACCGGAGCCGGTCGGCCGGTCGGCACGCTGGACTTGTGATCCTGTGGTCCTGGGTTCGATCCCAGGCGCCGGCGAGAAACAATGGGCAGAGTTTCTTTCACCCTATGCCCCTGTTACCTAGCAGTAAAATAGGTACCTGGGTGTTAGTCAGCTGTCACGGGCTGCTTCCTGGGGTGGAGGCCTGGTCGAGGACCGGGCCGCGGGGACACTAAAAAGCCCCGAAATCATCTCAAGATAACCTCAAGATAACCTCAAGATAACCACTTTGCCTAACCTCTTCCATTCCCCTTTTTGGCCAATATTCTTTTTTTCATCTTGCTCATTCACTTTGTATTCACCTTTCGCTATTTTTCACGCTTTTACACCGTTCTTATTAGCGGGAATGTTCGTTGGTGTATCAATGATTCTTGTTTGTGTGTGTAGGTCGACGACGACCCTGAGGACGACCCCGAGGACGACCCTGAGGACGACCCTGAGACGACCCTGAGGACGACCCTGTGGACGACCCTGAGACGACCCTGAGGACGACCCTGAGACGACCCTGAGGACGACCCTGTGGACGACCCTGAGACGACCCTGAGGACGACCCTGAGACGACCCTGAAGACGACCCCGAGGACGACCCTAAGGACGACCCTGAGGACGACCCTGAGGACGACCCTGAAGACGACCCTGAGACGACCCTGAGGACGACCCTGAAGACGACCATGAGACGACCCTGAGGACGACCCTGAGACGACCCTGAGGACGACCCTGAGACGACCCTGAGACGACCCTGAAGACGACCCTAAGGACGACCCTGAGACGACCCTGAGGACGACCCTGAGACGACCCTGAGGACGACCCTGAGACGACCCTGAGGACGACCCTGAGACGACCCTGAGACGACCCTGAGACGAACCTGACGACGACCCTGAGGACGACCCTGAGACGACCCTGTGGACGACCCTGAGACGACCCTGAGACGACCCTGAGACGACCCTGAAGACGACCCTGAGGACGACCCTGGGGACGACCCTGAGGACGACCCTGAGACGACCCTGAAGACGACCCTGAGGACGACCCTGAGGACGACCCTGAGGACGACCCTGAGACGACCCTGAGGACGACCCTGAAGACGACCCTGAGACGACCCTGAGGACGACCCTGAGA
>NC_091188.1:38726827-38761827 GCF_040958095.1 Procambarus clarkii | reverse complement strand
GTTGTAGGAGGACAGGTTGTAAGAGGACAGGTTGTAGGAGGACAGGCTGTAGGAGGTCAGGCTTTAGGAGGAAAGGCTGTAGGAGGACAGGCTGTAGGAGTACAGGTTGTAGGAGGACAGGTTGTAGGAGGACAGGTTGCAGGAGGACAGGCTTTAGGAGGACAGGTTGTAGGAGGACAGGTTGTAGGAGGACAGGTTGTAGGAGGACAGGTTGTAGGAGGACAGGTTGTAGGAGGACAGGCTGTAGGAGGACAGGTTGTATGAAGACAGGTTGTAGGAGGACAGGTTGTAGGAGGACTGGTTGTAGGAGGACAGGCTGTAGGAGAACAGGTTGTAGGAGGACAGGTTGTAGGAGGACAGGTTGTAGGAGGACAGGTTGCAGGAGGACAGGTTGTAGGAGGACAGGTTGTAGGAGGACAGGTTGTAGGAGGACAGGTTGTAGGAGGACAGGCTGTAGGAGGACAGGCTGTAGGAGGACAGGTTGCAGGAGGACAGGTTGTAGGAGGACAGGCTGTACGAGGACAGGCTGTAGGAGGACAGGCTGTAGGAGGACAGGCTGTAGGAGGACAGGCTGTAGGACAGGCTGTAGGAGGACAGGTTGCAGGAGGACGGGCTGTAGGAGGACAGGCTGTAGGAGGACAGGCTGTATTTAAACAGAACTCTCCAACTCAATCTCTCTCAGAGGATATATTCTCTCTTTAACTTTCTTCAGTCCACTCTGCATCAAACTTTTCAAGATAAATACTATTTTGTGCTTGCCACTGTGTCTGTCTTTGCGTGTGTGTCTGTGTCGGTGTGTGTGTGTGTCTGCGTGTGTCTGCGTGTGTGTCTGCGTGTACTCACCTATACTCACCTATTTGTGCTTGCGAGGGTTGAGCTCTGCTCTTTCGGCCCGCCTCTCGACTGTTAATCAATCAACTGTCACTAACTACTAACTAATTTGTATCTTCACACACACACACACACACACACACACACACACACACACACACACACACACACACACACACAAATCACTGGCAACAGGGGAACTGCCAGAAATTTGGAAAGCAGCTAACGTAGTCCCGATATACAAGAAAGGGGATAGACAGGAGGCACTGAACTACAGGCCTGTGTCCCTAACCTGCATACCATGCAAGCTGATGGAGAAGATTGTGCGAAAAAAACTAGTGGAGCATCTGGAGCGAAAGAACTTTGTAACACAGCATCAACATGGTTTCAGGGATGGCAGGTCCTGCCACACAGGGTTACTTGAATTCTACGACCAGGCAACAAAAATAAGGCAAGAAAGAGAAGGGTGGGCAGACTGCATATTTTTGGATTGTCAGAAAGCCTTTGATGCAGTGCCACACAAGAGGCTAGTGAAAAAGCTGGAGATGCAGGCTGGAGTGAAAGGGAAGGTACTCCGTTGGATACAGGAGTACCTAAGCAACAGGAGACAACGAGTCAGTGTGAGGGGTGAGGTCTCAGATTGGCGAGGCGTTACGAGTGGAGTCCCGCAGGGGTCAGTCCTTGGACCTATACTGTTTTTGATATATGTAAATGATCTTCCAGAGGGTATAGAATCATTCTCTCAATGTTTGCCGATGATGCAAAAATTATGAGGAGGATTGAAACTGAGGACGATAGTAGGAGGCTACAAGATGACCTAGACAGACTGAGTGAATGGTCCAACAAATGGCTGTTGAAGTTCAACCCGAGTAAATGCAAAGTAATGAAACTAGGCAGTGGAAATAGGAGGCCAGACACAGGATACAGAATAGGAGGTGAAGTACTTAATGAAACGAACAGAGAGAAAGATCTAGGAGTTGATATCACACCAAACCTGTCTCCTGAAGCCCACATAAAAAGAATAACGTCTGCGGCATATGCGAGGCTGGCTAACATCAGATCAGCCTTCAGGAGCCTGTGTAAGGAATCATTCAGAATCTTGTACACCACATATGTAAGACCAATCCTGGAGTATGCGGCCCCAGCATGGAGCCCGTACCTTGTCAAGCACATGACGAAGCTGGAAAAAGTCCAAAGGTATGCTACTAGACTAGTCCCAGAACTAAGAGGCATGAGTTATGAGGAAAGGCTGCGGGAAATGCACCTTACGACACTGGAAGACAGAAGAGTAAGGGGAGACATGATCACAACTTACAAAATCCTCCGAGGAATCGACCGGGTAAACAAGGATGAACTATTCAACACTGGTGGGACGCGAACAAGGGGACACAGGTGGAAATTGAGTACCCACATGAGCCACAGAGACGTTAGAAGGAACTTTTTCAGTGTCAGAGTAGTTAACGGATGGAATGCACTAGGAAGTGATGTGGTGGAGGCTGACTCCATACACAGTTTTAAATGTAGATATGATAGAGCCCAGTAGGCTCAGGAATCTGTACACCAGTTGATTGACAGTTGAGAGGCGGGACCAAAGAGCCAAAGCTCAACCCCGCAAGCACAAATAGGTGAGTACACACACACACACACCCGAGACAAGTGTTAATTGCACTCGCGTCAATTTTCCACATCACTCGCTCACTGTGACCACCAATACCACCTAAAGTTCCACGAACGGTTTTAGTCTTTAAATTCTCCGCGGGGAAGGAAATTGGAGCCGCAGGCCCCCCAAAGGAGAGAGGCCCCATAAGACACACCACACTCTGGCCCACCCTCAATAGGTGCGGTATTACGAGAGATGGAAAGGGCCTACTAACAAAAGTAACCTTCACTACGTGAAGACGCTGCTGCTGTCGACGTCGACGACAAAGGGGTCGCGCGAGCGTATCAGTCTGGAGGATAGAATGGCCTTGGGCCTTGAGGATTTATATTTAATACCCTTGTGGTTGTCTTTGAGTAGGTGGGGAGAATATCTGTACCAACACTGGCATTTAACTGGGCATTTTTGGAGCTCTGATCTGAGGACTCGTAGCCAGGAAGATGTCGGCCTCTAGAGAAGGGGCTGTAACAACACTCGTTCCAGTCCGGTTGGGGTTAAATGTGACATCCACTGTAACAACTACGTGTTTATAGATGTATAAATACACAAGATGTATTTATGACAAGACAAGATACGAATACTTAGTCCACTTAGCTGGACCAAACATATCCCGGAGCGTAGTAGATTACGAAGGAATCATACGTGTTCGAGGACATTCGTGAAGGCATAGAGTGCCTCTAGTAAGAGGGGGGGGGGGTACAAAGGGGGAGTTGCCATGACAAGAGATGGAGCCACATACACACACCAGGGGCCAGATTCAAGAAGCAGTTACGCAAACACTTACGAATCTGGGGCCAGATTCACGAAGCAGTTATGCAAGCACTTACGAACGTCTATATCTTTCCTCAACCTTTGACGGCATTGGTTACATTTATTAAACAGTTTACAAGCATGAAAACTTGCCAATTAACTGTTGTTATTGTTATAAACAGCCTCCTGGTGCTTCGGAGCTCATTAACTGTTTAACTCATTAACAGAGAGTCTGTTCTGAATCTCCCAACAGACTCTCGCTCCTCCTGTTCGGCTCGGGGTTGAGCCCCGAGCCCTCAGTTGTGACCACCACCTCACCTGGGGTCAGATTTTAGAAGCAGTTACGCAAGCACTTACGAACACACATTTTCTCAATCTTTAGCGGCTTTGTTTACAATTATTAAACAGTTAATGAGCTCCGAAGCACCAGGAGGCTGTTTATAACAATAACAACAGTTGATTGGCAAGTTTTCATGCTTGTAAACTGTTTAATAAATGTAACCAAAGGTGTTAAAGTTTCAGGAAAGATAGACACGTTCGTAAGTGCTTGCATAACGGCTTCGTTAATCTGGACCCAGGTTCGTAAGTGCTTGCGTAACTGCTTCGCGAATCTGGCCCCAGGTTCGTAAGTGCTTGCAGTAATTCGTGAATCTGGCCCCTGGTTCGTAAGTACTTGCGTAACTGCTTCGCGAATCTGGCCCCAGGTTCGTAAGTGCTTGCAGTAATTCGTGAATCTGGCCCCAGGTTCGTAAGTACTTGCGTAACTGCTTCGTGAATCTGGCCCCAGGTTCGTAAGTGCTTGCAGTAATTCGTGAATCTGGCCCCAGGTTCGTAAGTACTTGCGTAACTGCTTCGCGAATCTGGCCCCAGGTTCGTAAGTGCTTGCAGTAATTCGTGAATCTGGCCCCAGGTTCGTAAGTACTTGCGTAACTGCTTCACGAATCTGGCCCCAGGTTCGTAAGTGCTTGCAGTAATTCGTGAATCTGGCCCCAGGTTCGTAAGTACTTGCGTAACTGCTTCGTGAATCTGGCCCCTGGCCTACAAAATCTATCCCCCCATCCCTTTACCTTAGCTCTATCCCCCGTCACAATATTCACACCCTTTCCCCCTTGCCTTGACCAGACCTAACCTGACCTTTTTATATTCAGTAAACACGACCTAACCTGACCTTTTATATTCAGTAAACACGACCTAACCTGACCTTTTATATTCAGTAAACACGACCTAACCTGACCTTTTATATTCAGTAAACACGACCTAACCTGACCTTTTATATTCAGTAAACACGACCTAACCTGACCTTTTATATTCAGTAAACACGAGACTTCTCGTACTCTCTTCTAGTGATTCCATCTTCTCTCTCTCTCTCTTTATTCTCTTGAATTATTCTGTTCGTCTCTCTCCGTTTCCCCCTCTTCCTTCCTCCATTGGGCTAGTCTATTCAAAAAAGATTATTATTTCTATCTTTTTCCCTTTTCTTAATAAGAATGTGAATTGTGTTTAATTCTCTAATATTCTCCCTCTCTTCCTTCCTTTATCACCCCTCTCCCTCCCCCTTCCTTTATCACTCCCTCCCCCTCTCTCCCTTTCCACCCATCTCCCTCTCTCTCCTTCCAATATCCGCCTCATTCATCTTCGTTGAGTCTGTTCTCAGTAGAGAGGAAGATGGTGGTGATGATTCAAAGAAAGAAAAGGGAAGTGAAATACGAAGAAGAGAAAGAGGAAGCATGAGTATGATGTGACGAAAGAGTAACAAGTAGAATATTATCATTGAAAGAAACAAACAGAATAAGGAAAAGGAAGATTGGGAGTGGGGGGGGGGAGAAAAGGAGGGAATAGGAATGAAAGAGAATGGAATCATGGGAAGAAGGAAGAGGACAAAAGACTTCTAAAGAATAGTAACAACACAAAATGATCTGAGAGAAGAAAGGAAGGTGAAAGATAGAGGACAAAGAACACCTGGAAGAGGATATGGAAGAGGAGGAGGTGATGGTCAGGAAAGGAAAGGAACTAAAATCCCATCATAGTATTACAAAGGAGTCCATAAGGGATAGCTACTGCCTCTTCCCTTCCCCTCCCGTACCCCTCCCACCATCACATCCCCCCCTCCCACCAGCCTCCCTCCCTCCTCACAGGACAGATGGTCTTGTCCTATTAACCACTTCTATCAACATTCTCCCATTACACCAAGGTAGAATTTCACGCCTTAATCCTAAAATCACCTTTCTCTCGCTGTTTCGAACAAGATAACAGGTTATCCTTGCCGGGTGTTCCAACATGGGATTCTGAGTCCTTATATCAATCCCCACGATGCATTTATGCTAGTTTATTCCCAAACTTTATTGTCGTACGTTTACTCTTGAAGTACATTTTTACTGGTCGTTTTTGGGGCATTTTATATTTACCGAAAGTTCTGAAAGAATTTTTTTTATTTACTGTATAAATTATATATATATATATATAATTATATATATATTATATATATATATATATATATATATATATATATATATATATATAAATATATATATATATATATATATATATATAATTATGTCGTACCTAGTAGCCAGAACTCACTTTTCAGCCTACAATGCAAGGCCCGATTTGCCTAATAAGCCAAGTTTTCATGAATTAATATTTTTTCTCTAATTTTTTTCTTATGAAATGATAAAGCAACCCATTTCATTATGTAAAAGGTCAATTTTTTTTTATTGGAGTTAAAATTAACGTAGATATATGACAGAACCTAACCAACCCTACCTAACCTAACCTAACCTATCTCTATTGGTTAGGTTAGGTTAGGTAGCCGAAAAAGTTAGGTTAGGTTAGGTTAGGTAGGTTAGGTAGTCGAAAAGCAATTAATTCATGAAAACTTGGCTTATTAGGCAAATCGGGCCTTGCATAGTAGGCTCAGAAGTGAGTTCTGGCTACTAGGTACGACAATTATATATATATATTATATATATATATATATATATATATATATATATATATGTCGTACCTAGTAGCCAGAACTCACTTCTCAGCCTACTATTCAAGGCCCGATTTGCCTAATAAGCCAAGTTTTCCTGAATTAATATATTTACTATAATTTTTTTCTTATGAAATGATAAAGCAACCCTTTTCTCTATGTATGAGGTCAATTTTTTTTTATTGGAGTTAAAATTAACGTAGATATATGACCGAACCTAACCAACCCTACCTAACCTAACCTATATTTATAGGTAAGGTTAGGTTAGGTAGCCAAAAAAAGCTAGGTTAGGTTAGGTTAGGTAGGTTAGGTAGACGAAAAAACATTAATTCATGAAAACTTGGCTTATTAGGCAAATCGGGCCTTGAATAGTAGGCTGAGAAGTGCGTTCTGGCTATTAGGTACGACATATATATATATATATATATATATATATATATATATATATATATATATATATATATATATATATATATATATATATATATATATTGTACATATAGACACACACAATTCTTAATTTTTAGTCAACTGTCGTGAACTTGCTCGACTACCACTACATCAGCTTTGTTGCAAATATAATTATAATAATGTTGCACAATAGACTAACTTTATCATGTAATATTTATCAATTTGTAAAATTTTTCAGATTTCAACCTGCTTCGGGGTTCAGCACACGACAAGCCGGCTGAGGTGATGGCGGAACTGTGTGCAACCTGTCCTCCTACAGCCTGTCCTCCTACAACCTGTCCTCCTACAACCTGTCCTCCTACAACCTGTCCTCCTGCAACCTGTCCTCCTACAACCTGTCCTCCTACAACCTGTCCTCCTGCAACCTGTCCTCCTGCAACCTGTCCTCCTGCAACCTGTCCTCCTACAACCTGTCCTCCTACAACCTGTCCTCCTACAACCTGTCCTCCTACAACCTGTCCTCCTGCAACCTGTCCTCCTACAACCTGTCCTCCTACAACCTGTCCTCCTACAACCTGTCCTCCTGCAACCTGTCCTCCTACAACCTGTCCTCCTACAACCTGTCCTCCTGCAACCTGTCCTCCTGCAACCTGTCCTCCTGCAACCTGTCCTCCTGCAACCTGTCCTCCTGCAACCTGTCCTCCTGCAACCTGTCCTCCTGCAACCTGTCCTCCTGCAACCTGTCCTCCTGCAACCTGTCCTCCTGCAACCTGTCCTCCTGCAACCTGTCCTCCTGCAACCTGTCCTCCTACAACCTGTCCTCCTACAACCTGTCCTCCTACAACCTGTCCTCCTGCAACCTGTCTTCCTATAACCTGTCCTCCTACAACCTGTCCTCCTGCAACCTGTCCTCCTACAACCTGTCCTCCTACAGCCTGTCCTCCTGCTACCTGTCCTCCTGCAACCTGTCCTCCTACAACCTGTCCTCCTGCAACCTGTCCTCCTACAACCTGTCCTCCTGCAACCTGTCCACCTACAGCCTGTCCTCCTGCAACCTGTCCTCCTACAACCTGTCCTCCTGCAACCTGTCTTCCTATAACCTGTCCTCCTACAACCTGTCCTCCTGCAACCTGTCCTCCTGCAACCTGTCCTCCTACAACCTGTCCTCCTACAGCCTGTCCTCCTACAACCTGTCCTCCTGCAACCTGTCTTCCTATAACCTGTCCTCCTACAACCTGTCCTCCTGCAACCTGTCCTCCTACAACCTCTCCTCCTACAGCCTGTCCTCCTGCAACCTGTCCTCCTACAACCTGTCCTCCTACAGCCTGTCCTCCTACAACCAGTCCTCCTGCAACCTGTCCTCCTACAACCTGTCCTCCTACAACCTGTCCTCCTGCAACCTGTCCTCCTGCAACCTGTCCTCCTGCAACCTGTCCTCCTGCAACCTGTCCTCCTGCAACCTGTCCTCCTGCAACCTGTCCTCCTGCAACCTGTCCTCCTGCAACCTGTCCTCCTGCAACCTGTCCTCCTGCAACCTGTCCTCCTGCAACCTGTCCTCCTGCAACCTGTCCTCCTACAACCTGTCCTCCTACAACCTGTCCTCCTACAACCTGTCCTCCTGCAACCTGTCTTCCTATAACCTGTCCTCCTACAACCTGTCCTCCTGCAACCTGTCCTCCTACAACCTGTCCTCCTACAGCCTGTCCTCCTGCTACCTGTCCTCCTGCAACCTGTCCTCCTACAACCTGTCCTCCTGCAACCTGTCCTCCTACAACCTGTCCTCCTGCAACCTGTCCTCCTACAGCCTGTCCTCCTGCAACCTGTCCTCCTTCAACCTGTCCTCCTGCAACCTGTCTTCCTATAACCTGTCCTCCTACAACCTGTCCTCCTGCAACCTGTCCTCCTGCAACCTGTCCTCCTACAACCTGTCCTCCTACAGCCTGTCCTCCTACAACCTGTCCTCCTGCAACCTGTCTTCCTATAACCTGTCCTCCTACAACCTGTCCTCCTGCAACCTGTCCTCCTACAACCTCTCCTCCTACAGCCTGTCCTCCTGCAACCTGTCCTCCTACAACCTGTCCTCCTACAGCCTGTCCTCCTACAACCAGTCCTCCTACAGCCTGTCCTCCTACAGCCTGTCCTCCTACAGCCTGTCCTCCTATAGCCTGTCCTCCTGCAACCTGTCCTCCTGCAACCTGTCCTCCTGCAACCTGTCCTCCTACAGCCTGTTCTCCTGCAACCTGTCCTCCTGCAACCTGTCCTCCTGCAACCTGTCCTCCTGCAACCTGTCCTCCTACAGCCTGTCCTCCTGCAACCTGTCCTCCTGCAACCTGTCCTCCTGCAACCTGTCCTCCTGCAACCTGTCCTCCTGCAACCTGTCCTCCTACAGCCTGTCCTCCTGCAACCTGTCCTCCTACAACCTGTCCTCCTACAGCCTGTCCTCCTGCTACCTGTCCTCCTGCAACCTGTCCTCCTACAGCCTGTCCTCCTGCAACCTGTCCTCCTACAGCCTGTCCTCCTGCAACCTGTCCTCCTGCAACCTGTCCTCCTGCAACCTGTCCTCCTACAGCCTGTCCTCCTGCAACCTGTCCTCCTGCAACCTGTCCTCCTACAGCCTGTCCTCCTGCAACCTGTCCTCCTACAACCTGTCCTCCTGCAACCTGTCCTCCTGCAACCTGTCCTCCTGCAACCTGTCTTCCTACAGCCTGTCCTCCTGCAACCTGTCCTCCTACAACCTGTCCTCCTGAAACCTGTCCTCCTGCAACCTGTCCTTCTACAACCTGTCCTCCTACAACCTGTCCTCCTACAACCTGTCTTCCTATAACCTGTCCTCCTACAACCTGTCCTCCTACAGCCTGTCCTCCTACAACCTGTCCTACAGACTGTCCTCCTACAACCTGTCCTCCTACAACCTGTCCTTCTACAACCTGTCCTCCTACAGCCTGTCCTCCTGCAACCTGTCCTCCTGCAAACTGTCCTCCTGCAACCTGTCCTCCGACAACCTGTCCTCCTACAACCTGTCCTCCTACAGCCTGTCCTCCTGCAACCTGTCCTCCTACAACCTGTCCTCCTGCAACCTGTCCTCCTACAACCTGTCCTCCTACAGCCTGTCCTCCTATAACCTGTCCTCCTACAATCTGTCCTCCTTCAATCTGTACTCCGACAACCTGTCCTCCTACAGCCCGTCCTGCTACAGCCTGTCCTCCTACAACCTGTCCTCCTACAGCCTGTCCTCCTACAGCCTGTCCTAATACAGCCTGTCCTTCTACAACCTGTCGTCCTACAACCTGTCCTCCTACAACCTGTCCTCCTACAACCTGTGCTTGTACAACCTGTCCTCCTACAACCTGTCCTCCTACAGCCTGTCCTTCTACAGCCTGTCCTTCTACAGCCTGTCCTCCTACAACCTGTCCTCCTACAGCCTGTCCTCATACAGCCTGTCCTCCTACAACCTGTTCTCCTACAACCTGTCGTCCTACAACCTGTCGTCCTACAACCTGTCCTCCTACAACCTGTCCTCCTAAAACCTGTGCTTCTACAACCTGTCCTACAACCTGTCCTCCTACAGCCTGTCCTTCTACAGCCTGTCCTCCTACAACCTGTCCTCCTACAACCTGTCCTCCTACAGCCTGTCCTTCTACAGCCTGTCCTCCTACAACCTGTCCTCCTGCAACCTGTTCTGCAACCTGTCCTCCTACAACCTGTCCTCCTACAGCCTGTCCTCATACAGCCTGTCCTCCTACAACCTGTCGTCCTACAACCTGTCGTCCTACAACCTGTCGTCCTACAACCTGTCCTCCTACAACCTGTCCTCCTAAAACCTGTGCTTCTACAACCTGTCCTCCTACAGCCTGTCCTTCTACAGCCTGTCCTCCTACAACCTGTCCTCCTACAACCTGTCCTCCTACAACCTGTCCTCCTACAGTCTGTCCTCCTACAGCCTGTCCTCCTACAGCCTGTCCTCCTACAACCTGCCCTCCTACAGCTTGTCCTCCTACAGCCTGTCCTCCTACAACCTGTTCTCCTACAACCTCTCCTCCTACAACTTTTCCTCCTACAAAGAACGTCGCTTTTCGCTCGTAGGCGTTACATACGGCCAAAAATCGTCGTACTAGAAAATGGAAGCCGCTGGCGAAAGTGACGTACTGTCTCGTTTTCTGTTTTAGGTCCTTTGGTAGGTTAGGGGAGACCACTTTATATTGACCGTTTTCTGAACGTTGAGGAACCTTTTGATGACGGACTGCTGTATTAGCTAGGGTCAATCTCCCCAGAACAACATCCTCCAATCATTCTTTAATAAAATACGGGCTCACCATAGCCCGTGCTACTTGGAACTTTTTGTTCCATAGCTCACAAGAGCCCCCTGAGAGAGTTCGTAAGGCTCTTCACTCTAGCGTTCAGTCTTTTATTTTCCTCAATAGAGTTTGTCAACAATTTCCCGCCCTGGGAGCGGCCGCGTCCAGAGAGTATTTTGGACTCAGACATCCGATATTCTATTTCAGGATCTATGAATAGATCCTGAATCTAGGACAAGGAAGGAGGAAAGGAGGCTGGAAGGACAAGGAGGAAATGAAGGAGGAATTTTCACATATAACTTGCCTATGACAGGTAGATAACGATGATTAATGTTAATGAATTAATGAAGTTGGTGATTAATGAGGTATATAGCAGTCGGTATTTCTCATTTCTCCATATGTAAAGGTTAGAGTGATTTAACCTTAATTAAAGTGTTATTAAAGTGAGTGATGTGTCTAGTGATTTAAGTAGATATAGGACTTGATCCTCTTGAATATCTCCTTCAGACAACCTAGACACTGAGGATCAAGCCTTGGACGTCGTTTTTCCAGGATCAGGCTCGCATCTTGGAAGCCAAATGGTACCAGTTGACCAATCTTTAACAGACTGGTGATTGTAACAGTCCCAATCTTCCTGGTTAATTGTGAGATTGTGTCCACAGGGGAATATCCCTGCCGATCTTTAACCCACAGACCACCAGATTTACAATCCAATTCTTCCCGATACAAGTTTTATTCTTGTTCCTGAAGATAACAAGAATAAACTGGAGATACTCTGGAGATACTCTGAAGATAACCCCGAATATGAACTTCTATCTTTTATAAACAAGTTAGGCCATGAATATTTCTATTGTGAGTGGAAGGATGCCTTTCACCTCTCCACGTCTTGGTTATGGCCTAACCAACCACCCTGTCCCCCCCCGTCTCACGGCCTAACCAACCACCTCTGTCACCCCCCCCGTCTCACGGCCTAACCAACCACCTCTGTCCCCCCCGTCTCACGGCCTAACCAACCACCTCTGTCGCCCCCCGTCTCACGGCCTAACCAACCACCTCTGTCCCCCCCGTCTCACGGCCTAACCAACCACCTCTGTCCCCCCACGTCTCACGGCCTAACCAACCACTTCTGTCCCATCGTTTCACGGCCTAACCAACCACCTCTGCCCCCCCCGTCTCACGGCCTAACCAACCACCTCTGTCCCCCCCCCGTCTCACGGCCTAACCAACCACCTCTGTCCCCCCCGTCTCACGGCCTAACCAACCACCTATGTCCCCCCGTCTCACGGCCTAACCAATCACCTCTGTCTTCCCGTCTCACGGCCTAACCAACCACCTCTGTTCCCCCCCGTCTCACGGCCTAACCAACCACCTCTGTCCCCCCGTCTCACGGCCTAACCAACCACCTCTGTCCCTCCCGTCTCACGGCCTAACCAACCACCTCTGTCCCCCCGTCTCACGGCCTAACCAACCACCTCTGTCCCCCCGTCTCACGGCCTAACCAACCACCCTGTCCCCCCCGTCTCACGGCCTAACCAACCACCTCTGTCACCCCCCCGTCTCACGGCCTAACCAACCACCTCTGTCCCCCCGTCTCACGGCCTAACCAACCACCTTTGTCCCCTCGTCTCACGGCCTAACCAACCACCTCTGTCCCCCCCGTCTCACGGCCTAACCAACCACCTCTGTTCCCCCCGTCTCACGGCCTAACCAACCACATCTGTCCCTCCCGTCTCACGGCCTAACCAACCACCTCTGTCCCCCCCGTCTCACGGCCTAACCAACCACCTGTGTCCTCCCCCGTCTCACGGCCTAACCAACCACCTCTGTCCCCCCCCGTCTCACGGCCTAACCAACCACCTGTCCCCCCGTCTCACGGCCTAATCAACCACCTCTGTCCCCCTGTCTCACGGCCTAACCAACCACCTCTGTCCCCACCCCCGTCTCACGGCCTAACCAACCACCTGTCCCCCCGTCTCACGGCCTAACCAACCACCTCTGTTCCCCCTCTGTCTCACGGCCTAACCAACCACCTCTGTCTCCCCCCCCCCCGTCTCACGGCCTAACCAACCACCTGTCCCCCCCCGTCTCACGGCCTAACCAACCACCTCTGTCCCCCCCCCGTCTCACGGCCTAACCAACCACCTCTGTCCCCTCCCTACGTTTAACAGCCTAACCAACCACCCTGCCCCCACACACTAGAGAGTGAAGGGACGACGACGTTTCGGTCCGTCCTGGACCATTCTCAAGTCGACTGTGATAGCAGCATTATAGGGTAGCTAACTACCCAACTGGTCACACTAAAGTGAAATTATAGCTGAGGGCAAAAGAGCTATCAAGAGAGTGGGAACTCACACAGAATATTGCAATAATTGCAACAGAGCACTGGCAAGATTTTCAGCAACTTTTTGGTCTCCAAGTTGAAAGCTTTTTGATGCGGTGTTTTAAAGTGGAGAGGAATTATGGGGAGGCGAGTAGGCCTAGAGAGTTACAGCCTACATAGACAACAGTGGTAGGCCTATTGTGCTGCTCTTCTCTTATGTCCTGTCATCTTTTGTGTGTTTGTCAGTAGAAAATGGTAGCCAGCCAGCCAGCCAGTCTGTCTCTCTCTCTCTGTCTCTGTCTCTGTCTCTCTCTCTCTCTGTCTCTGTCTCTGTCTCTCTCTCTCTCTCTCTGTCTCTCTCTCCCTCTCTCTCTCTCTCGCTCTCTCTCTCTCTCTCTCTCTCTCTCTCTCTCTCTCTCTCTCTCTCTCTCTCTCTCTCTCTCTCTCTCTCTCTCTCTCTCTCTCTCTCTCTCTCTCTCTCTCTCTCTCTCTCTCCCTGTCTCTCTCTCTCTCTCTCTCTCTCTCTCTCTCTCTCTCTCTCTCTCTCTCTCTCTCTCTCTCTCTCTCTCTCTCTCTCTCCCTGTCTCTCTCTCTCTCTCTCTCTCTCTCTCTCTCTCTCTCTCTCTCTCTCTCTCTCTCTCTCTCTCTCTCTCTCTCCCTGTCTCTCTCTCTCTCTCTCTCTCTCTCTCTCTCTCTCTCTCTCTCTCTCTCTCTCTCTCTCTCTCTCTCTCTCTCTCTCTCTCTCTCTCTCTCCCTGTCTCTCTCTCTCTCTCTCTCTCTCTCTCTCTCTCTCTCTCTCTCTCTCTCTCTCTCTCTCTCTCTCTCTCTCTCTCTCTCTCTCCCTGTCTCTCTCTCTCTCTCTCTCTCTCTCTCTCTCTCTCTCTCCCTGTCTCTCTCTCTCTCTCTCTCTCTCTCTCTCTCTCTCTCTCTCTCTCTCTCTCTCTCTCCCTGTCTCTCTCTCTCTCTCTCTCTCTCTCTCTCTCTCTCTCTCTCTCTCTCTCTCTCTCTCTCTCTCTCGCTAATGCTTTCGGCGTGTCCTGCCTCTCACCCGGGTCCGGCTTCCTCATATTTTATGCACGCGAACACCTCTCCCTCCCTCCCTCCTCTCCCCCTTCCACCCCTCCTCTCCCTTCCCTCTCCTTTGTACTTTTTGCCCCTATTCTTTCCCCAGCAGAAACTTGCCCAACCACTACACACACTACCATCTCGAGGTTATCTTGAGATGATTTCGGGGCTTAGCGTCCCCGCGGCCCGGTCCTCGACCAGGCCTCCACCTCCAGGAAGCAGCCCGTGACAGCTGACTAACACCCAGGTACCTATTTTACTGCTAGGTAACAGGGGCATAGGGTGAAAGAAACTCTGCTCATTGTTTCTCGCCGGCGCCTGGGATCGAACCCAGGACCACAGGATCACAAATCCAGTGTGCTGTCCGCTCGGCCGACCGGCTCCCCAAATTCATGTAAGGGACCGACTAAACAAAGCCAAAGCAGCATTAGGAAAACTGAGGAGATTCCGAAGCCTCAGTACTAACATTCAGATCCACCTATATAAGGCTCTAGTTCGGCCGCATCTAGAGTATCCCCCAGTACCACTACACACCATAAAGAAAACTAACATGCAGAAACTACAAGCAGTGCAAAATAAGGCGCTAAGGAGAGCAGCAAAACACCGTCCACCATATGATCAGACAATCCAGGAGCTCCACTGAACTCCTGAACATACAGCCACTAAACATCAGACTGCAGCACCAAGCCTATCAGGGTGTGGAACACCATCCGAAATGTTAGAGGACCCAATGTTAGAAAGGATTGCTCCAAGATGAGACGCCCCGACTCCCACAGCTGGTGGCCCAAGATGAGACGCCCCACTCCCACAGCTGGTGGCCCAAGATGAGACGCCCCGCTCCCACAGCTGGTGGCCCAAGATGAGACGCCCCACTCCCACAGCTGGTGGCCCAAGATGAGACGCCCCACTCCCACAGCTGGTGGCCCAAGATGAGACGCCCCACTCCCACAGCTGGTGGCCAAGATGAGACGCCCCACTCCCACAGCTGGTGGCCCGAAGATGAGACGCCCCACTCCCACAGCTGGTGGCCCAAGATGAGACGCCCCACTCCCACAGCTGGTGGCCCAAGATGAGACGCCCCACTCCCACAGCTGGTGGCCCAAGATGAGACGCCCCACTCCCACAGCTGGTGGCCCAAGATGAGACGCCCCACTCCCACAGCTGGTGGCCCAAGATGAGACGCCCCACTCCCACAGCTGGTGGCCCAAGATGAGACGCCCCACTCCCACAGCTGGTGGCCCAAGATGAGACGCCCCACTCCCACAGCTGGTGGCCCAAGATGAGACGCCCCACTCCCACAGCTGGTGACCCAAGATGAGACGCCCCACTCCCACAGCTGGTGGCCCAAGATGAGACGCCCCACTCCCACAGCTGGTGGCCCAAGATGAGACGCCCCACTCCCACAGCTGGTGGCCCAAGATGAGACGCCCCACTCCCACAGCTGGTGGCCCAAGATGAGACGCCCCACTCCCACAGCTGGTGGCCCAAGATGAGACGCCCCACTCCCACAGCTGGTGGCCCAAGATGAGACGCCCCACTCCCACAGCTGGTGGCCCAAGATGAGACGCCCCACTCCCACAGCTGGTGGCCCAAGATGAGACGCCCCACTCCCACAGCTGGTGGCCCAAGATGAGACGCCCCACTCCCACAGCTGGTGGCCCAAGATGAGACGCCCCACTCCCACAGCTGGTGGCCCAAGATGAGACGCCCCACTCCCACAGCTGGTGGCCCAAGATGAGACGCCCCACTCCCACAGCTGGTGGCCCAAGATGAGACGCCCCACTCCCACAGCTGGTGGCCCAAGATGAGACGCCCCACTCCCACAGCTGGTGGTCCAAGATGAGACGCCCCACTCCCACAGCTGGTGGCCCAAGATGAGACGCCCCACTCCCACAGCTGGTGGCCCAAGATGAGACGCCCCACTCCCACAGCTGGTGGTCCAAGATGAGACGCCCCACTCCCACAGCTGGTGGTCCAAGATGAGACGCCCCACTCCCACAGCTGGTGGTCCAAGATGAGACGCCCCACTCCCACAGCTGGTGGCCCAAAATGAGACGCCCCACTCCCACAGCTGGTGGCCCAAAATGAGACGCCCCACTCCCACAGCTGGTGGCCCAAAATGAGACGCCCCACTCCCACAGCTGGTGGCCCAAGAGCCTCGATTTACTCAATGAAAACGCAGCCCCACAATACATAATTTCTAGATGAAATACTGACAAAGGAGAGTAAGCTAGGCATAGCTAGCAAGCACTCACGCACACAAACACGACACTGGAAGACAGAAGAGTAAGGGGAGACATGATCACTACCTACAAAATTCTCAGAGGAATTGACAGGGTAGATAAAGACAAACTGTTTAACACGGGTGGGACACGAACAAGGGGACGCAGGTGGAAACTGAGTACCCACATGAGCCACAGGGACGTTAGAAAGAACTTTTTCAGTGTGGGAGTAGTTAACAGGTGGAATGCATTAGGCAGTGATGTGGTGGAGGCTGACTCCATACACAGTTTATAATGTAGATATGATAGAGCCCAGTAGGCTCAGGAACCTGTACACCTGTTGATTGACAGTTGAGAGGCGGGACCAAAGAGCCAGAGCTCAACCCCCCACAAACACAACTAAGGGAGTACACATACCGTGTCAGCAAGGGGGACAGCCCGCCTGCTCTCATAACTCACACTATATTTCTCCATTTCTAAACTTTTTCTCTTCACATATACCTCTTCACTTTCTTTACTCTAAACAACAGTCCCCCCTAAGGCGGACCCGAGAGCCGGAGCCTCACCTTAAGGTCCAGATGAGCGCCACCTCAACACTCAAGCCTCACCTGAAGAAAAAAAAAGTAATTTATTAACACCATTTCAAAATGATAATAAGATTATTATTAATGATTAGAATGATAAGAACATTTATTGCAACCCCGAGAGAGATACAACTAAACAGTTACAGTCTTGAATGCCAGTTCATAATTAACATGTATAATAACTACAATTTATTGCTTAAATTTATGGGTCCGAGAGCTGGAGCACAACAAATGAACAAATCCACAAGGGCCGTGACGAGGATTCGAACCTGCGTCCGGGAGCACAACAATCTCTAAGCTATGCTATTTAAATTTACAGCCAGCTAAATACATATGGTTTCGATTTGCCAATCTCGGCCCTGGCAATCATCTCTATATTCCACACTGGAGAGATATACCTTATATGGTGGACATATAGTAGAGTATATATGAGTGGAAGTTGGCCCAATTGTGTATGGTACAGTCAAGATTTTTTTATTTTTTTTTTATTTTTTGTCTACCACAGACGTGGCCGGACATTTACAATGCTAACCAGCATATATACATTTTCTTCTGTCCTCCATGGACAGGGTTAGAGATGTGTTAAACATACAGTTCAGGGGTTTATTGAACACTCAACCACAGAAGGTGATTCGGTGCTTTTAAAATGCTAAGCTAACCTACATACGTAAATACATAGATACACAGATTTACGTATGCCCTACATAAAGTATTAGATGTGTCTTTTACATAGTGTCATTAATGTGCTTTTACGAAGGTGAAATGGAATTCTTATCAGCTTCCATATATACTTTATACACATATACATAAACACATACGTGAAAAGTACCAGGGAACAGGTAGCGTCATTGGCAGCAGTTGAAAGGAGTCGGGATAAAGACTTCCTTCCTATTCAAACTGTTAAATAGTGTTAATCTGCCCTCACAATGCAGCAGTTATGGTAATTCTTGCTGCAGATATTTCTACCTTTTCAAGTTTATTTTTGTGATTTCACAAGTTGCAGATTTAATGTTGGTGCTGCATATTGTAATGCTGGTCTGACGTAGGTTATGGTCACTCTTTTGAACGAGGACTTTGTTAAGTTTTGAGCGTCGATTTAATGTTCAATAAGAGAGAGAGAGAGAGAGAGAGAGAGAGAGAGAGAGAGAGAGAGAGAGAGAGAGAGAGAGAGAGAGAGAGAGAGAGAGAGAGAGAGAGAGAGAGAGAGAGAGAGAGAGAGAGAGAGAGAGAGAGAGAGAGAGAGAGAGAGAGAGAGAGAGAGAGAGAGAGCCAGAGAGAGAGAGAGAGCCAGAGAGAGCCAAAGAGAGAGAGAGAGCCAGAGAGAGCCAGAGTGAGAGAGAGCGTAAAATAACTCACGTTAGACAATTTATTATGATTATTGCATATTGCGTCACCTGGCGGCCAGGTGAGACAGCGTCCCTCGCCTCTCTAAATAATAGCGGCCGCGCCAGCTCCCGCTCGCCCACTAATATTAATACAAAGCAAAGGAAATACAGGAAATGTTCGTCCAGCTCCCCGCGGCGTGTTGATTGGCCGTTGATGTTGACGTCACTTCTCTAAGGCGTTAAACACACCTGATTGGTCTGAGAGCGGTGACGTCAGACACCGAGGCGCTAAGCATACACCAGATTGGCCAAAGAGATGTGACGTCAGACGCCGAGGCGCCACACTAGATTGGTCAGAGAACTGTGACGTCAAACACCCAGGCTCTAAGCACTCACCAGATTGGTCGGAGAACTGTGACGTCAAACACCCAGGCTCTAAGCACTCACCAGATTGGTCAGAGAGCGGTGACGTGTGGCTTTGAAACTAGAAGTTGCCATATTTTTCATAGAATAGAACAATAATCCAAGGGAAACTAATATAAAAAAGTTAAATTTTCTGATATCACCAACAAATAATTCTCCGAGTGAGAGAAGCAGCAAGTAAATGATTTGTGAATAATGATGTCTGACGACATAGCGTTTAGGGAGCATAACCAAACAAAAGGCCGTGACGAGGATTCGAACCTACGTCTGAGAGCATCCCAGTTTGTGTCTCGGAGAGGCTGCAGGATCCAAGTAACGTCTGTAGAACTTCTGGTTTCAACTCTTTTGACCATGTCGTAGCTCAGTCGATTAAGGCAGCGTCCGGGATGCTCTCAGACGTAGGTTCGAATCCTCGTCACGGCCCTTGTGGATTTGTTCATTGAATGTTTGTGATCCTCTGTGATTTATAGCACATCATACTATGTCTGTTGGGGGAGTTTGACCTCAAAATGCGTAATATTGGAGAGGACAGGTTGCCCGCTTCCACCACACCATGTGATAAAAAACATTGTAAGTTAATGATTCTTGCAGGTTATAGGTACTGGGGAGTTAGACAGCTGCCACGGGCTGCTTCCTGGGGATGTGTAACAAAAAGGAGGCCTGGTCGAGGACCGGGCCGCGGGGACACTAAGCCCCGAAATAAAAATATATTTGTCAGATTATTGATCGACGCTGAAATTTACAAATCTTAATTCGAAAAAGATCTAAATCTTGATTAGAAGTGATCTTACTATATATATATATATATATATATATATATATATATATATATATATATATATATATATATATATATATATATCTGGGGTGTGAGTTTTCAGTTGCATATTGTCCTGGGGACCATTCAGGCTTGTTCACACACACACACACACATATATATATATATATATATATATATATATATATATATATATATATATATATATATATATATATATATATATATATATATATATATATGTTATACTCAAATTCTGTCAGTTGAAATGTAACCAATCACAGGCTAGTAGGCCTCTGACGTCATGCCAGACAGAGGAGCATCAGGCATGCTCCCAGCAGCCTCAGTTATCCTCACAGACTCAGAGTAGAAGGACCTCGGCTAGGCAGATATATACCTTGCTATCTCAGTCAATAAATATATACAGAAGCGACTACTGTGTCTACCTTCTACCCCGAAAAAGGCAAACGAATACTGGTAGCAGCAGTGGGACCCAGAAATTTTTTCTGGAAACAAAAGTTCAAGTACCCAGCATCGCCTCGTGTTCCAGCCATAACCGCCGCCACCGCCACCGCCATAAGCCGCCATCCTGCCACCCACGCATCAAATATTGTGCCAGACCGGGGTCCTGCCATCAACCACTACTCCAGGCCAACGTTTCAGAAGTAAGGGTCAATATTTTCCTGTGAGAACGCTCATTCATCAGTGAGGAGGAAGGAAGCTTCCGCGCCAGCCATTTTTGAATCTCGCGCCACCACGTGGGAACCACCTGCACCCACCACCGCCGCCGCCCAAGCTGACAGTATCTAAGCTTTGTGAGTGTTCAAGCTACTGAAATCGTGGTCAGCCATCGTCGCAAGTATCAACTGATTATTGTGGGTGTTGTACAGTTATTCAAGAGGAATTGGTGAAAAAAAAGACTACAATTGTTTGACTAGTGTCGCCACCCTGCCTCCCTCCCAAGCTCACACACCTCGCCACCAGCCCCTGCTACATCGTTTTGTGTGAACTTCTCCTAGAAAATTGTATTCTCCACCGCCGCCAGGAGCGCTGCCATCGCACCAGTTTGTAAACAAGCCCTCACATGGTCCTCTTCACACGTCTGGTCACCGTTTTTCGTTTTGGCCACTGTTATATTGCAAATCCTGCAGCCCTGAGTTAAGTAAATATGAGCTAAGATATCGTGTGCTATGATTTAATGAGGTTTAACGTAAATATATCCAAAATATCTTATGAATTAATCTTTCAGTGACTTGTTAAATATTGGAGCCGGTTTAGTACTCCAGAGGCCCACAGTTTCTCTGAGACATTTCAATATTCCCTGCATATGATTCCATTATTCATTAATTGTTACTAGTGTCATTACTGAATTCAAAGGTAAGAGAAGTAAGAAATAATTGTTTCTAGCAGTTTATTTTGCATAATAGAAATTTGTTTTTGAGATTTCCATAGACAATAGAACATAGAATTTTTTTTTATATTTCTCCAGACCTAACTTGAAATTTATCCTTTAAGCATTTTATTTTAAATTCTTACCATAGCAGTTATACACATTCCTGTGTCCAGTTTATGTGCTACATCCATATTTCTTGCATTGCCACTTGTTGTGTTGAATCTTTTTAATGAAATTTTGCAATTGCATTTCCCAGTTTTTATTCTAAATTGCTGTGCTTAGTCTGGTTTAATTAATTTACATACATCTAATTCCAGTCATTTTTTAATGAAAGATTGCTAAAATTAGTTTACAATTTGCTTGTTCTTAATTATTTTCTTGCCTAGCCCAATTTAATAATTTTATTTCTGCCATTTTTACTTTAGCCAAGTTGATATTTTTTTTGTGTTTATTTTTGTGTATACTATTTCTGATGCCAGGTGCACTTAATTATAATCTGCGTTCAAATATTACTTCCACGGCTGTGACAATGCCTACCACTGTTGAAACCCCTTCAGAATCAATGGGAACAGTTGCTCGTCCCAATGGCCAGAGATCAGCTCAGGAAATGGCTATTCCTCTTTTTGCTGGGGAATCGCGTTTATTAGAATCATGGTTTAGTAAGGTTGAAGCGAAAACAGTTGCACGTTTTTCTAAGCCTACTGATGCCGAATACTTAGCAATTGCACGGTCAGCCGTGGACACAACCAAAGGTGATGCACGTTTTGTTGTTGATGAGAAAGCCATTGTTAGCCTCCAGTCTTGGCCTGAATTTAAGGATTTCTTTCGCCGTCGCTTTGTTAATAAAGGAGACCTTGACCCATATAGGTTAGTCAAGAAAATTGCCAATGCCACCATGCAGCCTGGTGAATCGTTTAATGCGTTTACTAGCCGTCTCGATCAGTATCTGTATGCCTTAGTTTCCGCTATGAATAATTCGACTTGGTTAGATAAAGACAATAATCTGTCCCCTGAGGCTATGGCCAAAATGATAGCATTTGGTACTTTAATGCATTTTGCCCCCGAGCATACAAAACCAATCGTTGAGCAACAAAATTTTGGTGTTAAACATGAAATTGGTGAAGTATTTGAGGCTATTAACAATGCCGCAGATAAACTAGCTCCCCGAAGTGCTCAACTGTTGCCACCCTCTGATGCTGTAAATGTAGTCACAAGCTCTCAGCATCCTCCCACAAATTCTCAAAACTCTTGGTCGCAGAAGCGTACCCATGCTCGTAGCCCCCAGTCAAATTCGCCGCCTCATAAAATGCCGAAACGCCATAGTCCACAACCATCCACTCCCTCATGTTGGCATTGTGGTAAGAGTAACCACCTTGCAAGGGACTGTTGGTCCGCCCCTAGATCATCACCTCCTAGACAATTCTCTCGGCCCCCTCATCAATCTAATCATTCTAGGCTTCCATATTGCACGTACCATAAACAAGTTGGTCACCACACTGCGGATTGTAGAGCTAGGCAAAGGACATCTCCACCTCGTAACTCCCATGGTCAGTCTTGGCGAGGCTCACAGCGTCCAAGACAATATCAGAACTCTCGTAATTACAACTCCCAGCCCAGCTATAATGCAACTTCAAATTATAATGCTCAGTCACAGAATGCTGGAGCTCAGAATGTTCACTCCATGTCGTCGGGAAACCCCCAAGGCCATCCGCTAACCAATTCAAGCTAGCCAATCCTAGTGCCCTCCCTGTGTATTCAGTAGCTACCCAAAATAGATTTGGACACTTGACAGAGGAGGACACTGACTCTAGACCAGTTGTAGATGTTGACGGATCCACAGTAAATTTGACACAAACAAGACGCAGATATCCCAGACAACATAAGTCAAAAATAGTAACTTGTCCAGTCTCAAGTGATGGTCCCCTTGTCTCAGCCATTGTACATGGTAGAGTTTTAAAAGTTTTTCTTGACTCAGGTGCAAAAATTAATATTGTCAAGCCCTCAGCTCTTAGAGACATTGAAAGTATGCACCCTACTATTTTAAAACAGTCACACATACCTTTTCTAAGTGGTATTTCAGGAAATAAAGTAAAAGTTCAGGGTGAAATTGACCTCCCACTCAAGTTCAATGATGTCACATTGTCTATAACATGTTTAGTTGTTGACATTATTCATTTTCCTGGAGACATTCTCTTAGGTCTGTACACCATGATTGATGAAAATATTGCATTGTTTCCCCATCGTTGGAACATAAGTATCAAAGACCATGTCATACCCTTGTGTAGCATGTATCGGCAGGGCCACGAGTTCAATCTTCAATCAGATTATGTTAATTTTGTTGACACCCGCCTTGCAAGCGTAGGTTTGTCAGATCATTGTCGTGGTAGCATACCCGAGAAAACAGGCACTCGATTGAAGCATAGTAGTTGTGCAGTTGTTAAGGAGAATGAGTATCGGGACTTTCTGGAAGGGGACGCCCTAACGGATTCTCGTTGTCTCGCTCGCCTGGCAGCTTCCATCTCTGAAGTCAGTGGTTCCACGGCTACTGACACTGTGTTACACCCTCATTCTCTCACCAGAATAAGAGTTAAGGTTCAGGGAGTGCCTGAGTTGTCGGATGTGATTGCGGAAAGTGAAACATGTAAAGTGAATGGTACATTTGTTGAACCCTCCTGGCACACAGTGCAGGATGGTACTGTCACACTTTTTATCGCAAACACAAGTAATGCCGATATCCATCTCCAGTCTGGTACCCATGTTGTAGATTTTGCCCATTACTCGTTACCGGTGCGAGTTGTGGATGATGTCTCCATGGATCATACTGTTTGTACACTCACACCAGGAGAACAGGGATCTCAGCCAGAGGTGCAAGCGCAACACCTCAGTCCTACTGATTTTCCTGACTCTGTGGCTCAGCTTTTGAAAATTTTGAACAAGAATAGAGCTGTTGTTGCTCTACCAGGAGAAAAATTAGGTCTCACTCCTCTTATTACACATAAAATTCCCCTTGAACAAGGAACTACGCCTATTTATGTACCAGCTTACCGTCTTCCCCATTCTCAGAGAGCAGAAGCAGATAGACTTGTAGAGGAAATGTTACAGAGTGATGTAATTGAATCGAGTAATTCGCCATGGAACGCTCCATTGATTCTTGTACCAAAGCGAAATGGGACTTGGAGACCTGTAATCGATTATCGCAAGCTTAACAGAGTAACAATACCTGATCGTTTCCCACTTCCAGTTCTAAATGATTTGTTGCAAAGTATTGGTCGAAACAAAGTATTCTCAACGTTAGATTTGTTGCAGGGATTCTGGCAAATCCCCCTTGATGAGGAAAGTAAACAATTGACAGCCTTTAGTACTCCCAATGGTCATTTTCATTGCAAAAGAATGCCGTTTGGTTTGCGTAGTAGTCCAATAACCTTTTCACGGCTCATGACAAATCTATTTCGTAGATTGATAGGAAGTACGCTTCTAGTTTACCTTGATGATCTCATAATCATGTCGCAAGATGTTGAGACTCATTTCCAGAACCTTGAAAAAGTACTTGCAAAGCTCGCTGAAGCTAATTTAAAAATAAAGCTTGCAAAATGTTCATTTTTAAAGCAAAAGATTAATTTCCTAGGTCATACAGTTACACCTTCAGGTATTACATTGAATGAATCAAAAATTATTGCTGCCCGTGATTTTCCAACACCTCGTACCGCAGAAGCCGTAAGACAGTTCACAGGTCTTGTAGGATTTTATCGTTCATTTATTGCTGGATTCTCTATTATAGCCGCTCCGCTTTACAAGTTGCAAAGAAAAGATGAACCCTTTGTTTGGGGAGAGGCCCAGGATCAGTCATTCAAAAAACTCAAAGCAGCCTTGATTTCGTCACCTGTCTTTAGGTACCCAGATTTCTCTAAACCTTTTACGTTGGTTACAGATGCTAGTGACATAGGTCTAGGTGCTGCATTACTTCAAACAGAAGGTCACAGAGATCACGCAATAGCTTATGCTAGCCGTACTTTATCTAAAGAAGAGAAAAATTATAGTGCAACAGAACGAGAAGCCTTGGCAGTTGTTTGGGCACTTAAACATTTCAAGGATACAATTTATAATTACCCAGTTCATGTTCTTACAGATCACCAACCATTAATTCCCTTGTTCAAAAATAAGAATCCAGTTGGAAAGTTTGCTAGATATTTGCTCACAATTCAAGAATTCAATCCCACATTTGGATATATTCCAGGAAAGCAAAATGTTGTAGCCGATGCGTTTTCTCGACACGTAGCTGCGATTCAGTTAAATTACCCAGCATTAGATGCTACAGTAGTAGAAACAGAACAGAGACAAGACCCCATATGGGCACCCGTCATTAAATTTTTGACTAAGCAAGACACTCGCCCGATTCATAAACCGCCAGTACCATTGAAAGAACTAGTTATGTTGGACAATTTACTGTGTAGAGTAGTAAAGCTAGGGACAGCCTCGAGGAAATGTTGTCAGTTAGTTGTTCCAGCTGTCTTGGTACCAACTGTGTTAAAAATTATCCATGATGCTCCTGCAAGTGCACATCCAGGAAAGGATCGTACACTCCAACAAGGTCGATTGAAATATTTTTGGCCAAAAATGGCTAAGGAGATTGCTCATTATGTTGACAGATGTTTAACTTGTTTACAGCACAAGGGACATGTTTCAGGATCTAATCCAATTCAGTTGTACCCAGCAACTAAAGCTCCTTGGGAACGAATATCGATGGATTTATTGACAAATTTTGCGGAAACAGAGAAAGGGAACAAACATTTGCTTGTAATGGTCGATAATTTTTCACGGTTTTGCGAACTAGTTCCTATCCCGAACAAAACAGCAGAAACCATAGCCAGCGCATTCCATGACCAAATAATTTGTAGATATAGTATGCCTAAAGTAAGCCTTTCAGATAATGGACCAGAATTCAGTAATAGTATTCTAACTAGCTTGTGTGATTTATATAACATCAAAAAATGTAGCATTATGCCTTATCATCCGGCAAGTAATGGACTAGCTGAACGTACTAACAGGAAAGTGTTAGATGCCTTGAGAGTCACGTTGAATTTTGATAACAACAATTGGGATGATTTTATACCCTTAATTCAGTGTGCTATAAATTCTTCAATTAATGTTTCTACTGGTGACACACCTCACGCTATTCTTTATGGTACAGATAAGATCCTCCCTAATGAATTGATTAACGTACCTCCTACTCCCTTATATAACGTACATGATTTTGTTCAAGTGAAGCGTAGACAAATGCAACTAGTATTCAAGAAAATACGAGAACAACTGTCCAAAGCAACAGCCGAGTTCACTCTAGCAAGGAATGCACGAGCTAAACCCAGTAAAATAACTATCGGATCTGTAGTAATGATACTTAACCAACACAGGTCTGGTCCTATGTACAAGTTAACTAAGAAATTTTTGGGTCCATATAAGGTAATCGAGCTTATTAAAGGTAACAAATACAGACTTAAGAACTTGTTAACAGGAGAGTATATAAATGAACATTTAGACCACATGAAGTTAGCTAAAATGACTGTTGATGAGACTGATGAGGAAGATGACAATGAACTTACCCAGACAGATACTCCTACTCAGACACCACCTTCTGTGGTTGACAGACCACTTGATGTTCAGCAACCCCATACTAGCAATTATAATCTTAGATCTAGACCTCTCGTTTCAACCGTGCACTCACCACATGTCCATTGGCTAGATGTTAACGAGGATATCTCTCAAGATGATAGTTTGTCACATGAAGTTTCATCTGTTCCGGACCTTCAGTCAGAGCCAGAGTTGTATAGTGCTCTGGATGAGCTAGGTGTAGATATCCGCAGAATTTATAATTGAGTGCACTCTGCAGTTATTCTGTTGTTTTGAAAAAAAAAATCATTTGCAGTATTTCTACCACATGTGTCTTATTATTACCATTATATATAATGTATAGTTTTTCTCAACTTTATTTGGTTATAAATTAGATGCCATTGTTAAGTCTACTACCATTTGTATTTTTACAGTGCTTGTCATAGGAGTTATTATTGTTCTAGCAACCACATTGAGGCCAGTGAATCCTGACTGCTATCACGCAGATGTTAGTCTTCTTGATCCAGGTCTTGTATATGCTTGTAAATATATTGCACATTATATATATTGTACATTGGTCTTGTAAATATATTGTATTATTTCAGAAAAAAAAGAGAAAAAAAAAAAAAAAAAATCATTATCTATCTTGAAATTCAATTGTGGTTGTTAGGTCAGAACTTTGTTCTATTAATGTAATAATTGTTTAATTTTGTATGGTTTTCAAGCACATGCCATTGACACATGTTAATAATTTTGTTTAGGCAATACCTTGAGTTGTATTGTTCATATCTGATCAGTAGACATACACATGTTCTTAATACTCTGGTTTAATCAAAGCATTGTTACCATGATTTTCACCTATTATGATGAATTTTTTTTTTTGGTGCATATATGCCGAGTTGTTAGTATTACACACACCTGATCTTCTTTCAATGTTTTATTATGCAAATTTCACATGTAAGCCATTATTGAATGCCACCGAGGTCCTTTCAGTATCATTGTAACTATATAGCTAGCCAGAGCTTGTCGACAAGGGACGTCGACTTGGTAGCGTGTCCGAGCGGTGTTATACTCAAATTCTGTCAGTTGAAATGTAACCAATCACAGGCAAGTAGGCCTCTGACGTCATGCCAGACAGAGGAGCATCAGGCATGCTCCCAGCAGCCTCAGTTATCCTCACAGGCTCAGAGTAGAAGGACCTCGGCTAGGCAGATATATACCTTGCTATCTCAGTCAATAAATATATACAGAAGCGACTACTGTGTCTACCTTCTACCCCGAAAAAGGCAAACGAATATATATATATATATATATATATATATATATATATATATATATATATATATATATATATATATATATATATATATATATATATATATATATATATATGTCGTACCTAGTAGCCAGAACTCACTTCTCAGCCTACTATTCAAGGCCCGATTTGCCTAATAAGCCAAGTTTTCCTGAATTAATATATTTACTATAATTTTTTTCTTATGAAATGATAAAGCAACCCTTTTCTCTATGTATGAGGTAAATTTTTATTTATTGGAGTTAAAATTAACGTAGATATATGACCGAACCTAACCAACCCTACCTAACCTAACCTAACCTATATTTATAGGTAAGGTTAGGTTAGGTAGCCAAAAAAAGCTAGGTTAGGTTAGGTTAGGTAGGTTAGGTAGACAAAAAAACATTAATTCATGAAAACTTGGCTTATTAGGCAAATCGGGCCTTGAATAGTAGGCTGAGAAGTGCGTTCTGGCTATTAGGTACGACATATATATATATATATATATATATATATATATATATATATATATATATATATGTCGTACCTAGTAGCCAGAACTCACTTTTTGGCCTACTATTCAAGGCCCGATTTACCTAATAAGCCAAGTTTTCCTGAATCAATATATTTTTTCTAATTTTTTTCTTATGAAATGATAAAGCTACCCATTTCATTATGTATGAGGTAAATTTTTTTTTATTGGAGTTAAAATTAACGTAGATATATGACCGAACCTAACCAACCCAACCTAACCTAACCTAACCTATCTTTATAGGTTAGGTTTGGTTAGGTAGCAGAAAAAGTTAGGTTAGGTTAGGTTAGGTAGGTTAGGTAGTCGAAAAACAATGAATTCATGAAAACTTGGCTTATTAGGCAAATTGGGCCTTGCATATTAGGCCGAGAAGTGCGTTCTGGCTACTAGGTACGACATATATATATATATATATATATATATATATATATATATATATATATATATATATATATATATATATTTTCAGCTTTATCCTGCCTGAATTAGACAAGATAATCATTTAGATTATGTAGTTCACATACTAATAGTCATAGATTACCTTAATCTTTAACAGATTAAGATAATAAACGTAATTATCTCACGTATAAAGATACATTGTTAAGAAGAGAGATTAAGAAAGCTTACCTGACACTCTATGGAAAGAATAAAGAGACATGAATGAAAGTGCATAACAAAGATGATAGCAATAATAGTATAGATGTTCATCTATAACTACACTAGAACATCTATACTAGTTTGAGAGCTTACAGCGAAGGTTGTGAGTGGTTGTGAGTGGTTGTGAGTGGTTGTGAGAGGTTGTGAGAAGTTGTGAGAGGTTGTACTCACCTATTTGTACTCACCTATTTGTGCTTGCGGGGGTTGAGCTCTAGCTCTTTGGTCCCGCCTCTCAACTGTTAATCAACTGGTGTACAGATTCCTGAGCCTACGGGGCTCTATCATATCTACATTTAAAACTGTGTATGGAGTCAGCCTCCACCACATCACTGCCTAATGCATTCCATCCGTTAACTACTCTGACACTAAAAAAGTTCCTTCTAACGTCTCTGTGGCTCATGTGGGTACTCAATTTCCACCTGTGTCCCCTTGTTCGCGTCCCACCAGTGTTGAATAGTTTATCCTTGTTTACCCGGTCGATTCCTCTGAGGATTTTGTAGGTTGTGATCATGTCTCCCCTTACTCTTCTGTCTTCCAGTGTCGCAAGGTGCATTTCCCGCAGCCTTTCCTCGTAACTCATGCCTCTTAGTGCTGGGACTAGTCTAGTGGCATACCTTTGGACTTTTTCCAGCTTCGTCTTGTGCTTGACAAGGTACGGGCTCCATGCTGGGGCCGCATACTCCAGGATTGGTCTTACATATGTGGTGTACAAGATTCTGAATGATTCCTTACACAGGTTCCTGAACGCTGTTCTGATGTTAGCCAGCCTCGCATATGCCGCAGACGTTATTCTTTTTATGTGGGCTTCAGGAGACAGGTTTGGTGTGATATCAACTCCTAGATCTTTTCTCTGTTCGTTTCATTAAGTACTTCATCTCCTATTCTGTATCCTGTGTTTGGCCTCCTATTTCCACCACCTAGTTTCATTACTTTGCATTTACTCGGGTTGAACTTCAACAGCCATTTGTTGGACCATTCACTCAGTCTGTCTAGGTCATCTTGTAGCCTCCTACTATCGTCCTCAGTTTCAATCCTCCTCATAATTTTTGCATCATCGGCAAACATTGAGAGAAACGATTCTATTCCCTCTGGAAGATCATTTACATATATCAGAAACAGTATAGGTCCAAGGACTGACCCCTGCGGTACTCCGCTCGTAACGTCTCGCCAATCTGAGACCTCACCCCTCACACTGACTCGTTGTCTCCTGTTACTTAGGTACTCCTGTATCCAACGGAGTACCTTCCCTTTCACTCCAGCCTGCATCTCCAGTTTTTTCACTAGCCTCTTGTGTGGCACTGTGTCAAAGGCTTTCTGACAATCCAAAAATATGCAGTCTGCCCACCCGTCTCTTTCTTGCCTTATTTTTGTTGCCTGGTCGTAGAATTCAAGTAACCCTGTGAGGCAGGACCTGCCATCCCTGAATCCATGTTGATGCTGTGTTACAAAGTTCTTTCGCTCCAGGTGCTTCACTAGCTTTCTTCGCACAATCTTCTCCATCATCTTGCATGGTATGCAGGTTAGGGACACTGGTCTGTAATTCAGTGCCTCCTGTCTATCCCCTTTCTTGTATATCGGGACTACGTTAGCTGCTTTCCAAATTTCTGGCAGTTCCCCTGTTGCCAGCGATTTGTTATACACCATGGAGAGCGGGAGGCACAGTTCTTCTGCTCCTTCCTTTAGTATCCAAGGGGAGATTCCATCTGGGCCTATAGCCTTTGTCACATCCAATTCTAGTAAACACTTCCTTACTTCCCTGCTGGTAATCTCAAACTCTTCCAGTGGTTCCTGGTTAGCTATTCCCTCTCTTATCTCTGGGATTTCTCCTGGCTCTAAGGTGAAGACCTCTTGGAATTTCTTATTCAGTTCCTCACACACTTCCTTGTCGTTTGTAGTGAATCCTTCTGCCCCTAACCTTAATTTCATAACCTGTTCCTTTACTGTTGTTTTTCTCCTAATGTGGCTATGCAACAATTTAGGCTGAGTCTTTGCCTTGCTTGCGATGTCATTTTCGTATTGTCTTTCTGCCTCTCTTCTCATCCTAACATATTCATTCATGGCATTCTGGTATCTTTCTCTGCTCTCCAGTGTCCTGTTATTCCTATAGTTTCTCCATGCCCTTTTACTTTGCTGCTTAGCTAGCCTACATCTCTGATTAAACCATGGGTTTCTCATCTTCATTTCTCTGTTTTCCTTTTGGACTGGGACAAACTTGTTTGCTGCATCCTTGCACTTCTGCGTGATGTAATCCATCATATCTTGGGCCGTCTTTTCCCTGAGCTCTGTTTCCCATGCTATATCTGCTAGGCATTTTCTTATCTCCTCATAGTTTCCCTTTCGGTATGCTAACCTTTTGGTTTCGGTATCCCTTCTCGAGTTCAATAACCCTTCTTCAATCAGGTACTCAAACACCAATACACTGTGGTCGCTCATTCCTACTGGGTCCTCAAAACTGATTTCTCTTATGTCAGAGTCGTTCAGGGTGAAAACCAGGTTGTGAGAGGTTGTGAGTGATTGTGGGTGGTTGTGGGTGGTTGTGGGTGGTTGTAAGTGGTTGTGAGTGATTGTGAGTGGTTGTGGGTGGTTGTAAGTGGTTGTGAGCGGTTGTGAGTGGTTGTGAGTGATTGTGAGTGATGGTAAGTGATTGTAAGTGATTGTGAGTGATTGTAAGTGATTGTAAGTGGTTTATCTTAGCTAATAAGCTCATTGTGTGTCCTTATCCTTATAATACATTACAATAATAAACATATTATTGCATTGCATTATAATACAATATAAGCTTATTGTATTGTATTTAAGTAACTCTTGCTGAGTTACTTAAAAAAACTCATTTCAATCTCTTACTTACAAAGCAAAATCAAGTGTTAAGTGGCCAGAGTGGGTGATTTATGGTGATTTATAAGCCAACATTAGTGTCTGTCTGTTAGCCACTGTACTTATAAAAGTACATTGGTACTTTTGTAAGTACTTAAGCTATGAGGATGGATATAAAGTACCTCAGATAGTGTGAAATAAACTGTGAATGTAAGTACTATTCTCTTGTTCTTAACACATATTCAGAATTCTTGTTCTTAATACATATTCTTAATTCTTGTTCTTAACACATATTCAGAATTCTTGTTCTTAATACATATTCTTAATTCTTGTTCTTAACACATATTCAGAATTCTTGTTCTAAATCACCAATTTGGCCTCAATTAGGGAACCGTAATAAGTCAATCTATTCAAAGGATTAAATCAAGTAATGTTTCAACTATCGACCACCTTTTCGTGTTAATTGCACCTTTGCAATGTATTTGAGGCCTGACAGCCCTCAGGCTTACTGTCCCGGGGCCATATTCACGAAGTAGTTACGCAAGCACTTACGAACCTGGGGGCTAGATTCACGAAGTAGTTACGCAAGCACTTACGAACCTGGGGGCCAGATTCACGAAGTAGTTACGCAAGCACTTACGAACCTGGGGCCAGATTCACGAAACGGTTTCGCCATAGAGACATTAAAATGTTTTTTTTTCAGTGTGGGAGTAGTTAACAGGTGGAATGCATTAGGCAGTGATGTGGTGGAGGCTGACTCCATACACAGTTTATAATGTAGATATGATAGAGCCCAGTAGGCTCAGGAACCTGTACACCAGTTGATTGACGGTTGAGAGGCGGGCCCAAAGAGCTGAAGCTCAGCCCCCGCAAGCACAATTAGGTGAGTACACCACACACACACACACACATACACACTATACAATACACACACACACTACACAATACACACACCCACACATAGACACACACACACACACACACACACACACACACACACACACACACACACACACACACACACACACACACACACACAAGAGAAATCGGTTTTGAGGACCCAGTAGGAATGAGCGACCACAGTGTATTGGTGTTTGAGTACCTGATTGAAGAAGGGTTATTGAACTCGAGGAGGGATACCGAAACCAAAAGGTTAGCATACCGAAAGGGAAACTATGAGGAGATAAGAAAATTCCTAACAGATATAGCATGGGAAACAGAGCTCAGGGGAAAGACGGCCCAAGATATTATGAACTACATCACGCAAAAGTGCAAGGACGCAGCAAACAAGTTTGTCCCAGCCCAAAATGAAAACAGTGAAATGAAGATGAGAAACCCATGGTTTAATCAGAGATGTAGGCTAGCTAAGCAGCAAAGTAAAAGGGCATGGAGAAACTATAGGAATAACAGGACACTGGAGAGCAGAGAAAGATACCAGAATGCCAGGAATGAATATGTTAGGATGAGAAGAGAGGCAGAAAGACAATACGAAAATGACATCGCAAGCAAGGCAAAGACTCAGCCTAAATTGCTGCATAGCCACATTAGGAGAAAAACAACAGTAATGGAACAGGTTATGAAATTAAGGATAGGGGCAGAAGGATTCACTAAAAATGACAAGGAAGTGTGTGAGGAACTGAATAAGAAATTCCAGGAGGTCTTCACCTTAGAGCAAGGAGAAATCCCAGAGATAAGAGAGGGAATAGCTAACCAGGAACCACTGGAAGAGTTTGAGATTACCAGCGGGGAAGTAAGGAAGTGTTTACTAGAGTTGGATGTGACAAAGGCTATAGGCCCAGATGGAATCTCCCCTTGGATACTAAAGGAAGGAGCAGAAGAACTGTGCATCCCACTCTCCATAGTGTATAACAAATCACTGGCAACAGGGGAACTGCCAGAAATTTGGAAAGCAGCTAACGTAGTCCCGATATACAAGAAAGGGGATAGACAGGAGGCACTGAACTACAGGCCCTAACCTGCATACCATGCAAGCTGATGGAGAAGATTGTGCGAAGAAAGCTAGTGGAGCACCTGGAGCGAAAGAACTTTGTAACACAGCATCAACATGGGTTCAGGGATGGCAGGTCCTGCCTCACAGGGTTACTTGAATTCTACGACCAGGCAACAAAAATAAGGCAAGAAAGAGAAAGGTGGGCAGACTGCATATTTTTGGATTGTCAGAAAGCCTTTGATACAGTGCCACACAAGAGGCTAGTGAAAAAGCTGGAGATGCAGGCTGGAGTGAAAGGGAAGGTACTCCATTGGATAAAGGAGTACCTAAGCAACAGGAGACAACGAGTCTGTGTGAGGGGTGAGGTCTCAGATTGGCGAGACGTTACGAGTGGTGTCCCGCAGGGGTCAGTCCTTGGACCTATACTGTTTCTGGTATATGTAAATGATCTACCAGAGGGTATAGATTCGTTCCTCTCAATGTTTGCCGATGATGCAATTATGAGGAGGATTGAAACAGAGGATGATAGTAGGAGGCTACAGGATGACCTAGACAGACTGAGTGAATGGTCCAACAAAAGGCTGTTGAAGTTCAACCCGAGTAAATGCAAAGTTATGAAACTAGGCAGTGGAAACAGGAGGCCAGACACAGGATACAGAATAGGAGACGAAGTACTTAATGAAACAGACAGAGAGAAAGATCTAGGAGATCACATCAAACCTGTCTCCTGAAGCCCACATAAAGAGAATAACGTCTGCGGCATATGCGAGGCTGGCTAACATCAGAACAGCCTTCAGGAACCTGTGTAAGGAATCATTCAGAATCTTGTACACCACATATGTAAGACCAATCCTGGAGTATGCGGCCCCAGCATGGAGCCAGCACCTTGTCAAGCACAAGACGAAGCTGGAAAAAGTCCAAAGGTATGCTACTAGACTAGTCCCAGAACTAAGAGGCATGAGTTATGAGGAAAGGTTGCGGAAAATGCACCTTACGACACTGGAAGGCAGAAGATTAAGGGGGGACATGATCACAACCTACAAAATCCTCAGGGGGGAATCGACCGGGTAAACAAGGATAAATTATTCAACACTGGTGGAACACGAACAAGGGGACACAG
>NC_091188.1:38661827-38714327 GCF_040958095.1 Procambarus clarkii | reverse complement strand
CCATGGCAACGGACCACGCCACTGACGTCAACAAACCAGCGCACCGACCAGGCCTTACAAGGCCCACCTGCAATATTGCCAATTAAGAAAATACCAAGAAAAGGAAAAAAATCTGCTTGGAAATTAATATATATGAAGAAAAATATTTTAATAATGGCAGAAAATTATTTGTGGAAATAAAAGGAAATTATTATTTATATTAAATGGAAGATCACAGCTATCATGGAGATGGTAATAATATATGTGGGAACCTTAGCTCTGGCAAGCGTCCCCAACGTCCAGAAACTGTCGTACTAAAGTGCCCTTACCATAACCTGCCAGAGGACCCAAAACAGAAAACGGGACAGTACGACACTTTCGCCAGCGGCTTCCATTTTCTAGTACGACGATTTTTGGCCGTATGTAACGCCTACGAGCGAAAAGCGACGTTCTTTGCAGGAGGACAGGTTGTAGGAGGACAGGTTGTAGGAGGACAGGCTGTAGGAGGCCAGGCTGTAGGAGGACAGGTTGTAGGAGGACAGACTGTAGGTGGACAGGCTGTAGGAGGACAGGCTGTAGGTGGACAGGCTGTAGGAGGACAGGTTGTAGGTGGACAGGCTGTAGGAGGACAGGTTGTAAGAGGACAGGCTGTAGGTGGACAGGCTGTAGGAGGACAGGCTGTAGGTGGACAGGCTGTAGGAGGACAGGCTGTAGGTGGACAGGCTGTAGGAGGACAGGTTGTAAGAGGACAGGCTGTAGGTGGACAGACTGTAGGAGGACAGGTTGTAGGAGGACAGGCTGTAGGCGGACAGGCTGAAGGAGGACACGCTGTAGGAGGACAGGCAGTAGGTGGACAGGCTGTAGGAGGACAGGCTGTAGGTGGACAGGTTGTAAGAGGACAGGCTGTAGGTGGACAGGCTGTAGGAGGACAGGCTGTAGGAGGACAGGTTGTAAGAGGACAGGCTGTAGGTGGACAGGCTGTAGGAGGACAGGCTGTAGGTGGACAGGCTGTAGGAGGACAGGTTGTAAGAGGACAGGTTGTAGGAGGACAGGTTGTAGGAGGACAGGTTGTAAGAGGACAGGCTGTAGGTGGACAGGCTGTAGGAGGACAGGTTGTAGGAGGACAGGTTGTAGGAGGACAGGTTGTAAGAGGACAGGCTGTAGGTGGACAGGCTGTAGGAGGACAGGTTGTAGGAGGACAGGTTGTAGGAGGACAGGTTGTAAGAGGACAGGCTGTAGGTGGACAGGCTGTAGGAGGACAGGTTGTAGGAGGACAGGTTGTAGGAGGACAGGTTGTAGGAGGACAGGTTGTAGGAGGACAGGCTGTAGGAGAACAGGTTGTAGGAGGACAGGCTGTAGGAGGACAGGTTGTAAGAGGACAGGCTGTAGGTGGACAGGCTGTAGGAGGACAGGCTGTAGGAGGACAGGCTGTAGGAGGACAGGCTGTAGGTGGACAGGCTGTAGGAGGACAGGTTGTAAGAGGACAGGCTGTAGGTGGACAGGCTGTAGGAGGACAGGCTGTAGGAGGACAGGCTGTAGGTGGACAGGCTGTAGGAGGACAGGCTGTAGGAGGACAGGCTGTAGGTGGACAAGCTGTAGGAGGACAGGTTGTAAGAGGACAGGCTGTAGGTGGACAGGCTGTAGGAGGACAGGCTGTAGGTGGACAGGCTGTAGGAGGACAGGCTGTAGGAGGACAGGCTGTAGGTGGACAAGCTGTAGGAGGACAGGTTGTAGGAGGACAGGCTGTAGGTGGACAGGCTGTAGGAGGACAGGCTGTAGGAGGACAGGCTGTAGGTGGACAGGCTGTAGGAGGACAGGTTGTAAGAGGACAGGCTGTAGGTGGACAGGCTGTAGGACTGGCTGTAGGAGGACAGGCTGTAGGAGGACAGGCTGTAGGTGGACAGGCTGTAGGAGGACAGGTTGTAGGAGGACAGGCTGTAGGAGAACAGGTTGTAGGACAACAGGCTGTAGGAGGACAGGCTGTAGGTGGACAGGTTGTAGGAGGACAGGTTGTAGGAGGACAGGCTGTAGGTGGACAGGTTGTAAGAGGACAGGCTGTAGGTGGACAGGCTGTAGGAGGACAGGTTGTAAGAGGACAGGCTGTAGGTGGACAGACTGTAGGAGGACAGGTTGTAGGAGGACAGGCTGTAGGCGGACAGGCTGAAGGAGGACACGCTGTAGGAGGACAGGCAGTAGGTGGACAGGCTGTAGGAGGACAGGCTGTAGGAGGAGAGGCTGTAGGAGGACAGGCTGTAGGAGGACAGGCTGTAGGAGGACAGGTTGTAGGAGGACATGTTGTAGGAGGACAGGCTATAGGACAGGTTATAGGAGGACAGGTTGTAGGAGGACAGGTTGTAGGAGGACAGGCTGTAGGAGGACAGGCTGTAGGAAGACAGGCTGTAGGAGGACAGGTTGTAGGAGGACATGTTGTAGGAGGACAGGCTGAAGGAGGACAGGCTGTAGGAGGACAGGCTGTAGGAGGACAGGCTGAAGGAGGACAGCCTGTAGGAGGACAGGTTGTAGGAGGACAGGTTGTAGGAGGACAGGCTGAAGGAGGACAGGCTGTAGGAAAACAGGCTGTAGGAGGACAGGTTGTAGGAGAACAGGTTGTAGGAGGAGAGGTTGTAGGAGAACAGGTTGTAGGAGGACAGGCTGTAGGAGGACAGGCTGTAGGAGGACAGGCTGTAGGAGGACAGGTTGTAGGAGGACAGGTTGTAGGAGGACAGGCTGTAGGAGGACAGGCTGTAGGAGGACAGGCTGTAGGAGGACAGGTTGTAGGAGAACAGGTTGTAGGAGGAGAGGTTGTAGGAGAACAGGTTGTAGGAGGACAGGCTGTCAGAGGACAGGCTGTAGGAGGACAGGTTGTAGGAGGACAGACTGTAGGAGGATAGGTTGTAGGAGGACAGGTTGTAGGAGGACAGGCTGTAGGTGGACAGGCTGTAGGAGGACATGCTGTAGGAGGACAGGCTGAAGGAGGACAGGCTGTAGGAAGACAGGTTGTAGGAGGACAGGTTGTAGGAGGACAGGCTGAAGGAGGACAGGTTGTAGGAGGACAGGCTGTAGGTGGACAGGCTGTAGGAGGAGAGGCTGTAGGAGGAGAGGCTGTAGGAGGACAGGTTGTAGGAGGACAGGTTGTAGGAGGACAGGCTGTAGGAGGACATGCTGTAGGAGGACAGGCTGAAGGAGGACAGGCTGTAGGAGGGCAGGTTGTAGGAGGACAGGTTGTAGGAGGACAGGCTGAAGGAGGACAGGTTGTAGGAGGACAGGCTGTAGGAGGACAGGTTGTAGGAGGACAGGCTGTAGGAGGACAGGCTGTAGGAGGACAGGTTGTAGGAGGACAGGTTGTAGGAGGACAGGCTGAAGGAGGACAGGTTGTAGGAGGACAGGCTGTAGGAGGACAGGTTGTAGGAGGACAGGTTGTAGGAGGACAGGCTGTAGGAGGGCAAGTTGTAGGAGGACAGGCTGTAGGAGAACAGGCTGTAGGAGGACAGGTTGTAGGAGGACAGGTTGCAGGAGGACAGGCTGTAGGAGGACAGGCTGTAGGAGGACAGGCTGTAGGGGGACAGGCTGTAGGAGGACAGGCTGTAGGACAACAGGCTGTAGGAGGACAGGTTGTAGGAGGACAGGTTGTAGGAGGACAGGCTGTAGGAGGACAGGCTGTAGGAGAACAGGCTGTAGGAGGACAGGTAGTAGGAGGTCAGGCTGTAGGAGGACAGGCTGTAGGACGACAGGCTGTAGGAGGATAGGTAGTAGGAGGACAGGCTGTAGGAGGACAGGCTGCAGGAGGACAGGCTGTAGGACGACAGGCTGTAGGAGGATAGGTAGTAGGAGGACAGGCTGTAGGAGGACAGGCTGCAGGAGGACAGGTTGGATACTGACAATACATTAATTGTCTTATTATCTAATATTGAAAACAAAATCTCTTAACTTGAACCCTTGCCAAGAAACTGAGTGACATCTTCATCAAAGTCTAACTTCTTGAAGACTTCAGACTACTGGAAGGTGACAGCAAGACTTCCTCAGCATCCTCAGACAACTCTCCCTGGCCAAGGAGGCAGTTACAAACGACTTCAATTGGACAATTACACGTAATTCCAGTTTCCAGAACACTGTTGATGTTTGGCCGAGGACCTATGATATGCCCCGACATTCTCTTGCAAGGTTAAATGCAAATCCTTTCGGCTATTCGAACGTCGTGGTCCCGTTCGTGGACACGAACAGGTCTTCTGACAAAGAAGCACTAATAGGCAGGGGCCAGATTCACGAAGCAGTTACGCAAGCACTTAAGAACCTGGGGTCATATTCACGAAGCAGTTACGCAAGCACTTATGAACCTGGGGTCATATTCACGAAGCAGTTACGCAAGCACTTAAGAACCTGGGGTCATATTCACGAAGCAGTTACGCAAGCACTTATGAACCTGGGGTCATATTCACGAAGCAGTTACGCAAGCACTTATGAACCTGGGGCCAGATTCACGAAGCAGTTACGCAAGCACTTACGTACCTGGGGCTAGATTCACGAAGCAGTTACGCAAGCACTTAAGAACCTGGGGTCATATTCACGAAGCAGTTACGCAAGCACTTATGAACCTGGGGTCATATTCACGAAGCAGTTACGCAAGCACTTACGTACCTGGGGCTAGATTCACGAAGCAGTTACGCAAGCACTTATGAACCTGGGACCAGATTCACGAAGCAGTTACGCAAGCACTTACGAACATAGGGCCAGATTTACGAAGCAGTTACGCAAGCACTTACGAACCTGGGGCTAGATTCACGAAGCAGTTATGCAAGCACTTACGAACCTGTCCATCTTTTCTCAATCTTCGGCGGCTTTGTTTACAATTATTAAACAGTTAATGAGCTCCGAAGCACCAGGAGGCTGTTTATAACAATAACAACAGTTGATTGGCAAGTTTTCATGCTTGTAAACTGTTTAATAAATGTAACCAAAGCCGTCAAAGATTGAGGAAAGATGTACACGTTCGTAAGTGCTTGCGTAACTGCTTCGTGAATCTGGCCCCAGGTTCGTAAGTGCTTGCGTAACTGCTTCGTGAATCTGGCCCCAGGTTCGTAAGTGCTTGCGTAACTGCTTCGTGAATCTGGCCCCAGGTTCGTAAGTGCTTGCGTAACTGCTTCGTGAATCTGGCCCCAGGTTCGTAAGTGCTTGCGTAACTGCTTCGTGAATCTGGCCCCAGGTTCGTGCTTGCGTAACTGCTTCGTGAATCTGGCCCCAAATGTTTAGGGGCGCCCCTAGGAGTCCCTCAGGGAGGCAAGCATCAAACACACACACACAAGCTCCAACACTGCCAAACACACACACACAAGCTCCAACACTGCCAAACACACACACACCTGCTCCAACACTGCCAAACACACACACACAAGCTCCAACACTGCCAAACACACACACACAAGCTCCAACACTGTCAAACACACACACACAAGCCCCAACACTGCCAAACACACACACACAAGCTCCAACACTGCCAAACACACACACGCAAGCTCCAACACTGTCAAACACACACACACAAGCCCCAACACTGTCAAACACACACACACAAGCCCCAACACTGCCAAACACACACACACAAGCTCCAACACTGCCA
This sequence comes from Procambarus clarkii, assembly GCF_040958095.1. NCBI lineage: Eukaryota > Metazoa > Arthropoda > Malacostraca > Decapoda > Cambaridae > Procambarus > Procambarus clarkii. The sequence continues at coordinate 38,708,734 of NC_091188.1, read as the reverse complement.
AACACACACACGCAAGCTCCAACACTGTCAAACACACACACACAAGCCCCAACACTGCCAAACACACACACACAAGCTCCAACACTGCCAAACACACACACACAAGCCCCAACACTGCCAAACACACACACACAAGCTCCAACACTGCCAAACACACACACACAAGCTCCAACACTGCCAAACACACACACAAGCTCCAACACTGCCAAACACACACACACAAGCTCCAACACTGCCAAACACACACACACGCAAGCTCCAACACTGCCAAACACACACACACAAGCTCCAACACTGCCAAACACACACACACAAGCTCCAACACTGCCAAACACACACACACAAAAGCTCCAACACTGCCAAACACACACACACAAGCTCCAACACTGCCAAACACACACACACAAGCTCCAACACTGCCAAACACACACACACAAGCTCCAACACTGCCAAACACACTCACACAAGCTCCAACACTGCCAAACACACACACACAAGCTCCAACACTGCCAAACACACACACACAAGCTCCAACACTGCCAAACACACACACACAAGCCCCAACACTGCCAAACACACACACACAAGCTCCAACACTGCCAAACACACACACACAAGCTCCAACACTGCCAAACACACACACGCAAGCTCCAACACTGTCAAACACACACACACAAGCTCCAACACTGTCAAACACACACACACAAGCCCCAACACTGTCAAACACACACACACAAGCTCCAACACTGCCAAACACACACACGCAAGCTCCAACACTGTCAAACACACACACACAAGCCCCAACACTGCCAAACACACACACACAAGCTCCAACACTGCCAAACACACACACGCAAGCTCCAACACTGTCAAACACACACACACAAGCTCCAACACTGTCAAACACACACACACAAGCCCCAACACTGCCAAACACACACACACAAGCTCCAACACTGCCAAACACACACACGCAAGCTCCAACACTGTCAAACACACACACACAAGCCCCAACACTGCCAAACACACACACACAAGCTCCAACACTGCCAAACACACACACACAAGCCCCAACACTGCCAAACACACACACACAAGCTCCAACACTGCCAAACACACACACACAAGCTCCAACACTGCCAAACACACACACAAGCTCCAACACTGCCAAACACACACACACAAGCTCCAACACTGCCAAACACACACACGCAAGCTCCAACACTGCCAAACACACACACACAAGCTCCAACACTGCCAAACACACACACACAAGCTCCAACACTGCCAAACACACACACACACAAGCTCCAACACTGCCAAACACACACACACAAGCTCCAACACTGCCAAACACACACACACAAGCTCCAACACTGCCAAACACACACACACAAGCTCCAACACTGCCAAACACACACACACAAGCTCCAACACTGCCAAACACACACACACCTGCTCCAACACTGCCAAACACACACACACAAGCTCCAACACTGCCAAACACACACACACACAAGCTCCAACACTGCCAAACACACACACACACAAGCTCCAACACTGCCAAACACACACACACACAAGCTCCAACACTGCCAAACACACACACACAAGCTCCAACACTGCCAAACACACACACACAAGCTCCAACACTGCCAAACACACACACACACCTGCTCCAACACTGCCAAACACACACACACAAGCTCCAACACTGCCAGACACACACACACAAGCTCCAACACTGCCAAACACACACACACCTGCTCCAACACTGCCAAACACACACACACAAGCTCCAACACTGCCAAACACACACACACCTGCTCCAACACTGCCAAACACACACACACCTGCTCCAACACTGCCAAACACACACACACCTGCTCCAACACTGCCAAACACACACACACCTGCTCCAACACTGCCAAACACACACACACAAGCTCCAACACTGCCAAACACACTCACACAAGCTCCAACACTGCCAAACACACTCACACAAGCTCCAACACTGCCAAACACACACACACAAGCTCCAACACTGCCAAACACACACACACAAGCTCCAACACTGCCAAACACACACACACACAAGCTCCAACACTGCCAAACACACTCACACAAGCTCCAACACTGCCAAACACACACACACACAAGCTCCAACACTGCCAAACACACACACACAAGCTCCAACACTGCCAAACACACACACACCTGCTCCAACACTGCCAAACACACACACACCTGCTCCAACACTGCCAAACACACACACACACAAGCTCCAACACTGCCAAACACACACACACAAGCTCCAACACTGCCAAACACACACACACCTGCTCCAACACTGCCAAACACACACACACAAGCTCCAACACTGCCAAACACACACACACCTGCTCCAACACTGCCAAACACACACACACAAGCTCCAACACTGCCAAACACACACACACCTGCTCCAACACTGCCAAACACACACACACACCTGCTCCAACACTGCCAAACACACACACACCTGCTCCAACACTGCCAAACACACACACACACCTGCTCCAACACTGCCAAACACACACACACCTGCTCCAACACGGCAAAATTAAACAGCAAGTTTAATCTACATAAAACATTTCTTGTAGCGGATCTTCCCAAGAGAAATGAGGCGATTTGTTGTGCTTTTCTCATGTAAGAAGATTACGTCTACACCTCTCTCTCTCTCTCTCTCTCTCTCTCTCTCTCTCTCTGTCTGTCTGTCTGTCTGTCTGTCTGTCTGTCTGTCTGTCTGTCTGTCTCTCTCTCTCTCTCTCTCTCTCTCTCTCTCTCTCTCTCTCTCTCTCTCTCTGTCTGTCTGTCTGTCTCTCTGTCTCTCTCTCTCTCTCTCTCTCTCTCTCTCTCTCTCTCTCTCTCTGTCTCTCTCTCTCTGTCTGTCTCTGTCTCTGTCTCTCTCTCTCTCTCTCTCTCTCTCTCTCTCTCTCTGTCTCTGTCTCTGTCTCTCTCTCTCTCTCTCTCTCTCTCTCTCTCTCTCTGTGTCTCTCTCTCTCTCTCTCTCTCTCTCTCTCTCTCTCTCTCTCTCTCTCTGTCTGTCTGTCTGTCTGTCTGTCTGTCTGTCTGTCTGTCTGTCTCTCTCTCTCTCTCTCTCTCTCTCTCTCTCTCTCTCTCTCTCTCTCACACTGTGGCCAGGGGCCCTCACACTGTGGCCAGGGGCCCTCACACTGTGGCCAGGGCCCCTCACACTGTGGCCAGGGGCCCTCACTGCGGCCAGGGCCCCTCACACTGTGGCCAGGGCCCCTCACACTGTGGTCAGGGACCCTCACACTGTGGCCAGGGGCCCTCACACTGTGGCCAGGACCCCTCACACTGTGGCCAGGGGCCCCTCACACTGTGGCCAGGACCCCTCACACTGTGGCCAGGGACCCTCACACTGTGGCCAGGGACCCTCACACTGTGGCCAGGACCCCTCAAACTGTGGTCAGGGACCCTCACACTGTGGCCAGGGACCCTCACACTGTGGCCAGGACCCCTCACACTGTGGCCAGGGACCCTCACATTGTGGCCAGGGGCCCTCACACTGTGGCCAGGGACCCTCACACTGTGGCCAGGACCCCTCACACTGTGGCCAGGGACCCTCACACTGTGGCCAGGGGCCCTCACACTGTGGCCAGGGGCCCTCACACTGTGGCCAGGGACCCTCACACTGTGGCCAGGGCCCCTCACACTGTGGTCAGGGACCCTCACACTGTGGCCAGGGGCCCTCACACTGTGGCCAGGACCCCTCACACTGTGGCCAGGGGCCCTCACACTGTGGCCAGGACCCCTCACACTGTGGCCAGGGACCCTCACACTGTGGCCAGGGACCCTCACACTGTGGCCAGGACCCCTCACACTGTGGCCAGGGACCCTCACATTGTGGCCAGGGACCCTCACACTGTGGCCAGGACCCCTCACACTGTGGCCAGGGACCCTCACACTGTGGCTAGGGACCCTCACACTGTGGCCAGGGGGACCCTCACACTGTGGCCAGGGACCCTCACACTGTGGCTAGGGGGGCCCCCACACTGTGGCCAGGGACCCTCACACTGTGGCCAGGAACCCTCACACTGTGGCCAGGGGTCCCTCACTGTGGCCAGGGGCCCTCACACTGTGGCCAGGAACCCTCACACTGTGGCCAGGGACCCTCACACTGTGGCCAGGGGGGCCCTCACACTGTGGCCAGGGGTCCCTCACTGTGGCCAGGGGCCCTCACACTGTGGCCAGGACCCCTCACACTGTGGCCAGGAACCCTCACACTGTGGCCAGGAACCCTCACTGTGGCCAGGGACCCTAACACTGTGGCCAGGGACCCTCACACTGTGGCCAGGGTCCCTCACTGTGGCCAGGGACCCTAACACTGTGGCCAGGAACCCTCACACTGTGGCCAGGGTCCCTCACTGTGGCCAGGGACCCTCACACTGTGGCCAGGAACCCTCACACTGTGGCCAGGGGCCCTCACACTGTGGCCAGGGACCCTCACACTGTGGCCAGGGACCCTCACACTGTGGCCAGGGTCCCTCACTGTGGCCAGGGACCCTAACACTGTGGCCAGGGACCCTCACACTGTGGCCAGGGTCCCTCACTGTGGCCAGGGCCCCTCACACTGTGGCCAGGAACCCTCACACTGTGGCCAGGGTCCCTCACTGTGGCCAGGGGCCCTCACACTGTGGCCAGGAACCCTCACCCTGTGGCCAGGGACCCTCACACTGTGGCCAGGACCCCTCACACTGTGTCTAGGGACCCTCACACGGTGGCCAGGGTCCCTCCCACTGTGGCCAGGGTCCCTCACTGTGGCCAGGGACCCTAACACTGTGGCCAGGACCCCTCACACTGTGGCCAGGGACCCTCACACTGTGGCCAGGGACCCTCACACTGTGGCCAGGACCCCTCAAACTGTGGTCAGGGACCCTCACACTGTGGCCAGGGACCCTCACACTGTGGCCAGGACCCCTCACACTGTGGCCAGGGACCCTCACATTGTGGCCAGGGGCCCTCACACTGTGGCCAGGGACCCTCACACTGTGGCCAGGACCCCTCACACTGTGGCCAGGGACCCTCACACTGTGGCCAGGGGCCCTCACATTGTGGCCAGGGGCCCTCACACTGTGGCCAGGGACCCTCACACTGTGGCCAGGGACCCTCACACTGTGGTCAGGGACCCTCACACTGTGGCCAGGGGCCCTCACACTGTGGCCAGGACCCCTCACACTGTGGCCAGGGGCCCTCACACTGTGGCCAGGACCCCTCACACTGTGGCCAGGGACCCTCACACTGTGGCCAGGGACCCTCACACTGTGGCCAGGACCCCTCACACTGTGGCCAGGGACCCTCACATTGTGGCCAGGGACCCTCACACTGTGGCCAGGACCCCTCACACTGTGGCCAGGGACCCTCACACTGTGGCTAGGGACCCTCACACTGTGGCCAGGGGGACCCTCACACTGTGGCCAGGGACCCTCACACTGTGGCTAGGGGGGCCCCCACACTGTGGCCAGGGACCCTCACACTGTGGCCAGGAACCCTCACACTGTGGCCAGGGGTCCCTCACTGTGGCCAGGGGCCCTCACACTGTGGCCAGGAACCCTCACACTGTGGCCAGGGACCCTCACACTGTGGCCAGGGGGGCCCTCACACTTTGGCCAGGGGTCCCTCACTGTGGCCAGGGGCCCTCACACTGTGGCCAGGACCCCTCACACTGTGGCCAGGAACCCTCACACTGTGGCCAGGAACCCTCACTGTGGCCAGGGACCCTAACACTGTGGCCAGGGACCCTCACACTGTGGCCAGGGTCCCTCACTGTGGCCAGGGACCCTAACACTGTGGCCAGGAACCCTCACACTGTGGCCAGGGTCCCTCACTGTGGCCAGGGACCCTCACACTGTGGCCAGGAACCCTCACACTGTGGCCAGGGGCCCTCACACTGTGGCCAGGGACCCTCACACTGTGGCCAGGGACCCTCACACTGTGGCCAGGGTCCCTCACTGTGGCCAGGGACCCTAACACTGTGGCCAGGGACCCTCACACTGTGGCCAGGGTCCCTCACTGTGGCCAGGGCCCCTCACACTGTGGCCAGGAACCCTCACACTGTGGCCAGGGTCCCTCACTGTGGCCAGGGGCCCTCACACTGTGGCCAGGAACCCTCACCCTGTGGCCAGGGACCCTCACACTGTGGCCAGGACCCCTCACACTGTGTCTAGGGACCCTCACACGGTGGCCAGGGTCCCTCCCACTGTGGCCAGGGTCCCTCACTGTGGCCAGGGACCCTAACACTGTGGCCAGGAACCCTCACACTGTGGCCAGGGTCCCTCACTGTGGCCAGGGACCCTCACACTGTGGCCAGGAACCCTCACACTGTGGCCAGGGACCCTCACACTGTGGCCAGGGACCCTCACACTGTGGCCAGGACCCCTCACACTGTGTCTAGGGACCCTCACACGGTGGCCAGGGTCCCTCCCACTGTGGCCAGGGGCCCTCACACTGTGGCCAGGAACCCTCACACTGTGGCCAGGGACCCTCACACTGTGGCCAGGACCCCTCACACTGTGTCTAGGGACCCTCACACTGTGGCCAGGGACCCTCACACGGTGGCCAGGGTCCCTCACACTGTGGCCAGGGTCCCTCACACTGTGGCCAGGGTCCCTCACACTGTGGCCAGGGACCCTCACACTGTGGCCAGGGACCCTCACACTGTGGCCAGGAAACCTCACACAGTGGCCAGGGGCCCTCACACAGTGGCCAGGGGCCCTCACACTGTGGCCAGGGACCCTCACACTGTGGCCAGGGTCCCTCACTGTGGCCAGAAACCCTCACACTGTGGCGAGGGTCCCTCACTCTGGCAAGGAGCCCTCACACAGTGGCCAGGAACCCTCACACTGTGGCCAGGAACCCTCACACTGTGGCCAGGGACCCTCACACAGTGGCCAGGGGCCCTCACACTGTGGTCAGGGACCCTCACACTGTGACCAGGGGGCCCCCACACTGTGGCCAGGGACCCTCACACTGTGCCCAGGGACCCTCACACTGTGGCCAGGGACCCTCACACTGTGACCAGGGGGCCCCCACACTGTGGCCAGGGACCCTCACACTGTGCCCAGGGACCCTCACACTGTGGCCAGGGACCCTCACACTGTGGCCAGGGACCCTCACACTGTGGCCAGGGGCCCTCACACTGTGGTCAGGGACCCTCACACTGTGACCAGGGACCCTCACACTGTGGCCAGGGACCCTCACACTGTGGCCAGGGGCCCCCACACTGTGGCCAGGGACCCTCACACTGTGCCCAGGGACCCTCACACTGTGGCCAGGGACCCTCACACTGTGACCAGGGGGCCCCCACACTGTGGCCAGGGACCCTCACACTGTGCCCAGGGACCCTCACACTGTGCCCAGGGACCCTCACACTGTGGCCAGGGACCCTCACACTGTGGCCAGGGACCCTCACACTGTGGCCAGGGACCCTCACACTGTGGCCAAGGACCCTCACACTGTGGCCAGGGACCCTCACACTGTGGCCAGGGGCCCTCACACTGTGGCCAGGGACCCTCACACTGTGGCCAGGGACCCTCACACTGTGGCAAGGGACCCTCACACTGTGGCCAGGGACCCTCACACTGGCCAGGGACCCTCGCACTGTGGCCAGGGACCCTCACACTGTGGCCAGGGGGCCCCACACTGTGGCCAGGGCCCCTCACACTGTGGCAAGGGGCCCTCACACTGTGGCCAGGGGCCCTCACACTGTGGCCAAGAGCCCTCACACTGTGGCCAGGGTCCCTCACACAGTGGCCAGGGGGCCCTCAATGTGGCCAGGGGCCCTCACACTGTGGCCAGGGCCCCTCACACTGTGGCCAGGGCCCCTCACACTGTGGCCAGGGGCCCTCACATTGTGGCCAGGGGGCCCCCACACTGTGGCCAGGGACCCTCACATTGTGGCCAGTGGCCCTCACACTGTGACCAGGGGCCCTCAAACTGTGGCTAGGGACCCTCACACTTTGGCCAGGGGCCCTCACACGGTTGCCAGGGGCCCTCACACTGTTGCCAGGGGGCCCTCACTGTGGCCAGAGGTCCTTACACTGTGGCCAGGGCCCTCAGACTGTGGCCAGGGCCCTCACACTGTGGCCAGGGGCCGTCACACTGTGGCCAGGGCCCCTCACACCGTGGCCAGGGACCCTCACACTGTGGCCAGGGGGCCCTTACTGTAGCCAGAGGCCCTCACACTGTGGCCAGGGGGCCTCACACTGTGGCCAGGGACCCTCACACTGTGGCCAGGGCTCCGACACTGTGGCCAGGGCCCTCACTGTGGCTAGGGGGGCCCCACTTCCTAGGTCCCCCCCTCCCCATGGCCTAATTAGACACATTTACATGCAGAAGGTGATGCGGTTGCCAGGATGATGAGGTGACTTCAATTACGTGAAGCCGACGGTATTTTGGAAGAGATTACTTATACACTTTTCCCATGGTAAAATTTATATATATTAACTCTTATATATGCTCGCTCTCCCTCGCTTGCTTCGCTCTCTCTCGCTTGCTTCGCTCTCTCTCTCGCTTGCTCGCTCTCTCTCGCTTGCTCGCTCTCTCTCGCTTGCTTCGCTCTCTCTCTCGCTTGCTCGCTCTCTCTCGCTTGCTCGCTCTCTCTCGCTTGCTCGCTCTCTCTCGCTTGCTTCGCTCTCTCTCGCTTGCTCGCTCTCTCTCGCTTGCTTCGCTCTCTCTCGCTTGCTTCGCTCTCTCTCGCTTGCTCGCTCTCCCTCGCTTGCTCGCTCTCCCTCGCTTGCTCGCTCTCTCTCGCTTGCTCGCTCTCTCTCGCTTGCTTCGCTCTCTCTCGCTTGCTCGCTCTCTCTCGCTTGCTCGCTCTCTCTCGCTTGCTCGCTCTCTCTCGCTTGCTTCACTCTCTCTCGCTTGCTTCGCTCTCTCTCGCTTGCTCGCTCTCTCTCGCTTGCTCGCTCTCTCTCGCTTGCTCGCTCTCTCTCGCTTGCTCGCTCTCTCTCGCTTGCTCGCTCTCCCTCGCTTGCTCGCTCTCCCTCGCTTGCTCGCTCTCCCTCGCTTGCTCGCTCTCCCTCGCTTGCTCGCTCTCCCTCGCTTGCTCGCTCTGTCTCGCTTGCTCGCTCTGTCTCGCTTGCTCGCTCTGTCTCGCTTGCTCGCTCTCTCTCGCTTGCTCGCTCTCTCTCGCTTGCTCGCTCTCTCTCGCTTGCTCGCTCTCTCTCGCTTGCTTCGCTCTCTCTCGCTTGCTTCGCTCTCTCTCGCTTGCTCGCTCTCTCTCGCTTGCTCGCTCTCTCTCGCTTGCTCGCTCTCTCTCGCTTGCTCGCTCTCTCTCGCTTGCTTCGCTCTCTCTCGCTTGCTTCGCTCTCTCTCGCTTGCTCGCTCTCTCTCGCTTGCTCGCTCTCTCTCGCTTGCTCGCTCTCTCTCGCTTGCTTCGCTCTCTCTCGCTTGCTCGCTCTCTCTCGCTTGCTCGCTCTCTCTCGCTTGCTCGCTCTCTCTCGCTTGCTTCGCTCTCTCTCGCTTGCTTCGCTCTCTCTCGCTTGCTCGCTCTCTCTCGCTTGCTCGCTCTCTCTCGCTTGCTCGCTCTCTCTCGCTTGCTCGCTCTCTCTCGCTTGCTCGCTCTCTCTCGCTTGCTCGGTCTCTCTCGCTTGCTCGCTCTCTCTCGCTTGCTCGCTCTCTCTCGCTTGCTTCGCTCTCTCTCGCTTGCTTCGCTCTCTCTCGCTTGCTCGCTCTCTCTCGCTTGCTCGCTCTCTCTCGCTTGCTCGCTCTCTCTCGCTTGCTTCGCTCTCTCTCGCTTGCTCGCTCTCTCTCGCTTGCTCGCTCTCTCTCGCTTGCTCGCTCTCTCGCGCTTGCTCGCTCTCTCTCGCTTGCTCGCTCTCTCTCGCTTGCTCGCTCTCTCTCGCTTGCTCGCTCTCCCTCGCTTGCTCGCTCTCCTTCGCTTGCTCGCTCTCCCTCGCTTGCTCGCTCTCCCTCGCTTGCTCGCTCTCCCTTGCTTGCTCGCTCTCCCTCGCTTGCTCGCTCTCCCTCACTTGCTCGCTCTCTGTTGCTTTCTTTCTCTCTGCCTCTCACCCATTCCCTTGCTCACAACCTATTCTACCTTACAACCACAATTACTCAATTACTACCTCCACCAGTAGTGGCCAATAGACAAAAATGGTCTGAGCATTCAGGAAACAGTCAGTCCAAGAAGAGCTTCAAGTTATGGTACACACATGCTGATGGAGTTATCAACAAAGAAGAGGAAATTAAAGAAAAGGTGCAAAATAGACCCCAATTTAATTGCAATGGTGGAAACAAAACTAAAAATATATGCTCTCTGACGCAATATTTCCTGGAAAGGAAAATACCGAGTGATAAGGAGAGAAAGGACAATCAAGAAGGCTACAAGGAGGGAAATTCGTGCTCCTAGTAGAACTAAAGTAGAAGTTTGAGGAACTAGAAAATAAAAAAATATAAATTGATACACAAGCTCCAGCACAGGGAGTCTGACAGCTGATGGTGCAAGGATATGAGTAGATCTGGGGCCAGATTCACGAAGCAGTTACGCGAACACTTACGAACATGGTGCCAGATTCACGAAGCAGTTACGCAAGCACTTACGAACCTGAGGCCAGATTCACGAAGCAGTTACGCAAGCATTTACGAACATGATGCCAGATTCAGGAAGCAGTTACGCAAGCACTTACGAACCTGGGGCCAGATTCACGAAGCAGTTACACAAGCACTTACGAACGTGTACATCTTTCCTCAACCTTTGACGGCTTTTGTTACATTTATTAAACAGTTTACAAGCATGAAAACTTGCCAATCAACTGTTGTTATTGTTATAAACAGCCTCCTGGTGCTTCGGAGCTCATTAACTGTTTAATAATTGTAAACAAAGCCGCCAAAGATTGAGAAAAGATGGACAGATTCGTGAGTGCTTGTGTAACTGCTTCGTGAATCTGGCTCTTAGTAACTTACAACTCCCCAGCAAATACCTTATGGCCCAGACAGGAATAAGATGACAACAATGCTAGATGAATTGCAGAGAACTGCAACATGAGTACACACAATGAGAGCCAATCTGTTGGTAATGCACGACCGAAACCACGGTGAAAGTGATTGGGCATCGAGAAAACTTCCCATGATAGGGAAGAAACATGGGGAGCCAAATTAGTGGAAGCTATGGAGAGGAATTTCTGAGCACAGTATGTATAGAATTACGCAGGAGTTTATCAGTTGACTGACAGTTGAGAGGCGGGACCAAAGAGCTAGAGCTCAACCCCCGCAAGCACAACTAGGCGAGTATAGGGGAGAAAGAGTGGAGGACATACTTGAGATATCCGAGCTCGATACACCACTACCTTGTGATGATTTCGGGGCTCAACGCCCCCCGCGGCCCGGTCCTCATCCAAACTACTGTGAGCCAGTGGCCACAGGATAGATAAAATTATTAATGTAATAATCTCCCTTGAGGTCTGATAAAGACCTTTTGTGCCCTCTGTAATCATTTTTGCGCTACGGCTCACAGGATGAGTATGGGGTGCACGGCTATGTAGCACAGGGAAGGGGTCAGGATAAGGATTTGGGATGGGACGGGGGGAAGGAATGGTGCCCAACCACTTGTGTGGACGGTCGGGGGATTGAACGCCGACCCGCATGACGACTTACATGCCCTCCACAAACTCAGACACACTTTTAATAAACACCAATTCATAAATTTAAAAAAATATAAGTTACATTATATATATATATATATATATATATATATATATATATATATATATATATATATATATATATATATATATATATATATATATATATATATGTGTCGTACCTAGTAGCCAGAACGCACTTTTCAGCCTACTATGCAAGGCCCGATTTGCCTAATAAGCCAAGTTTTCATGAATTAATTGTTTTTCGGCTACCTAACCTATAAAGATAGGTTAGGTTAGGTTAGGTAGGGTTGGTTAGGTTAGGTTAGGTTAGGTTAGGTTAGGTTAGGTTAGGTTAGGTTAGGTTAGGTAGGGTTGGTTAGGTTCGGTCATATATCTACGTTAATTTTAACTGCAATAAAAAAAATTGACCTCATACATAATGAAATGGGTAGCTTTATCATTTCATAAGAAAAAAATTAGAGAAAATATATTAATTCAGGAAAACTTGTCTTATTAGGCAAATCGGGCCTTGCATAGTAGGCTGAGAAGTGCGTTCTGGCTACTAGGTACGACATATATATATATATATATATATATATATATATATATATATATATATTACCATAATTACATTTTTAAAATTGATGGAAGTTTTTGAATATAATTAAAGTTGCAAAATATTGCTTAAAATATTTTTTTGGAGTTTCCGGAACACTGTCACGGCTCTATGAACGCTGTCACGGCTCTATGAACGCCGTCACGGCTCTATGAATGCTGTCACGGCTCTAGGGAACGCTGTCACGGCTCGATGAATGCTGTCACGGCTCTATGAATGCTGTCACGGCTCTATGAATGCTGTCACGGCTCTATGAACGCTGTCACGGCTCTATAAACGCTGTCACGGCTCTATGAACGCCGTCACGGCTCTATGAATGCTGTCACGGCTCTATGAATGCTGTCACGGCTCTATGAACGCTGTCAGGGCTCTATGAATGCTGTCACGGCTCTATGAACGCTGTCACGGCTCTATGAACGCAGTCACGGCTCTTTGAATGCTGTCACGGCTCTATGAACGCTGTCACGGCTCTATGAACGCTTTCAGGGCTCTAGGAACGCTGTCACGGCTCTAGGGAACGCTGTCACGGCTCTATGAATGCTGTCACGGCTCTATGAATGCTGTCACGGCTCTATGAACGCCGTCACGGCTCTATGAACACCGTTACGGCTCTATGAACGCTGTCACGGTTCTATGAACGCCGTCACGGCTCTATGAACGCCGTCACGGCTCTATGAATGCTGTCACGGCTCTAGGAACGCCGTCACGGCTCTATGAACACCGTCACGGCTCTATGAACGCCGTCATGGCTCTATGAATGCTGTCACGGCTCTAGGAACGCCGTCACGGCTCTATGAACACCGTCAAGGCTCTATGAACGCTGTCACGGCTCTATGAACGCCGTCACGGCTCCATGAACGCCGTCACGGCTCTATGAACGCCGTCACGGCTCTATGAACGCTGTCACGGCTCTAGGGAACGCTGTCACGGCTCTATGAACGCTGTCACGGCTCTATGAATGCTGTCACGACTCTAGGGAACGCTGCCACGGCTTTATGAATGCTGTCGCGGCTCTATGAATGCTGTCACGACTCTAGGGAACGCTGTCACGGCTCTATGAATCCTGTCACGGCTCTAGGGAACGCTGTCACGACTCTATGAATGCTGTCACGGCTCTATGAACGCTGTCACGGCTCTATGAACGCTGTCACGGCTCTATGAACGCTGTCACGGCTCTATGAACGCTGTCACGGCTCTAGGAATACTGTCACGGCTCTATGAACGCTGTCACGGCTCTATGAACGCTGTCACGGCTCTATGAACGCTGTCACGGCTCTAGGAACACTGTCACGGCTCTATGAACGCTGTCATGGCTCTATGAACACTGTCACGGCTCTATGAACGCTGTCACGGCTCTAGGGAACGCTGTCACGGCTCTAGGGAACGCTGCCACGGCTCTATGAACGCTGTCACGGCTCTATGAACGCTGTCACGGCTCTATGAACGCTGTCACGGCTCTATGAATGCTGTCACGGCTCTATGAACGCTGTCACGGCTCTATGAACGCTGTCACGGCTCTATGAACGCTGTCACGGCTCTATGAATGCATTCACGGCTCTATGAACGCTGTCACGGCTCTAGGAATAATGTCACGGCTCTATGAATGCTGTCACGGCTCTATGAACGCTGTCACGGCTCTATGAATGCTGTCACGGCTCTATGAACGCTGTCACGGCTCTATGAACGCTGTCACGGCTCTATGAATGCTGTCACGGCTCTATGAACGCTGTCACGGCTCTATGAACGCTGTCACGGCTCTATGAATGCTGTCACGGCTCTATGAACGCTATCACGGCTCTATGAACGCTGTCACGGCTCTATGAATGCTGTCACGGCTCTATGAACGCTGTCACGGCTCTATGAACGCTGTCACGGCTCTATGAACGCTGTCACGGTTCTATGAACGCTGTCACGGCTCTATGAACGCTGTCACGGCTCTATGAACGCTGTCACGGCTCTATGAACGCTGTCACGGCTCTATGAACGCCGTCACGGCTCTATGAACGCCGTCACGGCTCTATGAATGCTGTCACGGCTCTATGAACGCTGTCACGGCTCTATGAACGCTGTCACGGCTCTATGAACGCTGTCACGGCTCTATGAACGCTGTCACGGCTCTATGAACGCTGTCACGGCTCTATGAATGCTGTCACGGCTCTATGAACGCTGTCACGGCTCTATGAACGCTGTCACGGCTCTATGAATGCTGTCACGGCTCTATGAACGCTGTCACGGCTCTATGAACGCTGTCACGGCTCTATGAACGCTGTCACGGCTCTATGAATGCATTCACGGCTCTATGAACGCTGTCACGGCTCTAGGAATAATGTCACGGCTCTATGAATGCTGTCACGGCTCTATGAACGCTGTCACGGCTCTATGAATGCTGTCACGGCTCTATGAACGCTGTCACGGCTCTATGAACGCTGTCACGGCTCTATGAATGCTGTCACGGCTCTATGAACGCTGTCACGGCTCTATGAACGCTGTCACGGCTCTATGAATGCTGTCACGGCTCTATGAACGCTATCACGGCTCTATGAACGCTGTCACGGCTCTATGAATGCTGTCACGGCTCTATGAACGCTGTCACGGCTCTATGAACGCTGTCACGGCTCTATGAACGCTGTCACGGTTCTATGAACGCTGTCACGGCTCTATGAACGCTGTCACGGCTCTATGAACGCTGTCACGGCTCTATGAACGCTGTCACGGCTCTATGAATGCTGTCACGGCTCTATGAACGCTGTCACGGCTCTATGAACGCTGTCACGGCTCTATGAACGCTGTCACGGCTCTATGAATGCTGTCACGGCTCTATGAACGCTGTCACGGCTCTATGAACGCTGTCACGGCTCTATGAACGCTGTCACGGCTCTATGAACGCTGTCACGGCTCTATGAACGCTGTCACGGCTCTATGAACGCTGTCACGGCTCTATGAACGCTGTCACGGCTCTATGAACGCTGTCACGGCTCTATGAACGCTGTCACGGCTCTATGAACGCTGTCACGGCTCTATGAACGCTGTCACGGCTCTATGAACGCCGTCACGGCTCTATGAACGCTGTCACGGCTCTATGAACGCTGTCACGGCTCTAGGGAACGCTGTCACGGCTCTATGAACGCTGTCACGGCTCTATGAACGCTGTCACGGCTCTATGAACGCTGTCACGGCTCTAGGGAACGCTGTCACGGCTCTATGAGTGCTGTCACGGCTCTATGAACGCTGTCACGGCTCTATGAACGCCGTCACGGCTCTATGAACGCTGTCACGGCTCTATGAACGCTGTCACGGCTCTAGGGAACGCTGTCACGGCTCTATGAACGCTGTCACGGCTCTATGAACGCTGTCACGGCTCTATGAACGCTGTCACGGCTCTAGGGAACGCTGTCACGGCTCTATGAACGCTGTCACGGCTCTAGGGAACGCTGTCACGGCTCTATGAACGCTGTCACGGCTCTAGGGAACGCTGTCACGGCTCTATGAACGCCGTCACGGCTCTATGAACGCTGTCACGGCTCTATGAACGCTGTCACGGCTCTAGGGAACGCTGTCACGGCTCTATGAACGCTGTCACGGCTCTATGAACGCTGTCACGGCTCTATGAACGCTGTCACGGCTCTAGGGAACGCTGTCACGGCTCTATGAACGCTGTTACGGCTCTAGGGAACGCTGTCACGGCTCTATGAGTGCTGTCACGGCTCTATGAACGCTGTCACGGCTCTATGAACGCTGTCACGGCTCTATGAACGCTGTCACGGCTCTAGGGAACGCTGTCACGGCTCTATGAGTGCTGTCACGGCTCTATAAACGCTGTCACGGCTCTATGAACGCTGTCACGGCTCTATGAACGCTGTCACGGCTCTAGGAACGCTGTCACGGCTCTATGAACGCTGTCACGGCTCTAGGGAACATGAACGAATCACCAAAAACCACCAAAAAAAATCACCAAAAAAAATCACCAAAAAAATCACAAAAAAATCACGAAAAATCACGAAAAAAATCACAAAAAATCACCAAAAAAATCACCAAAAATAATAAAAAATCACCAAAAAATCACCAAAAATTACCAAAAAAATCACCAAAAATTACCAAAAAATCACCAAAAATCACCAAAAATTACCAAAAAAAAATCACCAAAAATTACCAAAAAAATCATCAAAAATTACCAAAAAAATCATCAAAAATCACCAAAAATTACCAAAAAAATCACCAAAAAATCACCAAAATAGCGAATTGAAGTGGAGATGTTGCGACTAACAGCACACACAAAAGTGGAGATGTTGCGACTAACAGCACACACAAGTGGAGATGTTGCGACTAACAGCACACACAAAAGTGGAGATGTTGCGACTAACAGCACACACAAGTGGAGATGTTGCGACTAACAGCACACACAAAAGTGGAGATGTTGCGACTAACAGCACACACACAAGTGGAGATGTTGCGACTAACAGCACACACACAAGTGGAGATGTTGCGACTAACAGCACACACAAAAGTGGAGATGTTGCGACTAACAGCACACACAAAAGTGGAGATGTTGCGACTAACAGCACACACAAAAGTGGAGATGTTGCGACTAACAGCACACACAAAAGTGGAGATGTTGCGACTAACAGCACACACACAAGTGGAGATGTTGCGACTAACAGCACACACACAAGTGGAGATGTTGCGACTAACAGCACACACAAGTGGAGATGTTGCGACTAACAGCACACACACAAGTGGAGATGTTGCGACTAACAGCACACACACAAGTGGAGATGTTGCGACTAACAGCACACACAAAACAAAACAATAAACACTGGTGCAAAAATGTTGGCCAACTTGGCTACATAAAGACTTGTCTCTAGTTGAGGAACACGTAGATAAAAGTTCACTTTACCTCCATTAACCTGGGGGCTGTAGGAGACTCGAACGCTGACCCCCATGTGTGTGTGTGTGAAGTCCCAAGCTCGATCGACCGCGCTATTGAGTAACTTTAATAGGGAACGTTTCCTTATTAGACGTGAGAATATTTGATAACACCAAACAGGTTCTGTTACACCAACACAATAGATCGAGGCTCCTCTTTCCCTCCCCCCCTTCCACCTCTTGCCCCTGTTCACCCTCCCCTACGCCTTCCCTCCATAAACATTGCAACAGAAAGAAAGGTCGTAGAGGGAATAATGAGAACTTTGAAAACAGTGTTCCGGACCAACCAGGCTGTGGTGGATATGTGGGCCTGCGGACCGCTCCAAGCAACAGCCTGGTGGACCAAACTCTCACAAGTCAAGCCTGGCCTCGGGCCGGGCTTGGGCAGTAGAAGAACTCCCAGAACCCCATCAAGCAGGTATATGTGGGCCTGCGGGCCGCTCCAAGCAACAGCCTGGTGGACCAAACTCTCACAAGTCAAGCCTGGCCTCGGGCCGGGCTTGGGCAGTAGAAGAACTCCCAGAACCCCATCAAGCAGGTATATGTGGGCCTGCGGGCCGCTCCAAGCAACAGCCTGGTGGACCAAACTCTCACAAGTCAAGCCTGGCCTCGGGCCGGGCTTGGGCAGTAGAAGAACTCCCAGAACCCCATCAAGCAGGTATATGTGGGCCTGCGGGCCGCTCCAAGCAACAGCCTGGTGGACCAAACTCTCACAAGTCAAGCCTGGCCTCGGGCCGGGCTTGGGCAGTAGAAGAACTCCCAGAGCCCCATCAAGCAGGTATATGTGGGCCTGCGGGCCGCTCCAAGCAACAGCCTGGTGGACCAAACTCTCACAAGTCAAGCCTGGCCTCGGGCCGGGCTTGGGCAGTAGAAGAACTCCCAGAACCCCATCAAGCAGGTATATGTGGGCCTGCGGGCCGCTCCAAGCAACAGCCTGGTGGACCAAACTCTCACAAGTCAAGCCTGGCCTCGGGCCGGGCTTGGGCAGTAGAAGAACTCCCAGAACCCCATCAAGCAGGTATATGTGGGCCTGCGGGCCGCTCCAAGCAACAGCCTGGTGGATCAAACTCGCACAAGTCAAGCCTGTACTACATGAACAGAATCAGTATGAACATTTTGAACATTGTAGTTAATTGAAAGCACTTGAACTCTATACTCTGTGAAACAAAGTTAAGAGAGATATCTCTTAAAACACACACACACACACACACACACACACACACACACACACACACACACACACACACACACACACACACACACACACACTAAACACACGGGACAATCAGCTTACAAACCCACAGAACAAAACTACAACGTACACGAGTGTGAGATAAGGCAGGAAGTGCAAATTATATTCACTGCAAATTGGGAGTGCTTTAAGGACAGTTAGAGGACACTGTAAACATTTAGAGACCAACCACTCTGAAAAACACGTTCGCTACGTCATTTATTATGCACCCCATCCCGTGAGCGGTGATGGAAAGGGTGTACAGACATACATAATGGGTTCGGGAACCCAGTTCATTTAGCTAAGTAGTAACAATCTTGTGAAACTAATTAACAGATTACAAAGAGAGTAATTACACTAACGTGGCTGCATCAATGAGCAAATTCATAGGGGCCGTAACGAAGGTTCGAACCTATGCAGGGGGGTGTTCCCCACGTACACGACCTAGCCAACTACGCCACGACATGGCAATAAGGATTGTAACCTGGAGTTCCACTGAACTTAAGGGGGTTTCCTGAAGTTTCCACTGATGCCAGACCAGTATTTTCACACAATCCCATGTCATTTTCAGACAATCCCATGTCATTTTCAGACAATCCCATGTCATTTTCACACAATCCTATGTCATTTTCAGACAATCCCATGTCATTTTCAGACAATCCCATGTCATTTTCACACAATCCCATGTCATTTTCAGACAATCCCATGTCATTTTCACACAATCCCATGTCATTTTCACACAATCCCATGTCATTTTCACACAATCCACATGTAATTTTCACACAATCCCATGTCATTTTCACACAATCCCATGTCATTTTCACACAATCCCATGTCATTTTCACACAATCCTATGTCATTTTCACACAATCCCATGTCATTTTCACACAATCCCATGTCATTTTCACACAATCCCATGTCATTTTCACACAATCCCATGTCATTTTCAGACAATCCCATGTCATTTTCACACAATCCCATGTCATTTTCACACAATCCCATGTCATTTTCACACAATCCCATGTCATTTTCACACAATCCCATGTCATTTTCACACAATCCCATGTCATTTTCACACAATCCCCATGTCATTTTCACACAATCCCATGTCATTTTCACACAATCCCCATGTCGTGGAAAGAGGAAGGGAAGTCTTTCCCTCCCTCTTCCTTACCTATTTCCCTTCCTTTCCTAACAGCACCCCGTCGTTCCGTCCCATTTTACCCTACTCTCACTGCTCCCTTTCATCACTTCCTTCCCTATCTATCCCTCCATCCATCATTCCTCCCTCCTTCCCCCCCCCCCCCCACCCTCATAAATCAACCTCTTTTCCCTATTTACATAAAACAGATACATACACACTCCTCTCTCCCTCCCGCACGCCGCTAATATATAAATATATATATATATATATATATATATATATATATATATATATATATATATATATATATATATATATATATATATATATATATATGTGTGTGTGTTTTTATGTTGCCAGGTTTGTTGCTCCTACTTTTGTGTGTCTTATTGTTGCTGGTTTTTATTTTTGGTTAATGTTGAGGTTTACACAAAAGGAAAGTCAGTTTGGGTTTGTCTTAAGTTGGTTTGGGTTCGTCTTAAGTCGGTTCGGGTTCGTCTTAAGTCAGTTTGGGTTCGTCTTAAGTCGGTTTGGGTTTGTCTTAAGTCGGTTTGGGTTTGTCTTAAGTCGGTTTGGGTTTGTCTTAAGTCGGTTTGGGGTTGTCTTAAGTCGGTTTGGGTTTGTCTTAAGTCGGTTTGGGTTTGTCTTAAGTCGGTTCGGGTTCGTCTTAAGTCAGTTTGGGTTCGTCTTAAGTCGGTTTGGGTTTGTCTTAAGTCGGTTTGGGTTTGTCTTAAGTCGGTTTGGGTTTGTCTTAAGTCGGTTTGGGTTTGTCTTAAGTCGGTTTGGGTTTGTCTTAAGTCGGTTTGGGTTTGTCTTAAGTCGGTTTGGGTTTGTTTTAAGTCGGTTTGGGTTTGTCTTAAGTTGGTTTGGGTTTGTCTTAAGTCGGTTTGGGTTTGTCTTAAGTCGGTTTGGGTTTGTCTTAAGTCGGTTTGGGTTTGTCTTAAGTCGGTTTGGGTTTGTCTTAAGTCGGTTTTGGTTTGTCTTAAGTCGGTTTGGGTTTGTCTTAAGTCGGTTTGGGTTTGTCTTAAGTCGGTTTGGGTTTGTCTTAAGTCGGTTTGGGTTTGTTTTAAGTCGGTTTGGGTTTGTTTTAAGTCGGTTTGGGTTTGTCTTAAGTTGGTTTGGGTTTGTCTTAAGTCGGTTTGGGTTTGTCTTAAGTCGGTTTGGGTTTGTCTTAAGTCGGTTTTGGTTTGTCTTATGTCGGTTTGGGTTTGTCTTAAGTCGGTTTTGGTTTGTCTTAAGTCGGTTTGGGTTTGTCTTAAGTCGGTTTGGGTTTGTTTTAAGTCGGTTTGGGTTTGTTTTAAGTCGGTTTGGGTTTGTCTTAAGTCGGTTTGGGTTTGTCTTAAGTCGGTTTGGGTTCGTCTTAAGTCGGTTTGGGTTCGTCTTAAGTCGGTTTGGGTTCGTCTTAAGTCGGTTTGGGTTTGTCTAAAGTCGGTTTGGACTTGTCATAAGTCGGTTTGGGTTTGTTTTAAGTCGGTTTGGGTTTGTCTTAAGTCGGCTTGGGTTTGTTTTAAGTCGGTTTGGGTTTGTCTTAAGTCGGTTTGGGTTTGTCTTAAGTCGGTTTGGGTTCGTCTTAAGTCGGTTTGGGTTTGTCTTAAGTCGGTTTGGGTTCGTCTTAAGTCGGTTTGGGTTCGTCTTAAGTCGGTTTGGGTTCGTCTTAAGTCGGTTTGGGTTTGTCTTAAGTCGGTTTGGACTTGTCTTAAGTCGGTTTGGGTTTGTCTTAAGTCGGTTTGGGTTCGTCTTAAGTCGGTTTGGGTTTGTCTTAAGTCGGTTTGAGTTTGTCTTAAGTCGGTTTGGGGTCATTTTATAGCCACGGAGACTTGATAAATGGCCACCACAGCAACATGGCCACCACAGCAACATGGCCACCACAGCAACATGGCTACCACAGTAACATGGCCACCACAGCAACATGACCACCACAGCAACATGGCCACGACAGCAACATGACCACCACAGCAACATGACCACCACAGCAACATGGCCACCACAGCAATATGGCCACCACAGCAACATGGCCACCACAGCAACATGGTCACCACAGCAACATGGCCACCACAGCAACATGGCCACCACAGCAACATGGTCACCACAGCAACATGACCACCACAGCAACATGGCCACCACAGCAACATGGCCACCACAGCAACATGGCCACCACAGCAACATGATCACCACAGCAACATGACCACCACAGCAACATGGCCACGACAGCAACATGGTCACCACAGCAACATGGCCACCACAGCAACATGGTCACCACAGCAACATGGCCATCACAGCAACATGGCCACCTCAGCAACATGGTCACCACAGCAACATGGCCACCACAGCAACATGGCCACCACAGCAACATGGCCACCACAGCAACATGGCCACCACAGCAACATGGCCACGACAGCAACATGGTCACCACAGCAACATGGCCACCACAGCAACATGACCACCACAGCAACATGGCCACCACAGCAACATGACCACCTCAGCAACATGACCACCACAGCAACATGACCACCACAGCAACATGGCCACCACAGCAACATGACCACCACAGCAACATGACCACCACAGCAACATGACCACCACAGCAACATGACCACCACAGTAACATGGCCACCACAGCAACATGGTCACCACAGCAACATGACCACTACAGCAACATGGCCACCACAGCAACATGGCCACCACAGCAACATGACCACCACAGCAACATGACCACCACAGCAACATGGCCACCACAGCAACATGGCCACCACAGCAACATGGCCACCACAGCAACATGGTCACCACAGCAACATGACCACCACAGCAACATGGCCACGACAGCAACATGGTCACCACAGCAACATGGCCACCACAGCAACATGGCCACCACAGCAACATGGCCACCACAGCAACATGGCCACCACAGCAACATGGCCACCACAGCAACATGGCCACCCCAGCAACATAGCCAACACAGCAACATGGCCACCACAGCAACATGACCACCACAGCAACATGGCCACCCCAGCAACATAGCCACCACAGCAACATGGCCACCCCAGCAACATGGTCACCACAGCAACATGGCCACCACAGCAACATGGCCACCACAGCAACATGGCCACCACAGCAACATGGCCACCACAGCAACATGGCCACCACAGCAACATGGCCACCCCAGCAACATAGCCACCACAGCAACATGGCCACCACAGCAACATGACCACCACAGCAACATGGCCACCCCAGCAACATAGCCACCACAGCAACATGGCCACCCCAGCAACATGGTCACCACAGCAACATGGCCACCACAGCAACATGGCCACCACAGCAACATGGCCACCACAGCAACATGGCCACCACAGCAACATGTCCACCCCAGCAACATAGCCACCACAGCAACATGGCCACCACAGCAACATGGCCACCACAGCAACATGGCCACCCCAGCAACATAGCCACCACAGCAACATGGTCACCACAGCAACATGGCCACCACAGCAACATGGCCACCACAGCAACATGGTCACCACAGCAACATGAACACCACAGCAACATGACCACCACAGCAACATGGCCACCACAGCAACATGGCCACCACAGCAACATGGTCACCACAGCAACATGACCACCACAGCAACATGGCCACGACAGCAACATGGTTACCACAGCAACATGGCCACCACAGCAACATGGTCACCACAGCAACATGGCCACCACAGCAACATGGCCACCACAGCAACATGGTCACCACAGCAACATGGCCACCACAGCAACATGGCCACCACAGCAACATGGCCACGACAGCAACATGGTCACCACAGCAACATGGCCACCACAGCAACATGACCACCACAGCAACATGGCCACCACAGCAACAGGACCACCTCAGCAACATGACCACCACAGCAACATGACCACCACAGCAACATGGCCACCACAGCAACATGGCCACCACAGCAACATGGCCACCACAGCAACATGACCACCACAGCAACATGACCACCACAGCAACATGACCACCACAGCAACATGGCCACCCCAGCAACATGGCCACCCCAGCAACATAGCCACCAAAGCAACATGGCCACCACAGCAACATAGCCACCACAGCAACATGGCCACCACAGCAACATAGCCACCACAGCAACATAGCCACCACAGCAACATAGCCACCACAGCAACATAGCCACCACAGCAACATGGCCACCCCAGCAACATAGCCACCACAGCAACATGGCCACCACAGCAACATAGCCACCACAGCAACATGGCCACCACAGCAACATAGCCACCACAGCAACATACCCACCACAGCAATATGGCCAAAACAGCAACATAGCCACCACAGCAACATGGCCACCACAGCAACATGACCACCACAGCAACATGACCACCACAGCAACATGACCACCACAGCAACATGACCACTACAGCAACATGACCACTACAGCAACATGACCACTACAGCAACATGACCACCACAGCAACATGACCACCACAGCAACATGACCACCACAGCAACATGACCACTACAGCAACATGACCACCACAGAAACATGACCACCACAACAACATGACCACTACAGCAACATGACCACTACAGCAACATGACCACCACAGCAACATGACCACTACAGCAACATGACCACTACAGCAACATGACCACCACAGCAACATGACCACCACAGCAACATGACCACTACAGCAACATGACCACTACAGCAACATGACCACTACAGCAACATGACCACCACAGTAACATGACCACTAAAGCAACATGACCACCACAGCAACATGACCACCACAGCAACATGGCCACCACAGCAACATGACCACCACAGCAACATAGCCACCACAGCAACATGACCACTACAGCAACATGGCCACCCCAGCAACATGGCCACCCCAGCAACATAGCCACCACAGCAACATAGCCACCCCAGCAACATAGCCACCACAGCAACATACCCACCACAGCAACATACCCACCACAGCAATATGGCCACCACAGCAACATAGCCACCACAGCAACATAGCCACCACAGCAATATGGCCACCACAGCAATATGGCCACCACAGCAACATGGCCACCACAGCAACATGGCCACCACAGCAACATGGCCACGACAGAAACATGGTCACCACAGCAACATGGCCACCACAGCAACATGACCACCACAGCAACATGGCCACCACAGCAACATGACCACCTCAGCAACATGACCACCACAGCAACATGACCACCACAGCAACATGGCCACCACAGCAACATGACCACCACAGCAACATGACCACCACAGCAACATGACCACCACAGCAACATGACCACCACAGTAACATGGCCACCACAGCAACATGGTCACCACAGCAACATGACCACTACAGCAACAAGGCCACCACAGCAACATGGCCACCACAGCAACATGACCACCACAGCAACATGACCACCACAGCAACATGGCCACCACAGCAACATGGCCACCACAGCAACATGACCACCACAGCAACATGGTCACCACAGCAACATGGCCACCACAGCAACATGGCCACGACAGCAACATGGTCACCACAGCAACATGGCCACCACAGCAACATGGCCACCACAGCAACATGGCCACCACAGCAACATGGCCACCACAGCAACATGGCCACCACAGCAACATGGCCACCCCAGCAACATAGCCACCACATCAACATGGCCACCACAGCAACATGACCACCACAGCAACATGGCCACCCCAGCAACATAGCCACCACAGCAACATGGCCACCCCAGTAACATGGTCACCACAGCAACATGGCCACCACAGCAACATGGCCACCACAGCAACATGACCACCACAGCAACATGGCCACCACAGCAACATGGCCACCACAGCAACATGGCCACCCCAGCAACATAGCCACCACAGCAACATGGCCACCACAGCAACATGACCACCACAGCAACATGGCCACCCCAGCAACATAGCCACCACAGCAACATGGCCACCCCAGCAACATGGTCACCACAGCAACATGGCCACCACAGCAACATGGCCACCACAGCAACATGGCCACCACAGCAACATGGCCACCACAGCAACATGGCCACCACAGCAACATGGCCACCCCAGCAACATAGCCACCACAGCAACATGGCCACCACAGCAACATGGCCACCACAGCAACATGGCCACCCCAGCAACATAGCCACCACAGCAACATGGCCACCACAGCAACATGGCCACCACAGCAACATGGCCACCACAGCAACATGGCCACCCCAGCAACATAGCCACCACAGCAACATGGTCACCACAGCAACATGGCCACCACAGCAACATGGCCACCACAGCAACATGGTCACCACAGCAACATGACCACCACAGCAACATGGCCACCACAGCAACATGGCCACCACAGCAACATGGCCACCACAGCAACATGGCCACCCCAGCAACATAGCCACCACAGCAACATGGTCACCACAGCAACATGGCCACCACAGCAACATGGCCACCACAGCAACATGGTCACCACAGCGACATGACCACCACAGCAACATGGCCACCACAGCAACATGGCCACCACAGCAACATGGTCACCACAGCAACATGACCACCACAGCAACATGGCCACGACAGCAACATGGTTACCACAGCAACATGGCCACCACAGCAACATGGTCACCACAGCAACATGGCCACCACAGCAACATGGTCACCACAGCAACATGGCCACCACAGCAACATGGCCACCACAGCAACATGGCCACGACAGCAACATGGTCACCACAGCAACATGGCCACCACAGCAACATGACCACCACAGCAACATGGCCACCACAGCAACATGACCACCTCAGCAACATGACCACCACAGCAACATGACCACCACAGCAACATGGCCACCACAGCAACATGGCCACCACAGCAACATGGCCACCACAGCAACATGACCACCACAGCAACATGACCACCACAGCAACATGACCACCACAGCAACATGGCCACCCCAGCAACATGGCCACCCCAGCAACATAGCCACCACAGCAACATAGCCACCCCAGCAACATGGCCACGCCAGCAACATAGCCACCACAGCAACATAGCCACCCCAGCAACATAGCCACCACAGCAACATACCCACCACAGCAACATACCCACCACAGCAATATGGCCACCACAGCAACATAGCCACCACAGCAACATAGCCACCACAGCAACATACCCACCACAGCAATATGGCCACCACAGCAACATGGCCACCACAGCAACATGGCCACCACAGCAACATGGCCACGACAGAAACATGGTCACCACAGCAACATGGCCACCACAGCAACATGGTCACCACAGCAACATGACCACCACAGCAACATGGCCACCACAGCAACATGACCACCACAGCAACATAGCCACCACAGCAACATGACCACTACAGCAACATGGCCACCCCAGCAACATGGCCACCCCAGCAACATAGCCACCACAGCAACATAGCCACCCCAGCAACATAGCCACCACAGCAACATACCCACCACAGCAACATACCCACCACAGCAATATGGCCACCACAGCAACATAGCCACCACAGCAACATAGCCACCACAGCAACATACCCACCACAGCAATATGGCCACCACAGCAACATGGCCACCACAGCAACATGGCCACCACAGCAACATGGCCACGACAGAAACATGGTCACCACAGCAACATGGCCACCACAGCAACATGACCACCACAGCAACATGGCCACCACAGCAACATGACCACCTCAGCAACATGACCACCACAGCAACATGACCACCACAGCAACATGGCCACCACAGCAACATGACCACCACAGCAACATGACCACCACAGCAACATGACCACCACAGCAACATGACCACCACAGTAACATGGCCACCACAGCAACATGGTCACCACAGCAACATGACCACTACAGCAACAAGGCCACCACAGCAACATGGCCACCACAGCAACATGACCACCACAGCAACATGACCACCACAGCAACATGGCCACCACAGCAACATGGCCACCACAGCAACATGGCCACCACAGCAACATGGTCACCACAGCAACATGACCACCACAGCAACATGGCCACGACAGCAACATGGTCACCACAGCAACATGGCCACCACAGCAACATGGCCACCACAGCAACATGGCCACCACAGCAACATGGCCACCACAGCAACATGGCCACCACAGCAACATGGCCACCCCAGCAACATAGCCACCACATCAACATGGCCACCACAGCAACATGACCACCACAGCAACATGGCCACCCCAGCAACATAGCCACCACAGCAACATGGCCACCCCAGCAACATGGTCACCACAGCAACATGGCCACCACAGCAACATGGCCACCACAGCAACATGGCCACCACAGCAACATGGCCACCACAGCAACATGGCCACCACAGCAACATGGCCACCCCAGCAACATAGCCACCACAGCAACATGGCCACCACAGCAACATGACCACCACAGCAACATGGCCACCCCAGCAACATAGCCACCACAGCAACATGGCCACCCCAGCAACATGGTCACCACAGCAACATGGCCACCACAGCAACATGGCCACCACAGCAACATGGCCACCACAGCAACATGGCCACCACAGCAACATGGCCACCACAGCAACATGGCCACCCCAGCAACATAGCCACCACAGCAACATGGCCACCACAGCAACATGGCCACCACAGCAACATGGCCACCCCAGCAACATAGCCACCACAGCAACATGGTCACCACAGCAACATGGCCACCACAGCAACATGGCCACCACAGCAACATGGTCACCACAGCAACATGACCACCACAGCAACATGGCCACCACAGCAACATGGCCACCACAGCAACATGGCCACCACAGCAACATGGCCACCCCAGCAACATAGCCACCACAGCAACATGGTCACCACAGCAACATGGCCACCACAGCAACATGGCCACCACAGCAACATGGTCACCACAGCGACATGACCACCACAGCAACATGGCCACCACAGCAACATGGCCACCACAGCAACATGGCCACCACAGCAACATGGTCACCACAGCAACATGACCACCACAGCAACATGGCCACGACAGCAACATGGTTACCACAGCAACATGGCCACCACAGCAACATGGTCACCACAGCAACATGGCCACCACAGCAACATGGTCACCACAGCAACATGGCCACCACAGCAACATGGCCACCACAGCAACATGGCCACGACAGCAACATGGTCACCACAGCAACATGGCCACCACAGCAACATGACCACCACAGCAACATGGCCACCACAGCAACATGACCACCTCAGCAACATGACCACCACAGCAACATGACCACCACAGCAACATGGCCACCACAGCAACATGGCCACCACAGCAACATGGCCACCACAGCAACATGACCACCACAGCAACATGACCACCACAGCAACATGACCACCACAGCAACATGGCCACCCCAGCAACATGGCCACCCCAGCAACATAGCCACCACAGCAACATGGCCACCACAGCAACATAGCCACCACAGCAACATGGCCACCACAGCAACATAGCCACCACAGCAACATAGCCACCACAGCAACATAGCCACCACAGCAACATAGCCACCACAGCAACATGGCCACCCCAGCAACATAGCCACCACAGCAACATGGCCACCACAGCAACATAGCCACCACAGCAACATGGCCACCACAGCAACATAGCCACCACAGCAACATACCCACCACAGCAATGTGGCCAAAACAGCAACATAGCCACCACAGCAACATGGCCACCACAGCAACATGACCACCACAGCAACATGACCACCACAGCAACATGACCACCACAGCAACATGACCACTACAGCAACATGACCACTACAGCAACATGACCACTACAGCAACATGACCACCACAGCAACATGACCACCACAGCAACATGACCACCACAGCAACATGACCACTACAGCAACATGACCACCACAGAAACATGACCACCACAGCAACATGACCACTACAGCAACATGACCACTACAGCAACATGACCACCACAGCAACATGACCACTACAGCAACATGACCACTACAGCAACATGACCACCACAGCAACATGACCACCACAGCAACATGACCACTACAGCAACATGACCACTACAGCAACATGACCACCACAGTAACATGACCACTAAAGCAACATGACCACCACAGCAACATGACCACCACAGCAACATGGCCACCACAGAAACATGACCACCACAGCAACATAGCCACCACAGCAACATGACCACTACAGCAACATGGCCACCCCAGCAACATGGCCACCCCAGCAACATAGCCACCACAGCAACATAGCCACCCCAGCAACATAGCCACCACAGCAACATACCCACCACAGCAACATACCCACCACAGCAATATGGCCACCACAGCAACATAGCCACCACAGCAACATAGCCACCACAGCAACATACCCACCACAGCAATATGGCCACCACAGCAACATAGCCACCACAGCAACATAGTCACCACAGCAACATAGCCACCACAGCAACATAGCCATCACAGCAACATGGCCACCACAGCAACATAGCCACCACAGCAACATGACCACCACAGCAACATAGCCACCAGAGCAACATGGCCTCCACAGCAACATAGCCACCACAGCAACATGGCCACCACAGCAACATGGCCACCACAGCAACATGACCACTACAGCAACATAGCCACCACAGCAACATGGCCACCACAGCAACATAGCCACCACAGCAACATGGCCACCACAGCAACATGGCCACCACAGCAACATAGCCACCACAGCAACATGGCCACCACAGCAACATGACCACCACAGCAACATGGCCACCACAGCAACATAGCCACCACAGCAACATGACCACCACAGCAACATGGCCACGACAGCAACATGGCCACCACAGCAACATAGCCACCACAGCAACATGGCCACCACAGCAACATAGCCAAGACAGCAACATAGCCACCACAGCAACATGACCACCACAGCAACATGGCCACCACAGCAACATGGCCACCACAGCAACAAGACCACCACAGCAACATGACCACCACACCAACATGGCCACCACAGCAACATGGCCACCACAGCAACCAACATGACCACCACAGCAACATAGCCACCACAGCAACATGGCCACCACAGCAACATAGCCACCACAGCAACATGGCCACCACAGCAACATGGCCACCACAGCAACATAGCCACCACAGCAACATGGCCACCACAGCAACATGATCACCACAGCAACATGGCCACCACAGCTACATAGCCACCACAGCAACATGGCCACCACAGCAACATGGCCACCACAGCAACATGGCCACCACAGCAACATAGCCACCACAGCAACATGGCCACCACAGCAACATAGCCAAGACAGCAACATAGCCACCACAGCAACATGACCACCACAGCAACATGGCCACCACAGCAACATGGCCACCACAGCAACAAAACCACCACAGCAACATGGCCACCACAGCAACATGACCACCACAGCAACATGGCCACCACAGCAACATGACCACCACAGCAACATGACCACCACAACAACATGACCACCACAGCAACATGACCACCACAGCAACATGACCACAACAGCAACATGACCACCACAGCTACATGACCACCACAGCAACATGACCACAACAGCAACATGACCACCACAGCAACATGACCACCACAGCAACATTGCTAAGACAGCAACATAGCCACCACAGCAACATGGCCACCACAGCAACAAAACCACCACAGCAACATAGCCACCACAGCAACATGACCACCACAGCAACATAGCCAAGACAGCAACATAGCCACCACAGCAACATAGCCACCACAGCAACATGACCACCACAGCAACATAGCCAAGTCAGCAACATAGCCACCACAGCAACATGGCCACCACAGCAACATGACCACCACAGCAACATAGCCACCACAGCAATATGGCCACCACAGCAACATAGCCACCACAGCAACATGACCACCACAGCAACATAGCCAAGTCAGCAACATAGCCACCACAGCAACATGGCCACCACAGCAACATAGCCACCACAGCAACATGACCACCACAGCAACATAGCCAAGACAGCAACATAGCCTCCACAGCAACATAGCCACCACAGCAACATGACCACCACAGCAACATAGCCAAGACAGCAACATAGCCACCACAGCAACATAGCCAAGACAGCAACATAGCCACCACAGCAACATAGCCACCACAGCAACATGACCACCACAGCAACATAGCCAAGACAGCTACATAGCCACCACAGCAACACTGTGTATAGTGACACACTGTGTATAGTGACACACTGTGTATAGTGACACACTGTGTATAGTGACCCACTGTGTATAGTGACACACTGTGTATAGTGACACGCTGTGTATAGTGACACACTGTGTATAGTGACACACTGTGTATAGTGACCCACTGTGTATAGTGACACACTGTGTATAGTGACACACTGTGCATAGTGACACACTGTGTATAGTGACCCACTGTGTATAGTGACACACTGTGTATAGTGACCACAGCAACATGACCACCACAGCAACATAGCCACCACAGCAACATGACCACCACAGCAACATAGCCAAGACAGCAACATAGCCTCCACAGCAACATGGCCACCACAGCAACATGACCACCACAGCAACATAGCCACCACAGCAACATGACCACCACAGCAACATAGCCAAGACAGCAACATAGCCACCACAGCAACATAGCCACCACAGCAACATGACCACCACAGCAACAAAGCCAACACAGCAACATGACCACCACAGCAACATAGCCAAGACAGCAACATGACCACCACAGCAACATGACCACCACAGCAACATGACCACCACAACAACATAGCCACCACAACAACATATCTCTGGAGTGCCCACAAGGTTCTGGTACAAGTTTAACGATGTCGTTAAACAGACGAAAATAAAGATGTTATTCCTAGACTTTGGGCGTAAAGGTTGCCATGGCAGGTGGATGGCAGGTGGATGTTGCAGGTGGATGTTGCAGGTGGATGGTAGGTGGATGGTAGGTGGATGTTGCAGGTGGACGAGTAGGTGGATGGTAGGTGGATGGCAGGTGGATGGCAGGTGGATGGCAGGTGGATGGCAGGTGGATGTTGCAGGTGGATGTTGCAGGTGGATATTGCAGGTGGATGTTGCAGGTGAATGGCAGGTGGATGTTGCAGGTGGATGGTAGGTGGATGGTAGGTGGATGTTGCAGGTGGATGTAGCA
The DNA here is from genome assembly GCF_040958095.1 of Procambarus clarkii. Classification (NCBI taxonomy): domain Eukaryota; kingdom Metazoa; phylum Arthropoda; class Malacostraca; order Decapoda; family Cambaridae; genus Procambarus; species Procambarus clarkii. Next base: position 38,675,882 of record NC_091188.1, on the reverse strand, counting down.
GGTGGATGGTAGGTGGATGGCAGGTGGATGGCAGGTGGATGGCAGGTGGATGTTGCAAGTGGATGGCAGGTGGATGTTGCAAGTGGATGGCAGGTGGATGTTGCAAGTGGATGGCAGGTGGATGTTGCAGGTAGATAGCAGGTACATGTTGCAAGTGGATGGCAGGTGGATGTTGCAAGTGGATGTTGCAAGTGGATGACAGGTGGATGTTGCAGGTGGATGTTGCAGGTGGATGGCAGGTGGATGGGTGGTGTATGGTGCAGGTGGATGTTGCAGGTGGATGTTGCAGGTGGATGGCAGGTGGATGTTGCAGGTGGATGGCAGGTGGATGGCAGGTGGATGTTGCAGGTGGATGGCAGGTGGATGTTGCAGGTGGATGTTGCAGGAAAATGGCAGGTGGATGGCAGGTGGATGTTGCAGGTGGATGTTGCAGGTGGATGGCAGGTGGATGGCAGGTGGATGTTGCAGGTGGATGTTGCAGGTAAATGGCAGGTGGATGGCAGGTGGATGTTGCAGGTGGATGTTGCAGGTGGATGGCAGGTGGATGGGTGGTGGATGTTGCAGGTGGATGGCAGGTGGATGGGTGGTGGATGTTGCAGGTGGATGGCATGTGGATGGGTGGTGGATGTTGCAGGTGGATGGCAGGTGGATGGGTGGTGGATGTTGCAGGTGGATGGCAGGTGGATGGGTGGTGGATGTTGCAGGTGGATGGCAGGTGGATGGGTGGTGGATGTTGCAGGTGGATGGCAGGTGGATGTATTCGTTTGCCTTGTTCGGGTTGAATGTAGACACAGTAGTCGCTTCTGTATATATTTATTGAGTGAGGCAAACAGGTGTATAACTGGCCAGCCGAGGTCCACCTACTCTGGGTCTGTGAGGATAACTGAGGCTGCTGGGAGCATGCCTGATGCTCCTCTGTCTGGCATGACGTCAGAGGCCTACTTGCCTGTGATTGGTTACATTTCAACTGACAGAATTTGAGTATAACACCGCTCGGACACGCTACCAAGTCGACGTCCCTTGTCGACAAGCTCTGGCTAGCTATATAGTTACAATGATACTGAAAGGACCTCGGTGGCATACAATAATGGCTTACATGTGAAATTTGCATAATAAAACATTGAAAGAAGATCAGGTGTGCGTAATACAAACAACTCGGCATATATGCACCAAAAAAAAAATTCATCATAATAGGTGAAAATCATGGTAACAATGCTTTGATTAAATCAGAGTATTAAGAACATGTGTATGTCTACTGATCAGATATGAACAATACAACTCAAGGTATTGCCTAAAAAAAATTATTAACATGTGTCAATGGCATGTGCTTGAAAACCATACAAAATTAAACAATTATTACATTAATGGAACAAAGTTCTGACCTAACAACCACAATTGAATTTCAAGATAGATCATTTTTTTTTTTCTCTTTTTTTTTTTTTTTTCGAAATATACAATATATTTACAAGACCAATGTACAATATATATAATGTGCAATATATTTACAAGCATATACAAGACCTGGATCAAGAAGACTAACATCTGCGTGATAGCAGTCAGGATTCACTGGCCACAATGTGGTTGCTAGAACAATAATAACTCTTATGACAAGCACTGTAAAAATACAAATGGTAGTAGACTTAACAATGGCATCTACTTTATAACAAAATAAATTTGAGAAAAACTATACATTATATATAATGGTAATAATAAGACACATGTGGTAGAAATACTGCAAATGATTTTTTTTTTCAAAACAAACAGAATAACTGCAGAGTGCAATCAATTATAAATTCTGCGGATATCTACACCTAGCTCATCCAGAGCACTATACAACTCTGGCTCTGACTGAAGGTCCGGAACAGATGAAACTTCATGCGACAAACTATCATCTTGAGAGATATCCTCGTTAACATCTAGCCAATGGACATGTGGTGAGTGCACGGTTGAAACGAGAGGTCTAGATCTAAGATTATAATTGCTAGTATGGGGTTGCTGAACATCCAGTGGTCTGTCAACCACAGGAGGTGGTGTCCGAGTAGGAGTATCTGTCTGGGTAAGTTCATTGTCATCTTCCTCATCAGTCTCGTCAACAGTCATTTTAGCTAACTTCATGTGGTCTAAATGTTCATTTATATACTCTCCTGTTAACAAGTTCTTAAGTCTGTATTTGTTACCTTTAATAAGCTCGATTACCTTATATGGACCCAAAAATTTCTTAGTTAACTTGTACATAGGACCAGACCTGTGTTGGTTAAGTATCATTACTACAGATCCAATAGTTATTTTATTGGGTTTAGCTCGTGCATTCCTTGCTAGAGTGAACTCGGCTGTTGCTTTGGACAGTTGTTCTCGTATTTTCTTGAATACTAATTGCATTTGTCTACGCTTCACTTGAACAAAATCATCTACGTTATATAAGGGAGTAGGAGGTACGTTAATCAATTCATTAGGGAGGATCTTATCTGTACCATAAAGAATAGCGTGAGGTGTGTCACCAGTAGAAACATTAATTGAAGAATTTATAGCACACTGAATTAAGGGTATAAAATCATCCCAATTGTTGTTATCAAAATTCAACGTGACTCTCAAGGCATCTAACACTTTCCTGTTAGTACGTTCAGCTAGTCCATTACTTGCCGGATGATAAGGCATAATGCTACATTTTTTGATGTTATATAAATCACACAAGCTAGTTAGAATACTATTACTGAATTCTGGACCATTATCTGAAAGGATTACTTTAGGCATACTATATCTACAAATTATTTGGTCATGGAATGCGCTGGCTATGGTTTCTGCTGTTTTGTTCGGGATAGGAACTAGTTCGCAAAACCGTGAAAAATTATCGACCATTACAAGCAAATGTTTGTTCCCTTTCTCTGTTTCCGCAAAATTTGTCAATAAATCCATCGATATTCGTTCCCAAGGAGCTTTAGTTGCTGGGTACACCTGAATTGGATTAGGTCCTGAAACATGTCCCTTGTGCTGTAAACAAGTTAAACATCTGTCAACATAATGAGCAATCTCCTTAGCCATTTTTGGCCAAAAATATTTCAATCGACCTTGTTGGAGTGTACGATCCTTTCCTGGATGTGCACTTGCAGGAGCATCATGGATAATTTTTAACACAGTTGGTACCAAGACAGCTGGAACAACTAACTGACAACATTTCCTCGGGGCTGTCCCTAGCTTTACTACTCTACACAGTAAATTGTCCAACATAACTAGTTCTTTCAATGGTACTGGCGGTTTATGAATCGGGCGAGTGTCTTGCTTAGTCAAAAATTTAATGACGGGTGCCCATATGGGGTCTTGTCTTTGTTCCGTTTCTACTACTGTAGCATCTAATGCTGGGTAATTTAACTGAATCGCAGCTACGTGTCGAGAAAACGCATCGGCTACAACATTTTGCTTTCCTGGAATATATCCAAATGTGGGATTGAATTCTTGAATTGTGAGCAAATATCTAGCAAACTTTCCAACTGGATTCTTATTTTTGAACAAGGGAATTAATGGTTGGTGATCTGTAAGAACATGAACTGGGTAATTATAAATTGTATCCTTGAAATGTTTAAGTGCCCAAACAACTGCCAAGGCTTCTCGTTCTGTTGCACTATAATTTTTCTCTTCTTTGGATAATGTGCGGCTAGCATAAGCTATTGCGTGATCTCTGTGACCTTCTGTTTGAAGTAATGCAGCACCTAGACCTATGTCACTAGCATCTGTAACCAACGTAAAAGGTTTAGAAAAATCTGGATACCTAAGGACAGGTGACGAAATCAAGGCTGCTTTGAGTTTTTTGAATGACTGATCCTGGGCCTCTCCCCAAACAAAGGGTTCATCTTTTCTTTGCAACTTGTAAAGCGGAGCGGCTATAATAGAGAATCCAGCAATAAATGAACGATAAAATCCTACAAGACCTGTGAACTGTCTTACGGCTTCTGCGGTACGAGGTGTTGGAAAATCACGGGCAGCAATAATTTTTGATTCATTCAATGTAATACCTGAAGGTGTAACTGTATGACCTAGGAAATTAATCTTTTGCTTTAAAAATGAACATTTTGCAAGCTTTATTTTTAAATTAGCTTCAGCGAGCTTTGCAAGTACTTTTTCAAGGTTCTGGAAATGAGTCTGAACATCTTGCGACATGATTATGAGATCATCAAGGTAAACTAGAAGCGTACTTCCTATCAATCTACGAAATAGATTTGTCATGAGCCGTGAAAAGGTTATTGGACTACTACGCAAACCAAACGGCATTCTTTTGAAATGAAAATGACCATTGGGAGTACTAAAGGCTGTCAATTGTTTACTTTCCTCATCAAGGGGGATTTGCCAGAATCCCTGCAACAAATCTAACGTTGAGAATACTTTGTTTCGACCAATACTTTGCAACAAATCATTTAGAACTGGAAGTGGGAAACGATCAGGTATTGTTACTCTGTTAAGCTTGCGATAATCGATTACAGGTCTCCAAGTCCCATCTCGTTTTGGTACAAGAATCAATGGAGCGTTCCATGGCGAATTACTCGATTCAATTACATCACTCTGTAACATTTCTTCTACAAGTCTATCTGCTTCTGCTCTCTGAGAATGGGGAAGTCGGTAAGCTGGTACATAAATAGGCGTAGTTCCTTGTTCAAGGGGAATTTTATGTGTAATGAGAGGAGTGAGACCTAATTTTTCTCCTGGTAGAGCAACAACAGCTCTATTCCTGTTCAAAATTTCCAAAAGCTGAGCCACAGAGTCAGGAAAATCAGTAGGACTGAGGTGTTGCGCTTGCACCTCTGGCTGAGATCCCTGTTCTCCTGGTGTGAGTGTACAAACAGTATGATCCATGGAGACATCATCCACAACTCGCACCGGTAACGAGTAATGGGCAAAATCTACAACATGGGTACCAGACTGGAGATGGATATCGGCATTACTTGTGTTCGCGATAAAAAGTGAGACAGTACCATCCTGCACTGTGTGCCAGGAGGGTTCAACAAATGTACCATTCACTTTACATGTTTCACTTTCCGCAATCACATCCGACAACTCAGGCACTCCCTGAACCTTAACTCTTATTCTGGTGAGAGAATGAGGGTGTAGCACAGTGTCAGTAGCCATGGAACCACTGACTTCAGAGATGGAAGCTGCCAGGCGAGCGAGACAACGAGAATCCGTTAGGGCGTCCCCTTCCAGAAAGTCCCGATACTCATTCTCCTTAACAACTGTACAACTACTATGCTTCAATCGAGTGCCTGTTTTCTCGGGTATGCTACCACGACAATGATCTGACAAACCTACGCTAGCAAGGCGGGTGTCAACAAAATTAACATAATCTGATTGAAGGTTGAACTCGTGGCCCTGTCGATACATGCTACACAAGGGTATGACATGGTCTTTGATACTTATGTTCCAACGATGGGGAAACAATGCAATATTTTCATCAATCATGGTGTACAGACCTAAGAGAATGTCTCCAGGAAAATGAATAATGTCAACAACTAAACATGTTATAGACAATGTGACATCATTGAACTTGAGTGGGAGGTCAATTTCACCCTGAACTTTTACTTTATTTCCTGAAATACCACTTAGAAAAGGTATGTGTGACTGTTTTAAAATAGTAGGGTGCTTACTTTCAATGTCTCTAAGAGCTGAGGGCTTGACAATATTAATTTTTGCACCCGAGTCAAGAAAAACTTTTAAAACTCTACCATGTACAATGGCTGATACAAGGGGGCCATCACTTGAGACTGGACAAGTTACTATTTTTGACTTATGTTGTCTGGGATATCTGCGTCTTGTTTGTGTCAAATTTACTGTGGATCCGTCAACATCTACAACTGGTCTAGAGTCAGTGTCCTCCTCTGTCAAGTGTCCAAATCTATTTTGGGTAGCTACTGAATACACAGGGAGGGCACTAGGATTGGCTAGCTTGAATTGGTTAGCGGATGGCCTTGGGGGTTTCCCGACGACATGGAGTGAACATTCTGAGCTCCAGCATTCTGTGACTGAGCATTATAATTTGAAATTGCATTATAGCTGGGCTGGGAGTTGTAATTACGAGAGTTCTGATAATGTCTTGGACGCTGTGAGCCTCGCCAAGACTGACCATGGGAGTTACGAGGTGGAGATGTCCTTTGCCTAGCTCTACAATCCGCAGTGTGGTGACCAACTTGTTTATGGTACGTGCAATATGGAAGCCTAGAATGATTAGATTGATGAGGGGGCCGAGAGAATTGTCTAGGAGGTGATGATCTAGGGGCGGACCAACAGTCCCTTGCAAGGTGGTTACTCTTACCACAATGCCAACATGAGGGAGTGGATGGTTGTGGACTATGGCGTTTCGGCATTTTATGAGGCGGCGAATTTGACTGGGGGCTACGAGCATGGGTACGCTTCTGCGACCAAGAGTTTTGAGAATTTGTGGGAGGATGCTGAGAGCTTGTGACTACATTTACAGCATCAGAGGGTGGCAACAGTTGAGCACTTCGGGGAGCTAGTTTATCGGCGGCATTGTTAATAGCCTCAAACACTTCACCAATTTCATGTTTAACACCAAAATTTTGTTGCTCAACGATTGGTTTTGTATGCTCGGGGGCAAAATGCATTAAAGTACCAAATGCTATCATTTTGGCCATAGCCTCAGGGGACAGATTATTGTCTTTATCTAACCAAGTCGAATTATTCATAGCAGAAACTAAGGCATACAGATACTGATCGAGACGGCTAGTAAACGCATTAAACGATTCACCAGGCTGCATGGTGGCATTGGCAATTTTCTTGACTAACCTATATGGGTCAAGGTCTCCTTTATTAACAAAGCGACGGCGAAAGAAATCCTTAAATTCAGGCCAAGACTGGAGGCTAACAATGGCTTTCTCATCAACAACAAAACGTGCATCACCTTTGGTTGTGTCCACGGCTGACCGTGCAATTGCTAAGTATTCGGCATCAGTAGGCTTAGAAAAACGTGCAACTGTTTTCGCTTCAACCTTACTAAACCATGATTCTAATAAACGCGATTCCCCAGCAAAAAGAGGAATAGCCATTTCCTGAGCTGATCTCTGGCCATTGGGACGAGCAACTGTTCCCATTGATTCTGAAGGGGTTTTAACAGTGGTAGGCATTGTCACAGCCGTGGAAGTAATATTTGAACGCAGATTATAATTAAGTGCACCTGGCATCAGAAATAGTATACACAAAAATAAACACAAAAAAATATCAACTTGGCTAAAGTAAAAATGGCAGAAATAAAATTATTAAATTGGGCTAGGCAAGAAAATAATTAAGAACAAGCAATTGTAAACTAAATTTAGCAATCTTTCATTAAAAAATGACTGGAATTAGATGTATGTAAATTAATTAAACCAGACTAAGCACAGCAATTTAGAATAAAAACTGGGAAATGCAATTGCAAAATTTCATTAAAAAGATTCAACACAACAAGTGGCAATGCAAGAAATATGGATGTAGCACATAAACTGGACACAGGAATGTATATATAACTCCTATGGTAAAAGTTTAAATTAAAATGCTTAAAGGATAAATTTCAAGTTAGGTCTGGAGAAATATAAAAAAAATTTCTATGTTCTATTGTCTATGGAAATCTCAAAAACAAATTTCTTTTATGCAAAATAAACTGCTAGAACAATTATTTCTTACTTCTCTCACCTTTGAATTCAGTAATGACACTAGTAACAATTAATGAATAATGGAATCATATGCAGGGAATATTGAAATGTCTCAGAGAAACTGTGGGCCTCTGGAGTACTAAACCGGCTCCAATATTTAACAAGTCACTGAATGGTTAACTCACAGGATATTATGGGAATTATTACATAAGTCACTTTTTAACACTTGGCACGTTGTTCTCAACTAGCAATTACTTATCTCAGGGTTGTAATTTACGAGGATCACCAGTAGCCAAAGTAGGAGAAACGTCGTGAAGATCGGAAGAGGCCCATGTGAGGCGTGTTTACAAACTGGATGCGACGGCAGCGCTCCTGGCGGCGGTGGCGCGAGACTCAGGGACCCCACACTGTTCAGGCTAGAGGCACGAAGATAAATTCTGACAACGACAATATTGCGACGATGGAATAACCAGTTGATACTTGCGACGATGGCTGACGACGATTGCAGTAGCTTGCACCCTCACGAAGCTTGATACTGTCAGCTTGGGTGGCGGTGGTGGTGGTGGTGGGTGTAATAGGTGGTTCCCACGTGGTGGCGCGAGGTTCAAAAATGGCTGGCGCGGGAAGCTTCCTTCCTCCTCACTGATGAGTGAGCGTTCTCACAGGAAAAATATTGACCCTTACTTCTAAAACGTTAGCCTGGAGTAGTGGTTGATGGCAGGACCCCGGTCTGGCACAATATTTGATGCGTGGGTGGCAGGATGGCGGCTTATGGCGGTGGCGGTGGCGGCGGTTTTGGCTGGAACACGAGGCGATGCTGGGTACTGGAACTTTTGCTTCCAGAAAAAAATTTCTGGATCCCACTGCTGCTACCAGTATTCGTTTGCCTTGTTCGGGTTGAATGTAGACACAGTAGTCGCTTCTGTATATATTTATTGAGTGAGGCAAACAGGTGTATAACTGGCCAGCCGAGGTCCACCTACTCTGGGTCTGTGAGGATAACTGAGGCTGCTGGGAGCATGCCTGATGCTCCTCTGTCTGGCATGACGTCAGAGGCCTACTTGCCTGTGATTGGTTACATTTCAACTGACAGAATTTGAGTATAACAGATGGGTGGTGGATGCTGCAGGTGGATGGCAGGTGGATGGGTGGTGTATGTTGCAGGTGGATGGCAGGTGGATGGGTGGTGGATGTTGCAGGTGGATGGCAGGTGGATGGGTGGTGGATGTTGCAGGTGGATGGCAGGTGGATGGGTGGTGGATGTTGCAGGTGGATGGCAGGTGGATGGGTGGTGGATGTTGCAGGTGGATGGCAGGTGGATGGGTGGTGGATGTTGCAGGTGGATGGCAGGTGGATGGGTGGTGGATGTTGCAGGTGGATGGCAGGTGGATGGGTGGTGGATGTTGCAGGTGGATGGCAGGTGGATGGGTGGTGGATGTTGCAGGTGGATGGCAGGTGGATGGGTGGTGGATGTTGCAGGTGGATGGCAAGTGGATGGGTGGTGGATGTTGCAGGTGGATGGCAGGTGGATGGGTGGTGGATGTTGCAGGTGGATGGCAGGTGGATGGGTGGTGGATGTTGCAGGTGGATGGCAGGTGGATGGGTGGTGGATGTTGCAGGTGGATGGCAGGTGGATGGGTGGTGGATGTTGCAGGTGGATGGCAGGTGGATGGGTGGTGGATGTTGCAGGTGGATGGCAGGTGGATGGGTGGTGGAGGTTGCAGGTGGATGGCAGGTGGATGGGTGGTGGATGTTGCAGGAGGATTGGAGGTTTGGACAAAGGTCACCATTAACTCCTCCAGGGCGTCGCGACCCACTGTGTATAGTGACACACTGTGTATAGTGACACACTGTGTATAGTGACACACTGTGTATAGTGACACTGTGTATAGTGACACACTGTGTATAGTGACACACTGTGTATAGTGACACACTGTGTATAGTGACACACTGTGTATAGTGACACTGTGTATAGTGACACACTGTGTATAGTGACACACTGTGTATAGTGACACACTGTGTATAGTGACACTGTGTATAGTGACACACTGTGTATAGTGACACTGTGTATAGTGACCCACTGTGTATAGTGACACACCGTGTATAGTGACCCACCGTGTATAGCGACACACTGTGTATAGTGACACACCGTGTATATTGACACGCTGTGTATAGTGACACACTGTGTATTGTGACACACCGTGTATAGTGACACGCTGTGTATAGTGACACACTGTGTATAGTGACACACCGTGTATAGTGACACGCTGTGTATAGTGACACACCGTGTATAGTGACACACCGTGTATAGTGACACACCGTATATAGTGATAGGCTGTGTATAGTGACAGGCTGTGTATAGTGACACACTGTGCATAGTGACACACTGTGTATAGTGACACACTGTGTATAGCGACCCACTGTGTATAGTGACACACTGTGTATAGTGACACACTGTGTATAGTGACACGCTGTGAATAGTGACACGCTGTGTATAGTGACACACCGTGTATAGTGACACACCGTGTATAGTGACACACCGTGTATAGTGACACACCGTGTATAGTGACACACCGTGTATAGTGACACACTGTGTATAGTGACACACCGTGTATAGTGACACACCGTGTATAGTGACACACCGTGTATAGTGACACGCCGTGTATAGTGACACACTGTGTATAGTGACACGCCGTGTATAGTGACACACCGTGTATAGTGACACACCGTGTATAGTGACACGCCGTGTATAGTGACACACTGTGTATAGTGACACGCCGTGTATAGTGACACGCTGTGTATAGTGACACACTGTGTATAGTGACACGCCGTGTATAGTGACACACCGTGTATAGTGACACACTGTGTACAGTGACACGCCGTGTATAGTGACACACCGTGTATAGTGACACACCGTGTATAGTGACACACCGTGTATAGTGACACACCGTGTATAGTGACCCACTGTGTATAGTGACACGCTGTGTATAGTGACACACTGTGTATAGTGACACACCGTGTATAGTGACACGCTGTGTATAGTGACACACTGTGTATAGTGACACACCGTGTATAGTGACCCACCGTGTATAGTGACACGCTGTGTATAGTGACACACTGTGTATAGTGACACACCGTGTATAGTGACACGCTGTGTATAGTGACACACCGTGTATAGTGACCCTCTGTGTATAGTGACCCATTGTGTATAGTGACCCACTGTGTATAGTGACCCACTGTGTATAGTGACCCACTGTGTATAGTGACCCACTGTGTATAGTGACACACTGTGTATAGTGACACACTGTGTATAGTGACACAGTGTATAGTGACACACTGTGTATAGTGACCCACTGTGTATAGTGACACACTGTGTATAGTGACACACTGTGTATAGTGACACTGTGTATAGTGACACACTGTGTATAGTGACACACTGTGTGTAGTGACACACTGTGTATAGTGACCCACTGTGTATAGTGACACACTGTGTATAGTGACACGCTGTGTATAGTGACACACTGTGTATAGTGACACACTGTGTATAGTGACACGCTGTGTATAGTGACACACTGTGTATAGTGACACACTGTGCATAGTGACACACTGTGTATAGTGACCCACTGTGTATAGTGACACACTGTGTATAGTGACCCACTGTGTATAGTGACCCACTGTGTATAGTGACACGCTGTGTATAGTGACACACTGTGTATAGTGACACACTGTGTATAGTGACACACTGTGTATAGTGACACACTGTGTATAGTGACCCACTGTGTATAGTGACACTGTGTATAGTGACACACTGTGTATAGTGACACACCGTGTATAGTGACCCACTGTGTATAGTGACACACTGTGTATAGTGACCCACTGTGTATAGTGACACTGTGTATAGTGACCCACTGTGTATAGTGACACACTGTGTATAGTGACACACTGTGTATAGTGACACACTGTGTATAGTGACCACTGTGTATAGTGACCCACTGTGTATAGTGACCACTGTGTATAGTGACACACTGTGTATAGTGACACACTGTGTATAGTGACCACTGTGTATAGTGACCCACTGTGTATAGTGACACACTGTGTATAGTGACACACTGTGTATAGTGACACACTGTGTATAGTGACCACTGTGTATAGTGACACACTGTGTATAGTGACACACTGTGTATAGTGACCCACTGTGTATAGTGACCCACTGTGTATAGTGACACACTGTGTATAGTGACACACTGTGTATAGTGACACACTGTGTATAGTGACCCACTGTGTATAGTGACACACTGTGTATAGTGACCCACTGTGTATAGTGACACACTGTGTATAGTGACCCACTGTGTATAGTGACACTGTGTATAGTGACCCACTGTGTATAGTGACCCACTGTGTATAGTGACACACTGTGTATAGTGACCCACTGTGTATAGTGACCCACTGTGTATAGTGACCCACTGTGTATAGTGACACACTGTGTATAGTGACCCACTGTGTATAGTGACCCACTGTGTATAGTGACACACTGTGTATAGTGACCCACTGTGTATAGTGACCCACTGTGTATAGTGACACACTGTGTATAGTGACCCACTGTGTATAGTGACACACTGTGTATAGTGACCCACTGTGTATAGTGACCCACTGTGTATAGTGACCCACTGTGTATAGTGACCACTGTGTATAGTGACCCACTGTGTATAGTGACCCACTGTGTATAGTGACACACTGTGTATTGTGACCCACTGTGTATAGTGACCCACTGTGTATAGTGACCCACTGTGTATAGTGACACACTGTGTATAGTGACACACTGTGTATAGTGACCCACTGTGTATAGTGACCACACTGTGTATAGTGACACACTGTGTATAGTGAACCACTGTGTATAGTGACCCACTGTGTATAGTGACACACTGTGTATTGTGACCCACTGTGTATAGTGACCCACTGTGTATAGTGACCCACTGTGTATAGTGACCCACTGTGTATAGTGACCCACTGTGTATAGTGACCCACTGTGTATAGTGACACACTGTGTATAGTGACCCACTGTGTATAGTGACCCACTGTGTATAGTGACCCACTGTGTATAGTGACACGCTGTGTATAGTGACACTGTGTATAGTGACCCACTGTGTATAGTGAGCCACCGTGTACAGTGACACACTGTGTATAGTGACACACTGTGTATAGTGACACACCGTATATAGTGACCCACTGTGTATAGTGACACACCGTGTATAGTGACACACTGTGTATAGTGACACACTGTGTATAGTGACCCACCGTGTATAGTGACCCACTGTGTATAGTGACACACTGTGTATAGTGACACACTGTGTATAGTGACACACCGTATATGGTGACCCACTGTGTATAGTGACACACCGTGTATAGTGACACACTGTGTATAGTGACACACTGTGTATAGTGACCCACCGTGTATAGTGACCCACTGTGTATAGTGACACACTGTGTATAGTGACCCACTGTGTATAGTGATCCACTGTGTATAGTGACCCACTGTGTATAGTGAACCACTGTGTATAGTGACCCACTGTGTATAGTGACCCACTGTGTATAGTGACCCACTGTGTATAGTGACACTGTGTATAGTGACCCACTGTGTATAGTGACACACTGTGTATAGTGACACACTGTGTATAGTGACCCACTGTGTATAGTGACCCACTGTGTATAGTGACCCACTGTGTATAGTGACACACCGTGTATAGTGACACACTGTGTATAGTGACCCACTGTGTATAGTGACCCACTGTGTATAGTGACACACTGTGTATTGTGACCCACTGTGTATAGTGACACACTGTGTATAGTGACACTGTGTATAGTGACACACTGTGTATAGTGACACACTGTGTATAGTGACCCACTGTGTATAGTGACACACTGTGTATAGTGACACACTGTATAGTGACCCACTGTGTATAGTGACACACTGTGTATAGTGACCCACTGTGTATAGTGACACACTGTGTATAGTGACCCACTGTGTATAGTGACCCACTGTGTATAATGACACACTGTGTATTGTGACCCTCTGTGTATAGTGACACACTGTGTATAGTGACACACTGTGTATAGTGACCCACTGTGTATAGTGACACACTGTGTATAGTGACACACTGTATAGTGACCCACTGTGTATAGTGACACACTGTGTATAGTGACCCACTGTGTATAGTGACACACTGTTTATAGTGACCCACTGTGTATAGTGACACACTGTGTATAGTGACCCACTGTGTATAGTGACACACTGTGTATAGTGACACACTGTGTATAGTGACATACTGTGTATAGTGACCCACTGTGTATAGTGACACTGTGTATAGTGACCCACTGTGTATAGTGACACACTGTGTATAGTGACCCACAGTGTATAGTGACCCCTGTG
>NC_091188.1:38627528-38661327 GCF_040958095.1 Procambarus clarkii | reverse complement strand
GAGGGAGGAGAAGGGAGGGAGGGAGGTAGGGAGGGAGGGAGGGTATGAGGAAGAGAGGGGTGGCTAGGGAGAGAAGAGAGAGAATAACAAATGAGCAACAGAGGGCTGAGAAAGGAGGAGTAACAGGAACTGAAGGAAAGCAACAGAGTAACAGAGTAACAGAGTTAGAGTGAAACAGGAAAGAGTTAAGGAGAGGAAGTCAAAAATAAGAAAGGAGAGAGAGAGAAGAATGGATATTGAAGAGTAGACAGGAGCAACAGGATGGATGGAAATGGATTGCAGCATCCATCCACGAGCCAAATCGTCATCCACCCAAAGAGGCATTCACTCTCTTGCACGGGATTTCATCCATTCATCCACCAGAACATTAATCCATCCGCCAGAACCTCTATCCACCCCCCAGCACACTCACCCACCCCGAGGATGAGAGGTGGATGAGTGTTCACCCACCACCCACTCATCTCACCCACCCCGAGGATGAGAGGTGGATGAGTGTTCACCCACCACCCACCCCGAGGATGAGAGGTGGATGAGTGTTCACCCACCACCCACCCCGAGGATGAGAGGTGGATGAGTGTTCACCCACCACCCACCCCGAGGATGAGAGGTGGATGAGTGTTCACCAACCACCCACCCCGGGGATGAGAGGTGGATGAGTGTTCACCCACCACCCACCCCGAGGCTGAGAGGTGGATGAGTGTTCACCCACCACCCACCCCGAGGATGAGAGGTGGATGAGTGTTCACCCACCACCCACCCCGAGGATGAGAGGTGGATGAGTGTTCACCCACCACCCACCCCGAGGATGAGAGGTGGATGAGTGTTCACCAACCACCCACTCATCTCACCCACATACCCAACATAAGTCCGGCCTCCCAATGTGATGCAACAAGTTTTCCAATTATTGAATTCGGGGTTCGAATCCCATTAAAATCAGCGGCGGGAACTTTGTGGCAATAGTTCCACCGTTAATTGCTCGATGAACAAACGTTATACAATGAACATATTTGGAACAACGGAAGTTTCAGCGGAAATAGCTGCCAAAAATATACCAAGAAAATTATATATCTATAATATAGACATCACAGCCTATGCTGATGTCTATAATTACAACCAATCACGTCGATGTTACGTACCTACAACGTCCCTACGACGTCGTTGTTTATGATGTTGCAGTAATGTATAGGAACGTTGCGACAAGGTTGCTACAAGGTTGCTACAAGGTTGCTACAAGGTTGCTGCAATGTTGCTACGAGGTTGCCACAAGGTTGCTACAAGGTTGCCACAACGTTGCTACAAGGTTGCTGCAACGTTGGTACAAGGTTACCACAAGGATCCTACAATGTTGTTACAAAGTTGCCACAAGGTTGCTACAAGGTTGCCACAACGTTGCTACAAGGTTGCTGCAACGTTGGTACAAGGTTACCACAAGGATCCTACAATGTTGTTACAAAGTTGCCACAAGGTTGCTACAAGGTTGCTGCAACGTTGGTACAAGGTTACCACAAGGATCCTACAATGTTGTTACAAAGTTGCCACAAGGTTGCTACAAGGTTGCCACAACGTTGCTACAAGGTTGCTGCAACGTTGGTACAAGGTTACCACAAGGATCCTACAATGTTGTTACAAAGTTGCCACAAGGTTGCTACAAGGTTGCCACAACGTTGCTACAAGGTTGCTGCAACGTTGGTACAAGGTTACCACAAGGATCCTACAATGTTGTTACAAAGTTGCCACAAGGTTGCTACAAGGTTGTGGACAGACGAAGAGTCAAAATAACGTGACTGAAGAAATGACCACAACCCACAAAACAGAAGATGGAGAAGCCACGACGTTTCGGTCCGTTCTGGACCATTATCAAGTCCTGTGATGGTCCAGGACGGACCGAAATGTCGTCGTCCTTCGTCTTCGGGGTTGTAGTTTGGTCATCATTAGGTTGTGTTCACTGACAGATGTTCGCTGGCAGATGTTCGCTGACAGATGTTCGCTGGCAGATGTTCGCTGGCAGATGTTCACTGACAGATGTTCGCTGACAGATGTTCGCTGGCAGATGTTCGCTGGCAGATGTTCACTGGCAGATGTTCGCTGGCAGATGTTCGCTGACAGATGTTCGCTGGCAGATGTTCACTGACAGATGTTCGCTGGCAGATGTTCACTGACAGATGTTCGCTGGCAGATGTTCGCTGGCAGATGTTCGCTGGCAGATGTTCGCTGACAGATGTTCACTGACAGATGTTCGCTGACAGATGTTCGCTGACAGATGTTCGCTGGCAGATGTTCGCTGGCAGATGTTCGCTGGCAGATGTTCACTGACAGATGTTCGCTGGCAGATGTTCGCTGACAGATGTTCGCTGGCAGATGTTCACTGGCAGATGTTCACTGACAGATGTTCGCTGGCAGATGTTCGCTGACAGATGTTCGCTGGCAGATGTTCGCTGGCAGATGTTCACTGACAGATGTTCGCTGGCAGATGTTCGCTGGCAGATGTTCACTGACAGATGTTCGCTGACAGATGTTCGCAGGCAGATGTTCACTGACAGATGTTCGCTGGCAGATGTTCGCCAGCAGGTGTTCGCTGGCAGATGTTCGCCAGCAGGTGTTCACTGGCAGATGTTCGCCAGCAGATGTTCGCTGACAGATGTTCGCTGACAGATGTTCGCTGACAGATGTTCGCAGGCAGATGTTCACTGACAGATGTTCGCTGGCAGATGTTCGCCAGCAGGTGTTCGCTGGCAGATGTTCGCCAGCAGGTGTTCACTGGCAGATGTTCGCCAGCAGATGTTCGCTGACAGATGTTCGCTGACAGATGTTCGCTGACAGATGTTCGCTGGCAGATGTTCGCCAGCAGGTGTTCACTGGCAGATGTTCGCCAGCAGGTGTTCACTGGCAGATGTTCGCCAGCAGGTGTTCACTGGCAGATGTTCGCTGGCAGATGTTCGCCAGCAGGTGTTCGCTGGCAGATGTTCGCCAGCAGGTGTTCACTGGCAGATGTTCGCCAGCAGGTGTTCACTGGCAGATGTTCGCTGGCAGGTGTTCGCTGGCAGATGTTCGCTATCGGTATTAAGCCAGGAATATTCCTTGTTGTTGTTTAAGATTAGCTACCTGAAACAAAGAGTTCCAAGCAGCACGGGCTATGGCGAGCCCGTAGTTACCACCGTTTGGTACATTGCTGCTGGTTCCCTTAGTATGGTGTAAAAAACTGCTACCACAAGCCAGGTCTTCACATACACCAACAAAACGCTTCCACATATGAACAAATCCACAAGGGCCATGACAGGGGCTCGAACCTACGTCCGAGAGGTTCTTCTTGCACATATATAATCTATAACACAGCTGGTTTAAAAAAACAAAAATAGAGCTCATTCGCATCAAAGATAAAAAAAATCTTCCAATCTTACCAGATTGGGAGTAAATCCTTGTCCTTGTCTTGCTGGCAGCATCATTTAACGAGATGAGATCTTCACACTCTTGCCTACAAGAAGCCGTTGCCTTCGCTTCCTGCAGGTCGGCGTTCAATCCCCGACCGTCCACACAAGTGGTTGGGCACCATTCCTTCCCACCGTCCCATCCTAAATCCTTATCCTGACCCCTTCCCAGTGCTATATAGTCGTAATGGCTTGGCGCTTTCCCCCTGATAACTCCCTCCACCCTTCCCTCCTTATTTAAATACCTGAATGATAATGACAAGTTTACTGTGTAATTACCATCATAACTCCTCGTAGGTAGTCTGTGCTCTGTCTGTCTGTGCTCTGTCTGTCTGTCTGTGTCCCCTGTCTGTGCTCTGTCTGCCTGTCTATCTGTGTCCACTGTCTGTGCTCTGTCTGTCTGTCTGTCTGTGTCCCCTGTCTGTGCTCTGTCTGTCTGTCTGTCTGTGCCCCCTGTCTGTGCTCTGTCTGTCTGTCTGTGTCCCCTGTCTGTGCTCTGTCTGTCTGTCTGTGTCCCCTGTTTGTGTTCTGTCTGTCTGTCTATCTGTGTCCCCTGTCTGTGCTCTGTCTGTCTGTCTGTGTCCCCTGTCTGTGTCCCCTGTCTGTGCTCTGTCTGTCTGTCTGTGCCCCCTGTCTGTGCTCTGTCTGTCTGTCTGTGTCCCCTGTCTGTGCTCTGTCTGTCTGTCTGTGTCCCCTGTCTGTGCTCTGTCTGTCTGTCTATCTGTGTCCCCTGTCTGTGCTCTGTCTGTCTGTCTGTGTCCCCTGTCTGTGTCCCCTGTCGGTGCTCTGTCTGTCTGTCTGTGCCCCCTGTCTGTGCTCTGTCTGTCTGTCTGTGTCCCCTGTCTGTGCTCTGTCTGTCTGTCTGTGTCCCCTGTATGTGCTCTGTCTGTCTGTCTGTCTGTCTGTCTGTCTGTCTGTCTGTCTGTCTGTCTGTCTGTCTGTCTGTATCTCCTGTCTGTGCTCTGTCTGTGTCTGTCTGTGTCTCCTGTCTGTGCTCTGTCTGTCTGTCTGTCTGTCTGTCTGTCTGTCTGTCTGTCTGTCTGTCTGTCTGTCTGTGTCTCCTGTCTGTATCTCCTGTCTGTGCTCTGTCTGTGTCTGTCTGTGTCTCCTGTCTGTGCTCTGTCTGTCTGTCTGTCTGTCTGTGTCTCCTGTCTGTATCTCCTGTCTGTGCTCTGTCTGTGTCTGTCTGTGTCTCCTGTCTGTGCTCTGTCTGTCTGTCTGTCTGTCTGTCTGTCTGTGTCCCCTGTCTGTGCTCTGTCTGTCTGTCTGCCTGTCTGTCTGTCTGTCTGTCTGTCTGTGTCCCCTGTCTGTGCTCTGTCTGTCTGTCTGTGTCTCCTGTCTGTGCTCTGTCTGTCTGTCTGTCTGTCTGTCTGTCTGTCTGTCTGTCTGTCTGTCTGTCTGTCTGTCTGTGTCTCCTGTCTGTGCTCTGTCTGTCTGTCTGTGTCCCCTGTCTGTGTCCCCTGTCTGTGTCTGTCTGTCTGTGTCCCCTGTCTGTGCTCTGTCTGTCTGTCTGTGTCTCCTGTCTGTGCTCTGTCTGTGTCCCCTGTCCGTGTCTGTCTGTGTCCCCTGTCTGTCTGTGTCTCCTGTCTGTGCTCTGTCTGTCTGTCTGTCTGTCTGTCTGTCTGTCTGTCTGTCTGTCTGTCTGTCTGTCTGTCTGTCTGTCTGTTTGTGCTCTGTCTGTCTGTCTGTGTCCCCTGTCTGTGCTCTGTCTGTCTGTCTGTGTCTCCTGTCTGTGCTCTGTCTGTCTGTCTGTCTGTCTGTCTGTCTGTCTGTCTGTCTGTCTGTCTGTCTGTCTGTCTGTCTGTCAGTCTGTCTGTCTGTCTGTCTGTGTCTCCTGTCTGTGCTCTGTCTGTGTCCCCTGTCTGTGCTCTGTCTGTCTGTCTGTCTGTCTGTCTGTCTGTCTGTCTGTCTGTCTGTCTGTCTGTCTGTCTGTCTGTGCTTTGTCTGTCTGTCTGTGTCCCCTGTCTGTGCTCTGTCTGTCTCTCCTGTCTGTGCTCTGTCTGTCTGTCTGTCTGTCTGTCTGTCTGTCTGTCTGTCTGTCTGTCTGTCTGTGTCTCCTGTCTGTGCTCTGTCTGTGTCTGTCTGTGTCTCCTGTCTGTGCTGTGTCTGTGTCTGTCTGTGCTCCTGTCTGTGTCTGTCTGTGTCTCCTGTCTGTGCTGTGTCTGTCTGTGTCTCCTGTCTGTGTCTGTCTGTGTCTCCTGTCTGTGCTCTGTCTGTGTCTGTCTGTGTCTCCTGTCTGTGCTCTGTCTGTCTGCCTGTCTGTCTGTCTGTATCTCCTGTCTGTGCTCTGTCTGTGTCTGTCTGTGTCTCCTGTCTGTGCTCTGTCTGTCTGTCTGTCTGTCTGTCTGTCTGTCTGTCTGTCTGTCTGTCTGTGCTCTGTCTGTGTCTCCTGTCTGTGCTCTGTCTGTCTGTCTGTCTGTCTGTCTGTCTGTCTGTCTGTCTGTCTGTCTGTCTGTCTGTCTGTGCTCTGTCTGTGTCCCCTGTCTGTGTCCCCTGTCTGTGCCCTGTCTGTGCTCTGTCTATGCTCTGTCTGTGGTCTCGTGCGATACTGTCTCAAAGGCTTTTGGACACTCCTGAAATATGAAATGAACATAACCTAACCTAACCTTCCATATTTTCCTTATCCAAGAACTCCAGCAGGTTTGTTATGCATAATTTCTCTCCCCTAAAGCCATGACATGCTGGAGGTGTATATCCCTGGAAACACAAACCGAAACTGTCTCTATTTTCCGCTTGTTACAACTTGTAATAAAGTTGTTTCATCTTGGGTTAACGTGTTTATGACGTATTAGAACGTTGTTACAACTTGCTATATTGGTTGTTATAACTGATTAGGAGGTGTTAAAACTTGTTCGAACGTTGTACCAACGTCGTAGTTTCGGTGTGTGTTTGGTGGGTTGTCATTTCTTTTAGTATTCACAGTGATGCTTTGCTTGGCTCAATAGTTTCATCTAGTGATTCTCTTGTTATCTAATTACTTCATCTGTTACCTCTATATTTAATAGTTTATCCATCTACATCTGGGAGCTATTCCGGCTCAGCCGTGAACACACTGCTCGGGACCTGGGAGCCAGAGCTCAACCCCCAGCAAGCACAACTAGGTGAGTACTGTGTGCAAACTGGCATTTAGTTCCTTAGTATTTTAGTCTGAAATTTACCTTATGTTCAATCCCCCAATTTTGCACAACCAACTCAATAGGGCAGTTACTACACTTTTCCTTTGAATATGACTATCTGTTAGTGTGTACTAACCTAATTGTACTCACCTAGTTGTGCTTGCGGGGGTTGAGCTCTGGCGCTTTGGTCCCGCCTCTCAACTGTCAATCAACAGGTGTACAGGTTCCTGAGCCTACTGGGCTCTATCATATCTACATTATAAACTGTGTATGGAGTCAGCCTCCACCACATCACTGCCTAATGCATTCCACCTGTTAACTACTCCCACACTGAAAAAGTTCTTTCTAACGTCTCTGTGGCTCATGTGGGTACTCAGTCTCCACCTGTGTCCCCTTGTTCGTGTCCCACCCGTGTTAAACAGTTTATCTTTATCTACTCTGTCAATTCCTCTCAGAATTTTGTAAGTAGAATGTGTGTGTGTGTGTGTGGCTGTCAATCTGATTAACTGCATGATTATTTTATGAAGAATTCTGTTACTGCTGTCTGTCTGTCTGTCTGTCTGTCTGTCTGTCTGTCTGTCTGTCTGTCTGTCTGTCTGTCTGTCTGTCTGTCTCCCTCTCTCTCTCTCTCTCTCTCTCAGAGCTGGTGCGTCCATCCCCCTTAATTTGCCAAAGGTCTAACATCTCAACCCTTCATTCCTGATCAATAGTACTGACACACCCATGACAGGTGTTGATGCTCTCTGACACACCCATGACAGGTGTTGATGCTCTCTGACACACCCATGACAGGTGTTGGTGCTCTCTGACACACCCATGACAGGTGTTGGTGCTCTCTGACACACCCATGACAGGTGTTGATGCTCTCTGACACACCCATGACAGGTGTTGGTGCTCTCTGACTCACCCATGACAGGTGTTGGTGCTCTCTGACACACCCATGACAGGTGTTGGTGCTCTCTGACACACCCATGACAGGTGTTGGTGCTCTCTTACACACCCATGACAGGTGTTGGTGCTCCCTGACACACCCATGACAGGTGTTGGTGCTCTCTGACACACCCATGACAGGTGTTGGTGCTCTCTGACACACCCATGACAGGTGTTGGTGCTCTCTGACACACCCATGACAGGTGTTGGTGCTCTCTGACACACCCATGACAGGTGTTGGTGCTCTCTGACACACCCATGACAGGTATTGGTGCTCTCTGACACACCTATGACAGGTGTTGGTGCTCTCTGACACACCCATGACAGGTATTGGCGCTCTGACATGCCCATGACAGGTATTGGTGCTCCCTGACACACCCATGACAGGTATTGGTGCTCTGTGACACACCCATGACAGGTACTGATGCTCTCTGACACACCCATGGCAGGTGTTGGTGCTCGATGACTTACCCATGACAGGTGTTGGTGCTTCTGACACACCCATGAAAGGTATTGGTGCTCTCTGACACACCCATGACAGGTGTTGGTGCTCTCTGACACACCCATGACAGGTGTTGGTGCTCTCTGACACAACCATGACAGGTGTTGGTGTTCTCTGACACATACATGACAGGTGTTGGTGCTCTCTGACACACCCATGATAGGTATTGGTCCCTCTGACACACCCATGACAGGTGTTGGTGTTCTCTGACACACCCATGACAGGTATTGGTGCTCTCTGACACGCCCATGACAGGTATTGGTGCTCTCTGACACGCCCATGTCAAGTATTGGTGCTCTCTGACACACCCATGACAGGTGTTGGTGCTCTTTGACACACCCATGACAGGTGTTGGTGGTCTCTGACACACCCATGACAGGTGTTGGTGCTCTCTGACACACCCATGACAGGTATTGGTGCTCCCTGACACAACCATTACAAATGTTGGTTCTCTCTGACACAACCATGACAGGTGTTGGTGCTCTCTGACACACCCATGACAGGTATTGGTGCTCCCTGACACTCGCATGACAGGTGTTGGTGCTCTTTAACACACCCATGACAGGTATTGGTCCCTCTGACACAGCCATGACAGGTGTTGGTGCTCTCTGACACACCCATGACAGGTGTTGGTGCTCTCTGACACACCCATGACAGGTGTTGGTGCTCTCTGACACACCCATGACAGGTATTGGTGCTCCCTGACACACCCATGACAGGTATTGGTGCTCCCTGACACACCCATGACAGGTGTTGGTGCTCTCTGACACACCCATGACAGGTGTTGATGCTCGCTGACACACCCATGACAGGTGTTGATGCTCTCTGACACACCCATGACAGGTGTTGGTGCTCTCTGACACACTCATGACAGGTGTTGGTGCTCTCTGACACACCCATGACAGGTGTTGGTGCTCTCTGACACACCCATGACAGGTGTTGGTGCTCTTTGACACATCCATGACAGATGTTGGTGCTCTCTGACACACCCATGACAGGTATTGGTTCCTCTGACACACCCATTACAGGTGTTGGTGCTCTCTGACACACCCATGACAGGTGTTGGTGCTCTCTAACACACCCATGACAAGTATTGGTCCCTCTGACACACCCATGACAGGTGTTGGTGCTCTCTGACACATCCATGACAGGTTTTGGCGCTCTGATACGCCCATGACAGGTATTGGTGCTCCCTGACACACCCATGACAGGTATTGGTGCTCTCTGACACACCCATGACAGGTATTGGTGCACTCTGACACGCCCATAACAGGTGTTGGTGCTCTCTGACCCACTCATGACAGGTGTTGGTGCTCTCTGACACACCCATGACAGGTGTTGGTGCTCTCTGACACACCCATGACAGGTATTTTCGCTCTGTCACGCCCAAGACAGGTATTGGTGCTCTCTGACACACCCATGACAGGTGTTGGTGCTCTCTGACACACCCATGACAGGTGTTGGTGCTCTCTGACACACCCATGACAGGTGTTGGTGCTCCCTGACACACCCATGACAGGTGTTGGTGCTCTCTGACACACCCATGACAGGTGTTGGTGCTCTCTGACACACCCATGACATTTGTTGATGCTCTCTGACACACCCATGACAGGTGTTGGTGCTCTCTGACACACTCATGACAGGTGTTGGTGCTCTCTGACACACCCATGACAGGTGTTAGTGCTCTCTGACACACCCATGACAGGTATTGGTTCCTCTGACACACCCATTACAGGTGTTGGTGTTCTCTGACACACCCATGACAGGTGTTGGTGCTCTCTAACACACCCATTACAGGTATTGGTCCCTCTGACACACCCATGACAGGTGTTGGTGCTCTCTGACACACCCATGACAGGTATTGGCGCTCTCATACGCCCATGACAGGTATTGGTGCTCCCTGACACACCCATGACAGGTATTGGTGCTCTGTGACACACCCATGACAGGTACTGATGCTCTCTGACATACCCATGACAGGTGTTGGTGCTCGATGACTTACCCATGACAGGTGTTGGTGCTCTCTGACACACCCATGACAGGTGTTGGTGCTCTCTGACACACCCATGACAGGTATTGGTGCTCTCTGACACGCCCATGACAGGTATTGGTGCTCTCTGACACACCCATGACAGGTATTGATGCTCCCTGACACACCCATGACAGGTGTTTGTGCTCTCTGACACACCCATGGCAGAGGACTCCAATGAGTGCACACCCATGACATGACAGTCACCTTGCGATGATAGCGGGGCTTAGTGTCCCCGCGGCCCGGTCCCCAATCAGACCTCCTTTAAACCCTAACATTAATGAGACAAAATTCTCATGTGTCAAATCATAAAAAAATTCATGAAAGATGTGAATGTTTTTAAGAATTTTTCCCCATTTCCTATGCAGTTTACCTGCAAGAAATATGTAATCTTGGGTTTGGAGAGAAAAGTGTTATATCATTACTGGTTTACATGCTGTGTCAAGACTTGTGTGCCTCGGGTGGCAGCCTTGGTTTACATGCTGTGTCAAGACTTGTGTGCCTCGGGTGGCAGCCTTGGTTTACATGCTGTGTCAAGACTTGTGTGCCTCGGGTGGCAGCCTTGTGGTCCTGATAAGAAGTTTGAAGTTTATTCTCAGTCAAGAAACGTGAGTTGGTGAAGGGTGAAGTCTTTCCTTCAGCAGTTGTGGGCCTCTGATGGGCGGTTGGCTGCTGGATGTGGAGTGTTTGGCTGAGATGTGGCTCACCTAGTTGTGCTTCGGCTCTTGGGTCCCGCCTCTCAACTGGTGTACAGGTTCCTGAGCCTACTGGGCTCTATCATATCTACATTATAAACTGTGTATGGAGTCAGCCTCCACCACATCACTTCCTAATGCATTCCATTTGTTAGCTACTCTGACACTGAAAAAGTTATTTCTAACGTTCCCCCTCTCCAGGGCGCAAAGCCAGGGTAGGTTGATACTGGTGAGAAGCTGTTACCCATGCAGCAGGTCTCCCTCTCTCCACGGCACCGAATGTCTCCAAATGGAACGGCAAGCTCCAATATGATTGGTTCCGGCGCCGTCGCAGGAACTGCCAGAAGGAGGCTGAAGGCCACACCGGGGCTCGAACTCCGGCGTTAACCGAGTTTTTGTACGAATAGCTCAATATCGGGTGTACTAAAATGTACCGTATTCGTACATTAGTAAATATTAAGCTGCCAAGTTCATGTGATGAAGGAACTTTTGAAGCACAAATTAACTTGTTATGCAGATAAATAACAGTGAACTATTGAGTGGCAACTCCCTGGTGCGTAGTTAGTGCTTGTTAAGGTTAGGTTGTTAGTGTTAAGTTAGGTTGTTTGAGTGTTAGGTTGTTAGTGTTAAGTTAGGTTGTTTGAGTGTTAGGTTGTTTGAGTGTTAGGTTGTTTGAGTGTTAGGTTAGGCAGTTTGAGTGTTAGGCTAGGTTGTTTGAGTGTTAGGTTAGGTTGTTTGAGTGTTAGGCTAGGTTGTTTGAGTGTACGGCTAGGTTGTTTGAGTGTTAGGCTAGGTTGTTTGGGTGTTAGGTTGTTTGAGTGTTAGGTTAGGCAGTTTGAGTGTTAGGTTAGGTTGTTTGAGTGTTAGGTTGTTTGAGTGTTAGGTTAGGCAGTTTGAGTGTTAGGTTAGGTTGTTTGAGTGTTAGGTTGTTTGAGTGTTAGGTTAGGTTGTTTGAGTGTTAGGCTAGGTTGTTTGAGTGTTAGGTTAGGTTGTTTGAGTGTTAGGTTGTTTGAGTGTTAGGTTAGGCAGTTTGAGTGTTAAGTTAGGTTGTTTGAGTGTTAAGTGAGGTTGTTTGAGTGTTAAGTTAGGTTGTTTGTGTGTTAAGTGAGGATGTTTGAGTGTTAAGTTAGGTTGTTTGAGTGTTAAGTTAGGTTGTTTGAGTGTTAAGTTAGGTTGTTTGAGTGTTAGGTTAGGTTGTTTGAGTGTTAGGTTAGGTTGTTTGAGTGTTAGGTTAGGTTGTTTGAGTGTTAGGTTAGATGGTTTGAGTGTTAGGTTAGGTTGTTTGAGTGTTAAGTTAGGTTGTTTGAGTGTTAGGTTAGGTTGTTTGAGTGTTAGGTTAGGTTGTTTGAGTGTTAAGTTAGGTTGTTTGAGTGTTAGGTTAGGTTGTTTGAGTGTTAAGTTAGGTTGTTTGAGTGTTAAGTGAGGTTGTTTGAGTGTTAAGTTAGGTTGTTTGTGTGTTAAGTGAGGTTGTTTGAGTGTTAAGTTAGGTTGTTTGAGTGTTAAGTTAGGTTGTTTGAGTGTTAAGTTAGGTTGTTTGAGTGTTAGGTTAGGTTGTTTGAGTGTTAGGTTAGGTTGTTTGAGTGTTAAGTTAGGTTGTTTGAGTGTTAAGTGAGGTTGTTTGAGTGTTAAGTTAGGTTGTTTGAGTGTTAAGTTAGGTTGTTTGAGTGTTAACTTAGGTTGTTTGAGTGTTAAGTTAGGTTGTTTGAGTGTTAGGTTAGGTTGTTTGAGTGTTAGGTTAGGTTGTTTGAGTGTTAGGTTAGGTTGTTTGAGTGTTAGGTTAGGTTGTTTGAGTGTTAGGTTAGGTTGTTTGAGTGTTAGGTTAGATGGTTTGAGTGTTAGGTTAGGTTGTTTGAGTGTTAAGTTAGGTTGTTTGAGTGTTAAGTTAGGTTGTTTGAGTGTTAGGTTAGGTTGTTTGAGTGTTAAGTTAGGTTGATTGGTTCATGACCTGAGTCACAGACCATCACCGGCTTGTATGCAATATGATTGCCATTGTCTGGGACAGGAAGCCTGGTAATATATATAACTACTTTATTCCTGTATGGAGGGGACAACCATCTAGGTTGAATTACTGACCCTCTCTCCAGAATGACTCCCCCAAGAGCTGCCTAACTACCAGGAAGAGTCATGATGAAGGACTCTAAAAGGTGTATTACATTCAGCAATTAGACCCAATCACAATGAACTACCTCTCATTCAGCTCATTAACGTGAACGAGGCGATCATGTTGCCGGCTGGCCGATTTTATGGCGTCCTCTGATTGGCTGACACAGTTAACAACCGTCGACTCCTCCTTCCAACACTGTAATTAACTACCTGTTTAATCACATTCATGAAATGACTTACAAAACTTATAATGTATTAACAATCACTTATTTAGGGGGGGGGGGGACTCTTGTATGATAGGATTTGTAAGTAAAGAAGGTTTAAGGGTGGTGGTGGTAGTGGACCTTTTCCAGTTTCTTTATGTGCTTCTTGAGATATGGTTACCAGACAAATGCTGCATATTCCACTTTTGGTCTCACATACGTCATGGAACAGTTATTTTTTAGTATTTCACCATCCATGTAATTAAAAGCAAGTCTGAAGTTGGAAACGCATAGGCTTCTCTCATAATGTTCCTTATGTGTTCCTCTGGCGACAGTTTACTAACCAAAACCCCTCCTAGATGAACAAATCCACATGGGCCGTGACGAGGGTTCGAACCTACGTCCGAGAGGATCCCAGACGCTGCCTTAATAGACTGAGCTACGACATGGTAAAAGAATTGCAACCGGGAAATCATCCTGATTAACCACGGTTCCTGCAGCCTCTCCGAGACACAAACCAGGGTTTTACGTAATTCTCCCCATACACCCGAGGTCTCCTTTATCAGAGTTCTGTAACTCCTTTCCACATAATTTGTAAGTTGTGTGTAGTCTATTTTATCAGATTCCGCATTTCATAATATGGCATTTATTCACATTGAATTCCATTTGCCACTTGATGCTCCAAGCACTTATTTTATCTATGTAAATTTGAAGGGATATATAAGGGATTTACATAGATTTTATCTATGTAAATTACAATCGTCAGCATCTCGTATCTTCCGCATTATCTTAGCATCATTCGCAGACATGTTCATATAATTCTGTATTCCTTCTGATAGATGGTTTATGTAGACGATGAACATTACTGGTGCGAGAACTGAGACCTGTGGTACTCCGCTAGTGACACTCCTCCAGTCAGATACATTGTCTCTGATTACTGCCCTCATCTGTCTGTCAGAAAAGTTTTTCATCCATGTCAGAAGTCTCCCTGTCACCCCTCAAGTATGTTCCAGTTTCCAGAACAGTCTCTTGTGTATGACTCAGTCAAAAGGTTTTTTAGGTCCAGATTATAGACGGTCAACTTAACTATCTCTTTCCTGTAGTCTGTTTTGGTATGAATGTTCGTGCGCCTTGATCGTATATTTAACACAATTTGGCATACATCTCATTTACTACCTTTCCTAGCAACAATTCTGTCCAATTAAACTCATTAAAGAATTTTTCTAAGTTTCCCATCGTGTCCATTCTTGAAATTGAGTTTATCAACCGTTTCTATCTCTTCTAGATTATATCACTAAGCATATTTATTTCACACAGGACATGATCACTCTTTCCCCAGGGAGGAAGGTTCTGCATGTGAAATATTTCCTCTTCTTTCCTGGTGAATACTAGATCCAGAACTGACGGTACATCTCCTTCCCTCATTCTTGTGGCCTGCTTGACGTGTTGATACATGAAGGTCTCCAAGATGAGGTTTATAAATCTGCCTGTCTAAATGTTCTCCGTTCTTGCCTCGTAGGCCTCCCAGTCTATTACTTTCAAGTTGAAGTCCTCCAGTACCAGCAATCGTGATTTATCTTTATTTGCTTTTACTATAATCTCTCTCATGACCATTATGAGGTCCTCTCGTTTGTCCTCCAGTTCCTCCTTTGTCCATCTGTTGCTTGCTGGTGGGCTGTAGGCATTTACAATTATCAGTTTATCATCCTGATCCCAGACCTCCAATGCCATCATGTCAACTTCTCGAGGGTTTTCCATTATCTTACCTTCAGGTGTTCTTTCACCAGCACAGCCACTCCTTCCCCCTTACTAGTTTTCCTGTCACGTCTCCAAACTGAGTACTGAGCTCCTTGGGGAATATCATCTCATTTAAAATATTTTCTTCAAGTTTCATCTCTGATAATGTGACAATATCTGGGACCTTCAGCTGAATATCTTTTAGTTCAAGTATTTTTTATCTCACTCCATCTGTGTTGGTATACAATTGTCAGGAACATGTTCCCTTTCCCTTTGTTCTCTACTTTCCCTTCCTCTAATGCTTTTATTGCTTTGTTTTTATGTACTATTTCACTAGCTTTCCAGCCCCTAACACTTTGTAGAGAAAAAAATCTTTCTTGTTTATTTTTATTCCCATTTAGACGTTTCGCTTCATCGTGGTTTGTTTTCAGCTTTTCTCTGTCTTTCTTTGAGAGGTCTTGTCTTATTGACCAAAGTTTGCCATCGTCATCATTCTGTAATTCCCTGGCATTTCTAAGCATTTCCGTCGTTTGTTAAATGTCTTTTAAATGTCACTCTTAGGGGGCGGTTCTTGTCTCTCATATTTTCCTATCCTCCTAAATCACTGACATTTTCCTTTGAATTTGAGGCCTTCTTCTAAACCTACTATTTTCTCTATGCTTTTCATCTCTTCTGTTGCTTCTGTCCACCCTAGACGATATTTCCTTTTTTAAACACCCACAAATTATTATGGACTTAGTTCTATCTGCAGTGTTTCATACAAGTTTACTGTTGGTTACCAGTTCATTCCTAATTGCTTGCCTAACTTCTGCTTCAAGTTGGTCATTTCTGGTTTTGACTTCCGACCACATTTCCTTGATCATCTCTTTCTCTTTTACAATTTGTGAATACTTGTCTTTACTTTCCTCTTTGTATTTTACTAGTTCTTTATTGACCTCCTCTATGGGATAGGGGCCTCGTAGCCTGGTGGATAGCACGCAGGACTCGTAATTCTGTGGCGCGGGTTCGATTCCCGCATGAGGCAGAAACAAATGGGCAAAGCTTCTTTCACCCTGAATGCCCCTGTTACCTAGCAGTAAATAGCTACCTGGGAGTTAGTCAGCTGTCACGGGCTGCTTCCTGGGGGTGGAGGCCTGGTCGAGGACCGGGCCGCGGGGACACTAAAAAAGCCCCGAAATCATCTCAAGATAATCTCAAGATAAGAAAATGTGAGTTGCCAATGAGGTTTATCTTTGCATATCCTTACTTAACTCTCTGTTAGTCCTCAGGGTTCCTGGGAGTGGTTCACCCATGAGTTATTATTGTTATTATTCATATTATTATTCTTGTTATTATTCATATTCATGATAACTTTGTCTAATTCATCACTCGTCACTTTCCATACATCACTTTCACTCACTAGTTCCTTGATTTGTTCCTTCTTAATCATTACCTTGTTCGTTAAGGTGATAATTGTCTTGACTTACCTAAACAATACCTCCTTTAATAGTGTGAAACTCACTTACAAGATCTTCATTTTCTTGTAATTTTCTTCTTGGGGGTTATCTTGTGGTTATCTTGAGGTTATCTTGAGATGATTTCGGGGATTAGCGTCCCCGCGGCCCGGTCCTTGACCACATCCCCCAGGAAGTAGCCCGTAGCAGCTGTCTAACTCCCAGGTACCTATTTACTGCTAGGTGAACAAAGGGCATCAGGGTAAAAGAAACTCTGCCCATTTGTTTCCGATTCAGCCGGGAATCGAACCCGGGCCATTAGGACTACGGTCCCCAAGCGCATGGGTGTATACACACCTATTTGTGTTTGTGGGGGTTAAGGTTTGGTTCTTTGGTCCCGCCTCTCAACTGTCAATCAACTGGTGGAGTGTGTGTGTGTGTGTGTGTGTGTGTGTGTGTGTGTGTGTGTGTGTGTGTGTGTGTGTGTGAGTGAGTGTGTGTGTGTGTGTGTGTGTGTGTGTGTGTATATGTGTGTGTGTGTGTGTGTGTGTGTGTGTGTGTGTGTGTGTGTGTGTGTGTGTGTGTGTGTGTGTGTGTGTTTGAGTGTGTGAGTGTGTGAGTGTGTGTGTGTGTGTGTGTGTGTGTGTGTGTGTGTGTGTGTGTGTGTGTGTGTGTGTGTGTGTGTGTGTGTGAGTGTGTGTGTGTGTGTGTGTGTGTGTGTGTACTCACCTATATGTACTCACCTATATGTGCTTGCAGGATCGAGCATTGACTCTTGGATCCCGCCTTTCGAGCATCGGTTGTTTACAGCAATGACTCCTGTCCCATTTCCCTATCATACCTGGTTTTAAAATTATGAATAGTATTTGCTTCCACAACCTGTTCCTGAAGTGCATTCCATTTCCCCACTACTCTCACGCTAAAAGAAAACTTCCTAACATCTCTGTGACTCATCTGAGTTTCAAGCTTCCATCCATGTCCTCTCGTTCTGTTACTATTCCGTGTGAACATTTCGTCTATGTCCACTCTGTCAATTCCTCTGAGTATCTTATACGTTCCTATCATGTCCCCCCTCTCCCTTCTTCTTTCTAGTGTCGTAAGGCACAGTTCCCTCAGACGCTCTTCATACCCCATCCCTCGTAGCTCTGGGACGAGTCTCGTTGCAAACCTCTGAACCTTTTCCAGTTTCATTATATGCTTCTTCAGATGGGGACTCCATGATGAGGCGGCATACTCTAAGACTGGCCTTACGTAGGCAGTGTAAAGCGCCCTAAATGCCTCCTTACTTAGGTTTCTGAATGATGTTCTAACTTTTGCCAGTGTAGAGTACGCTGCTGTCGTTATCCTATTAATATGTGCCTCAGGAGATAGATTAGGTGTTACGTCCACCCCCAGGTCTCTTTCACGCGTCGTTACAGGTAGGCTGTTCCCCTTCATTGTGTACTGTCCCTTTGGTCTCCTATCTCCTAGTCCCATTTCCATAACTTTACATTTGCTCGTGTTGAATTCTAGTAGCCATTTCTCTGACCATCTCTGCAATCTGTTCAGGTCCTCTTGGAGGATCCTGCAATCCTCATCTGTCACAACTCTTCTCATCAACTTTGCATCATCCGCAAACATCGACATGTAGGACTCTACGCCTGTAAACATGTCGTTAACATATACAAGAAATAGAATTGGTCCCAGCACCGATCCTTGTGGTACTCCACTTGTTACTGTTCGCCAGTCCGACTTCTCGCCCCTTACCGTAACTCTTTGGCTCCTTCCTGTTAGGTAGTTCCTTATCCATTCTAGGACCTTTCCCCCCACCCCCGCCTGCCTCTCGAGCTTGAACAGCAGTCTCATGTGCGGTACTGTATCAAAGGCTTTTTGGCAGTCCAGAAATATGCAGTCTGCCCAACTATCTCTGTCCTGTCTTATCCTCGTTATTTTATCATAGAATTCCAGAAGGTTTGTTAGGCACGATTTCCCTGTCCAGAACCCATGTTGATGTTTGTTCACAAACCTAATGTTCTCCAGGTGTGCAACCAGTCGTAGCCTAATTATTCTTTCCAGTATTTTACAGGGGATGCTTGTCAGTGATACAGGTCTGTAGTTAAGTGCCTCCTCCCTATCTCCTTTCTTGGAGATCGGCACGACATTTGCCTTCTTCCAGCAACTGGGCAATTCTCCTGACATAAGTGACTCATTAAAGATCATTGCCAGAGGCACGCTGAGGGCCTGTGCTGCTTCTTTTAGTATCCACGGTGATACTTTGTCTGGTCCAACTGCTTTAGTTGCATCTAGAGTTGTCAACTGTTTCATTACCTCCTCTGCTGTCACCTCTATATCTGATAGTCTTTCATCTAGGGTAACCCCTTCCAACAATGGGAGCTGCTCAGGCTCGGTAGTGAACACTCCATGGAAACTGGCATTCAGTGCCTCGCAGATTTCCTTGTCACTTTCAGTATATGCCCCCTCTGTCTTCCTTAGTCTTGTCACTTGGTCGTTCACCGACATTTTTCTTCTTATATGACTGTGTAGTAACTTAGGTTGTTTTTTCGCTTTGATTGCAATATCGTTCTCATAGTCCCTTTCCGATGTTCGTCTTATGTTAATGTAATCGTTCCTAGCTCTGTTGTATCTGCTTCTGTTGTCCTCTGTTCTTCGTCTTCTGTACTTCCTCCACTCCCGCCTGCTGGCCTTTTTTGCTTCCTGACACTGTCTATTAAACCATGGGTTATTATATTCCTTCTTATTTTTTCCCTTTACCGTTGGTATAAATCTCTCTTCGGCCTCCTGGCATTTCTGTATGACTAGGTCCATCATCTCTTGGACTGTTTTTCCTCTAATTTCTTCCTCCCACTGCACTTCACCCAGATAGTCCCTTATCCTCATATAGTCCCCTTTCCTGTAGTCAGCTCTCCTTTCCCAGATCTCTTGTCCCATGGTCATAAGTTTGAATTCCATCATGTAGTCAAAGACTAGGACACAATGGTCACTGGCCCCTAGAGGTATTTCATGCTCTAAATTCTCGATATCTTCTACGTTCTGGGTGAAAATCAGGTCTAATAGGCTCGGTGCATCTCCTCCTCTTTCCCTTGTGTCTTCCTTCACATGTTGTGTCAGGAAATTCCTGTCAATAACATCTACTAATTTTGCTCCCCACGTTTCGTCCCCTCCATGGGGATTCCTTGATTCCCAATTTATCTCTCCATGATTTAGGTCCCCCATGATCAGCAGCTTCGCTCTCATTCTGTGGGCTAGTGTTGCTGCCTTCTACAGTTCATCTATACATGCTTTGTTGTTGTCATCATACTCCTGCCTGGGTCTTCTACTGTTTGGTGGGGGATTGTAGATTACCAAGATCACAATCTTCCTCCCATCTACTGTCAGAGTTCCATGTATGAAGCTTGTGCACTCATTGGTAACTCGATTTCCCAGGTCTTCAAACTTCCATTTCCGCTTTATTAGGAGTGCTACTCCCCCTCCCTGTCTCTGTGTCCTCTCTTTTCGTATCACCTGGTACCCTTCAGGAAAGATTGCATCTGAGATCATGTCATTAATTTTAGTTTCCACAATTGCAACTATGTCAGGATCTGCTTCACTCACTCTTTCTTTTATCTCTTCTGCTTTATTAGATACCCCATCAGCATTGGTGTACCAAACCTTGAGATTCTTCATGGAAAGTCTTGTACCAGAGTTCTCCCTTTCTCTGGGGGTCTGGGGGGATCTGGGGGATGTCTGGGGGGTGACTGGGGGCAGAGGGGATCTGGGGGATCTGGGGGGTGTCTGGGGGATGACTGGGGGCGGGGAGGGTCCGGGGGATGTCCGGGGGGATCCGAGGGGTGTCTGGGGGGGTCCGGGGGGTGTATGGGGGGTGAAAGAGTACAGGAGGGGTGCTTGGGGGGCTACTGGGGGCTGGGCTTCTAGGAAGGTAGGTAGGAGGGTCTGGGGTAGGGCCTGGGTAGGTATGTCTGGAGTAGGAAGGGCATACTGGGTCTGAAGATTAGGGAGGGCATAGAGGGGTTGGGAGATAGCGTAAGGTTGGGAGACAGATAGAGGTTGAGAGGTTGGGAGGGGGAAGGATAGAGGGGGTGGGGGGGACCTCCCACCTCCCTCGCAAGGGTGGGGGGTCACATGGAATGAGAGGGGATGAGGAGGGGTGAGGGCTGGGTAGGCTTTGGGTGTTGAGGGGATGAGGTCTGGGTGGGTTCTTGGGGTTGAGGGGATGAGGTCTGGATGGGTTTTGGGGGTTGAGGGGATGAGGGCAGGATGGGTTTTGGGGGTTGAGGTGATGAGGGGGTCCTTGGAATGTGGGATGAATTTGACTCCAGTGGGGTCAGAGGGGTCAAGGGATGTGCTGGGCAGATAAGCAGGGGCGGCTGATTTGGGGAAGGGGTGACCTGAGAAGCACGTGTGAGCTGGTTAGCATGGGGTGGATTAGCACTGGGGTGTGTAGCTGCGCTCAAATGGGAAGAGTCGTATTGTTGTTTGCTTGCTCTGTGGGCAATCTGTTCCTCCTTCGTCATGAATTTGTCAATAAATACGTTGTAGTAATTTTCGCTACCTCTGAGTAGGTGTTTGTGATGCAGTATGTAATCCACTGCCTCTTCGTTAGTGAACTGTACCAGGACAGGTCGTTTCCTGTTACAGTTGTATGGTCCAATGCGTCGGTGGACTTGCACCTCATTCCCTGCCATCTGGGCTCTCATGTCTCTCAAGATCCCCTGTAGTTCCAAATCCTCAATCTCCATCCTTTCCTGCCTCGATGGTGCCCTGGCTTCAAGTAATCCATGGATTATGATTGTCCTCTTTCTCAGTTCAAGGTCATGCTGGTGGCCCTCTCCCTGGCTGACCCCCACCCCTCCTACACCCGCTACTCCACCTACTACTACTCCCCCTTCCCCTGCCAAGCTTCCCTTATTCCTGCCAAATTCATTAGTAAGCCTAGATATTTCTCCTTGCCATTCTACCCTGCTCTTCGTGATTTCCTCTTGAATATAATCCATAAACTCTTGTTTGAGTCTTTGAACCTCGCCCTGTATCTTATTAAAGACTTCACTTTTAATCCCCTGGATTAGATCACCTATCCAAACATCCCTCTTCTCTACAAATTTCCCAATCATCTTCTCCACAAACCTATCTTCTTCCTCAATCATAATACTGCTGGACCTAGACCCCCTTCCTGACCTAGTCATTGCTATAATGCAACCTTACCCACAGGGGTTCCAAGTATCTTACCGTCCTGCTAACACAATAGGTGAGTGAATCTCCAAGCGTCGTCCCACGTGGTGGTAGGAGGGTTGCTGCCGGAGGTGAGGTCACACGGTCAGAGGTCGGTGAGGTCTGCTCCACACTACACACTGCCACAATACTTCCTCAACTATTTTGAATTACGCTATTTAAACTGTTTTTCTTCACTACCTTATGGCTCTGGCCAAAACTCAAGGTTTTTTCATTCAATTGTACACACTTTTTCACTTCGAAGTTGCCTGATTACCCCTCCCACTCCACTAGTGAACCAGTGTGTGTGTGTGTGTGTGTGTGTGTGTGTGTGTGTGTGTGTGTGAGTGTGTGAGTGTGTATGTGTGTGTGTGTGAGTGTGTGTGTGTGTGTGTGTGTGTGTGTGTGTGTGTGTGTGTGTGTAAGTGTGTGTGTGTGTGTGTGTGTGTGTGTGTGTGTGTGTGTGTGTGTGTGTGTGTGTACTCACCTAATTGTACTCACCTAATTGTGCTTGCGGGGGTTGAGCTCTGGCTCTTTGGTCCCGCCTCTCAACCGTCAATCAACTGGTGTACAGATTCCTGAGCCTATTGGGCTCTATCATATCTACATTTGAAACTGTGAATGGAGTCAGCCTCCACCACATCACTTCCTAATGCATTCCATTTGCTAACTACTCTGACACTGAAAAAGTTCTTTCTAACGTCTCTGTGGCTCATTTGGGTACTCAGCTTCCACCTGTGTCCCCTTGTTCGCGTCCCACCAGTGTTGAAAAGTTCGTCCTTGTTTACCCGGTCGATTCCCCTGAGGATTTTGTAGGTTGTGATCATGTCCCCCCTTACTCTTCTGTCTTCCAGTGTCGTGAGGTGCATTTCCCGCAGCCTTTCCTCATAACTCATGCCTCTTAGTTCTGGGACTAGTCTAGTAGCATACCTTTGGACTTTTTCCAGCTTCGTCTTGTGCTTGACAAGGTACGGGCTCCATGCTGGGGCCGCATACTCCAGGATTGGTCTTACATATGTGGTGTACAAGATTCTGAATGATTCCTTACACAGGTTCCTGAACGCCGTTCTGATGTTAGCCAGCCTCGCATATGCCGCAGACGTTATTCTCTTTATGTGGGCTTCAGGAGACAGGTTTGGTGTGATATCAACTCCTAGATCTTTCTCTCTGTCTGTTTCATTAAGTACTTCATCTCCTATTCTGTATCCTGTGCCTGGCCTCCTGTTTCCACTGCCTAGTTTCATTACTTTGCATTTACTCGGGTTGAACTTCAACAGCCATTTGTTGGACCATTCACTCAGTCTATCCAGGTCATCTTGTAGCCTCCTACTATCATCCTCTGTTTCAATCCTCCTCATAATTTTTGCATCGTCGGCAAACATTGAGAGGAACGAATCTATACCCTCTGGGAGATCATTTACATATACCAGAAACAGTATAGGTCCGAGGACTGACCCCTGCGGGACTCCACTTGTGACGTCTCGCCAATCTGAGACTTCACCCCTCACACAGACTCGTTGTCTCCTGTTGCTTAGGTATTCCTCTATCCACCGGAGTACCTTCCCTCTCACTCCAGCCTGCATCTCCAACTTTCGCACTAGCCTCTTGTGTGGCACTGTATCAAAGGCTTTCTGACAATCCAAAAATATGCAGTCTGCCCACCCTTCTCTTTCTTGCCTTATTTTTGTTGCCTGGTCGTAGAATTCAAGTAACCCTGTGAGGCAGGACCTGCCATCCCTGAACCCATGTTGATGCTGTGTTACAAAGTTCCTTCGCTCCAGATGCTCCACTAGTTTTTTTCGCACAATCTTCTCCATCAGCTTGCATGGTATGCAGGTTAGGGACACTGGCCTGTAGTTCAGTGCCTCCTGTCTATCCCCTTTCTTGTATATCGGGACTACGTTAGCTGCTTTCCAAGTATCTGGCAGTTCCCCTGTTGCCAGTGATTTGTTATACACTATGGAGAGTGGTAGGCTCAGTTCTCTTGCTCCTTCCTTTAGAACCCAAGGGGAGATTCCATCTGGGCCTATAGCCTTCGTCACGTCCAACTCTAGTAAACACTTCCTTACTTCCCCACTGGTAATCTCAAACTCTTCCAGTGGTTCCTGGTTAGCTATTCCCTCACTTACCTCTGGAATTTCTCCTTGTTCTAAGGTGAAGACCTCCTGGAATTTCTTATTCAATTCCTCACACACTTCCTTGTCATTTGTAGTGAATCCTTCCGCCCCTATCCTTAATCTCATAACCTGTTCCTTTACTGTTGATTTTCTCCTAATGTGGCTATGCAACAATTTAGGCTGAGTCTTTGCCTTGCTTGCGATGTCATTTTCGTATTGTCTTTCTGCCTCTCTTCTCATCCTGACATATTCATTCCTGGCATTCTGGTATCTTTCTCTGCTCTCCAGTGTCCTGTTATTCCTATAGTTTCTCCATGCCCTTTTACTTTGCTGCTTAGCTAGCCTACATCTTTGATTAAACCATGGGTTTCTCATCTTCATTTCTCTGTTTTCCTTTTGGACTGGGACAAACTTGTTTGCTGCGTCCTTGCACTTCTGCGTGATGTAATCCATCATATCTTGGGCCGTCTTTCCCCTGAGCTCTGTTTCCCATGCTATATCTGTTAGGAATTTTCTTATCCCCTCATAGTTTCCCTTTCGGTATGCTAACCTTTTGGTTTCGGTATCCCTCCTCGAGTTCAATAACCCTTCTTCAATCAAGTACTCAAACACCAGTACACTGTGGTCGCTCATTCCTACTGGGTCCTCAAAACCGATTTCTCTTATGTCGGAGTCGTTCAGAGTGAAGACTAGGTCGAGTCTCGCTGGTTCGTCATTGCCTCTCATCCTTGTGGGTTCTCCGACATGCTGCGTTAAAAAGTTGCTTGTCACCACCTCCAATAGTTTGGCTCTCCACGTATCCTCGCCTCCATGCGGTTCCTTGTTCTCCCAGTCAATCTTTCCGTGATTGAAGTCGCCCATGATGAGCAGGTGGGATCTATTTCTACAGGCAGCAGAGGCTGCCCTCTCAATTATAGTGTTAACTGCCTTGTTGTTGTTTTCATACTCTTGACTGGGTCTCCTGTCATTTGGTGGAGGGTTGTATATTACTGCTACTACTATTCTTGGTCCTCCCATTGTTATGGTGCCTGCTATGTAGTCTCTGAACTCCTCACAGCCCGGGATGGCCATCTCCTTAAAACTCCATTCCCTTCTCATGAGTAGGGCCACTCCGCCTCCTCCTCTACCTTCCCTGTGTGTGTGTGTGTGTGTGTGTGAGTGTGTGAGTGTGTGTGTGTGTGTGTACTCACCTAATTGTACTCACCTAATTGTGCTTGCGGGGGTTGAGCTTTGGCTCTTTGGTCCCGCCTCTCAACTGTCAATCAACTGGTGTACAGATTCCTGAGCCTACTGGGCTCAGCGTGTGTGTGTGTGTGTGTGAGTGTGTGAGTGTGTGTGTGTGTGTGTGTGTGAGTGTGTGTGTGTGTGTGTGAGTGTGTGTGTGTGTGTGTGTGTGTGTGTGTACTCACCTAGTTGTACTCACCTAGTTGTGTCTGCAGGATCGAGCATTGACTCTTGGATCCCGCCTTTCGAGCATCGGTTGTTTACAGCAATGACTCCTGTCCTATTTCCCTATCATACCTGGTTTTAAAATTATGAATAGTATTTGCTTCCACAACCTGTTCCTGAAGTGCATTCCATTTCCCCACTACTCTCACGCTAAAAGAAAACTTCCTAACATCTCTGTGACTCATCTGAGTTTCAAGCTTCCATCCATGTCCTCTCGTTCTGTTACTATTCCGTGTGAACATTTCGTCTATGTCCACTCTGTCAATTCCTCTGAGTATCTTATATGTTCCTATCATGTCCCCCCTCTCCCTTCTTCTTTCTAGTGTCGTAAGGCACAGTTCCCTCAGGCGCTCTTCATACCCCATCCCTCGTAGCTCTGGGACGAGTCTCGTTGCAAACCTCTGAACCTTTTCCAGTTTCATTATATGCTTCTTCAGATGGGGACTCCATGATGAGGCGGCATACTCTAAGACTGGCCTTACGTAGGCAGTGTAAAGCGCCCTAAATGCCTCCTTACTTAGGTTTCTGAATGATGTTCTAACTTTTGCCAGTGTAGAGTACGCTGCTGTCGTTATCCTATTAATATGTGCCTCAGGAGATAGATTAGGTGTTACGTCCACCCCCAGGTCTCTTTCACGCGTCGTTACAGGTAGGCTGTTCCCCTTCATTGTGTACTGTCCCTTTGGTCTCCTATCTCCTAGTCCCATTTCCATAACTTTACATTTGCTCGTGTTGAATTCTAGTAGCCATTTCTCTGACCATCTCTGCAATCTGTTCAGGTCCTCTTGGAGGATCCTGCAATCCTCATCTGTCACAACTCTTCTCATCAACTTTGCATCATCCGCAAACATCGACATGTAGGACTCTACGCCTGTAAACATGTCGTTAACATATACAAGAAATAGAATTGGTCCCAGCACTGATCCTTGTGGTACTCCACTTGTTACTGTTCGCCAGTCCGACTTCTCGCCCCTTACCGTAACTCTTTGGCTCCTTCCTGTTAGGTAGTTCCTTATCCATTCTAGGACCTTTCCCCCCACCCCCGCCTGCCTCTCGAGCTTGAACAGCAGTCTCATGTGCGGTACTGTATCAAAGGCTTTTTGGCAGTCCAGAAATATGCAGTCTGCCCAACCATCTCTGTCCTGTCTTATCCTCGTTATTTTATCATAGAATTCCAGAAGGTTTGTTAGGCACGATTTCCCTGTCCAGAAACCATGTTGATGTTTGTTCACAAACCTAATGTTCTCCAGGTGTGCAACCAGTCGCAGCCTAATTATTCTTTCCATTATTTTACAGGGGATGCTTGTCAGTGATACAGGTCTGTAGTTAAGTGCCTCCTCCCTATCTCCTTTCTTGAAGATCGGCACGACATTTGCCTTCTTCCAGCAACTGGGCAATTCTCCTGACATAAGTGACTCATTAAAGATCATTGCCAGAGGCACGCTGAGGGCCTGTGCTGCTTCTTTTAGTATCCACGGTGATACTTTGTCTGGTCCAACTGCTTTAGTTGCATCTAGAGTTGTCAACTGTTTCATTACCTCCTCTGCTGTCACCTCTATATCTGATAGTCTTTCATCTAGGGTAACCCCTTCCAACAATGGGAGCTGCTCAGGCTCGGTAGTGAACACTCCATGGAAACTGGCATTCAGTGCCTCGCAGATTTCCTTGTCACTTTCAGTATATGCCCCCTCTGTCTTCCTTAGTCTTGTCACTTGGTCGTTCACCGACATTTTTCTTCTTATATGACTGTGTAGTAACTTAGGTTGTTTTTTCGCTTTGATTGCAATATCGTTCTCATAGTCCCTTTCCGATGTTCGTCTTATGTTAATGTAATCGTTCCTAGCTCTGTTGTATCTGCTTCTGTTGTCCTCTGTTCTTTGTCTTCTGTACTTCCTCCACTCCCGCCTGCTGGCCATTTTTGCTTCCTGACACTGTCTATTAAACCATGGGTTATTATATTCCTTCTTATTTTTTCCCTTTACCGTTGGTATAAATCTCTCTTCGGCCTCCTGGCATTTCTGTATGACTAGGTCCATCATATCTTGGACTGTTTTTCCTCTAATTTCTTCCTCCCACTGCACTTCACCCAGATAGTCCCTTATCCTCATATAGTCCCCTTTCCTGTAGTCAGCTCTCCTTTCCCAGATCTCTTGTCCCATGGTCATAAGTTTGAATTCCATCATGTAGTCAAAGACTAGGACACAATGGTCACTGGCCCCTAGAGGTATTTCATGCTCTAAATTCTCGATATCTTCTACGTTCTGGGTGAAAATCAGGTCTAATAGGCTCGGTGCATCTCCTCCTCTTTCCCTTGTGTCTTCCTTCACATGTTGTGTCAGGAAATTCCTGTCTATAACATCTACTAATTTTGCTCCCCACGTTTCGTCCCCTCCATGGGGATTCCTTGATTCCCAATTTATCTCTCCATGATTTAGGTCCCCCATGATCAGCAGCTTCGCTCTCATTCTGTGGGCTAGTGTTGCTGCCTTCTGCAGTTCATCTATACATGCTTTGTTGTTGTCATCATACTCCTGCCTGGGTCTTCTACTGTTTGGTGGGGGATTGTAGATTACCAGGATCACAATCTTCCTCCCATCTACTGTCAGAGTTCCATGTATGAAGCTTGTGCACTCATTGGTAACTCGATTTCCCAGGTCTTCAAACTTCCATTTCCGCTTTATTAGGAGTGCTACTCCCCCTCCCTGTCTCTGTGTCCTCTCTTTTCGTATCACCTGGTACCCTTCAGGAAAGATTGCATCTGAGATCATGTCATTAATTTTAGTTTCCACAATTGCAACTATGTCAGGATCTGCTTCACTCACTCTTTCTTTTATCTCTTCTGCTTTATTAGATACCCCATCAGCATTGGTGTACCAAACCTTGAGATTCTTCATGGAAACTCTTGTACCAGAGTTCTCCCTTTCTCTGGGGGTCTGGGGGGATCTGGGGGATGTCTGGGGGGTGACTGGGGGTAGAGGGGATCTGGGGGGTGTCTGAGGGATGACTGGGGGCGGGGAGGGTCCGAGGGATGTCCGGGGGGATCCGGGGGGTGTCTGGGGGGGTCCGGGGGGTGTATGGGGGGTGAAAGAGTTCAGGAGGGGGTGTTCAGAAAGAGTGCTTGGGCGGCTACTGGGGGCTGGGCTTCTAGGAAGGTAGGTAGGAGGGTCTGGGGTAGGGCCTGGGTAGGTAGGTCTGGAGTAGGAAGGGCATACTGGGTCTGAAGATTAGGGAGGGCATAGAGGGATTGGGAGATAGCGTAAGGTTGGGAGACAGATAGAGGTTGAGAGGTTGGGAGGGGGAAGGATTGAGGGGGTGGGGGGGACCTCCCACCTCCCTCGCAAGGGTGGGGGGTCACATGGAAGGAGAGGGGATGAGGAGGGGTGAGGGCTGGGTAGGCTTTGGGTGTTGAGGGGATGAGGTCTGGGTGGGTTCTTGGGGTTGAGGGGATGAGGTCTGGATGGGTTTTGGGGGTTGAGGGGATGAGAGCTGGGTGGGTTTTGGGGGTTGAGGGGATGAGGGCTGGACGGGTTTTGGGGGCTGAGGTGATGAGGGGGGTCCTTGGAATGTGGGATGAATTTGACTCCAGTGGGGTCAGAGGGGTCAAGGGATGTGCTGGGGAGATAAGCAGGGGCGGCTGATTTGGGGAAGGGGTGACCTGAGAAGCACGTGTGAGCTGGTTAGCATGGGGTGGTTTAGCACTGGGGTGTGTAGCTGCGCTCAAATGGGAAGAGTCGTACTGTTGTTTGCTTGCTCTGTGGGCAATCTGTTCCTCCTTCGTCATGAATTTGTCAATAAATACGTTGTAGTAATTTTCGCTACCTCTGAGTAGGTGTTTGTGATGCAGTATGTAATCCACTGCCTCTTCGTTAGTGAACTGTACCAGGACAGGTCGTTTCCTGTTACAGTTGTATGGTCCAATGCGTCGGTGGACTTGCACCTCATTCCCTCCCATCTGGGCTCTCATGTCTCTCAAGATCCCCTGTAGTTCCAAATCCTCAATCTCCATCCTTT
This sequence comes from Procambarus clarkii, assembly GCF_040958095.1. Taxonomy (NCBI): domain Eukaryota; kingdom Metazoa; phylum Arthropoda; class Malacostraca; order Decapoda; family Cambaridae; genus Procambarus; species Procambarus clarkii. Next base: position 38,632,372 of record NC_091188.1, on the reverse strand, counting down.
CCTGCCTCGATGGTGCCCTGGCTTCAAGTAATCCATGGATTATGATTGTCCTCTTTCTCAGTTCAGGGTCATGCTGGTGGCCCTCTCCCTGGCTGACCCCCACCCCTCCTACACCCGCTACTCCACCTACTACTACTCCCCCTTCCCCTGCCAAGCTTCCCTTATTCCTGCCAAATTCATTAGTAAGCCTAGATATTTCTCCTTGCCATTCCTTGCTCCTTGTGTGTGTGTGTGTGAGTGTGTGTGTGTGTGTGTGTGTGAGTGAGTGTGTGTGTGTGTGTGTGTGTGTGTGTGTGTGTGTGTGTGTGTGTGTGTGTGTGTGTGTATGTGTGTGTGTGTGAGTGTGTGTGTGTGTGTGTGTATGTGTGTGTGTGTGAGTGTGTGTGTGTGTGAGTGTGTGTGTGTGTGTGTGTATGTGTATGTGTGTGTGTGTGTGTGTGTGTGTGTGTGTGTGTGTGTGTGTGTGTGTGTGTGTGTGTGTGTATGTGTGTGTGTGTGAGTGTATGTGTGTGTGTGTGTGTGAGTGTGTGTGTACTCACCTAGTACTCACCTAGTTGTGTTTGCAGGGGTTGAGCTCTGGCTCTTTGGTCCCGCCTCTCAACCGTCAATCAACAGGTGTACAGATTCATGAGCCTATCGGGCTCTGTCATATCTACACTTGAAACTGTGTATGGAGTCAGCCTCCACCACATCACTTCCTAATGCATTCCATTTGTCAACCACTCTGACACTAAAAAAGTTCATTCTAATATCTCTGTGGCTCATTTGGGCACTCAGTTTCCACCTGTGTCCCCTTGTGCGTGTTCCCCTTGTGTTAAATAGACTGTCTTTATCTACCCTATCAATCCCCTTCAGAATCTTGAATGTGGTGATCATGTCCCCCCTAACTCTTCTGTCTTCCAGCGAAGTGAGGTTTAATTCCCGTAGTCTCTCCTCGTAGCTCATACCTCTCAGCTCGGGTACTAGTCTGGTGGCAAACCTTTGAACCTTTTCCAGTTTAGTCTTATCCTTGACTAGATATGGACTCCATGCTGGGGCTGCATACTCCAGGATTGGCCTGACATATGTGGTATACAAAGTTCTGAATGATTCTTTACACAAGTTTCTGAATGCCGTTCGTATGTTGGCCAGCCTGGCATATGCCGCTGATGTTATCCTCTTGATATGTGCTGCAGGAGACAGGTCTGGCGTGATATCAACCCCCAAGTCTTTTTCCTTCTCTGACTCCTGAAGAATTTCCTCTCCCAGATGATACCTTGTATCTGGCCTCCTGCTCCCTACACCTATCTTCATTACATTACATTTGGTTGGGTTAAACTCTAACAACCATTTGTTCGACCATTCCTTCAGCTTGTCTAGGTCTTCTTGAAGCCTCAAACAGTCCTCTTCTGTTTTAATCCTTCTCATAATTTTAGCATCGTCCGCAAACATTGAGAGAAATGAATCGATACCCTCCGGGAGATCATTTACATATATCAGAAACAAGATAGGACCGAGTACAGAGCCCTGTGGGACTCCACTGGTGACTTCACGCCAATCGGAGGTCTCACCCCTCACCGTAACTCTCTGCTTCCTATTGCTTAGATACTCCCTTATCCACTGGAGCACCTTACCAGCTACACCTGCCTGTCTCTCCAGCTTATGTACCAGCCTCTTATGCGGTACTGTGTCAAAGGCTTTCCGACAATCCAAGAAAATGCAGTCCGCCCAGCCCTCTCTTTCTTGCTTAATCTGTGTCACCTGATCGTAGAATTCTATCAAGCCTGTAAGGCAAGATTTACCCTCCCTGAATCCATGTTGGCGATTTGTCACGAAGTCCCTTCTCTCCAGATGTGTTACCAGGTTTTTTCTCACGATCTTCTCCATCACCTTGCATGGTATACAAGTCAAGGACACTGGCCTGTAGTTCAGTGCCTCTTGTCTGTCGCCCTTTTTGTATATTGGGACCACATTCGCCGTCTTCCATATTTCTGGTAGGTCTCCCGTCTCTAGTGACTTACTATACACTATGGAGAGTGGCAGGCAAAGTGCCTCTGCACACTCTTTCAGTACCCATGGTGAGATCCCATCTGGACCAACAGCCTTTCTAACATCCAGATCCAGCAGGTGTCTCTTGACCTCCTCTCTCGTAATTTCGAACTCCTCCAAGGCCGCCTGGTTTACCTCCCTTTCTCCTAGCACAGTGACCTCACCCTGTTCTATTGTGAAGACCTCCTGGAACCTCTTGTTGAGTTCCTCACACACCTCTCTGTCATTCTCTGTATACCTGTCCTCGCCTGTTCTAAGTTTCAATACCTGTTCTTTCACTGTTGTTTTCCTTCTGATGTGACTGTGGAGTAGCTTTGGTTCGGTCTTGGCTTTGTTTGCTATATCATTTTCAAAATTTTTCTCTGCTTCTCTTCTCACCCTGACGTACTCATTCCTGGTTCTCTGGTATCTCTCTCTGCTTTCTGGTGTTCTGTTATTCCGGAAGTTCCTCCACGCCTTTTTGTTCAGTTTCTTCGCTTCCATACATGCCCTATTATACCATGGATTCTTCTGTTGCTTCTCGGATTTTTCCCTTTGGGCCGGGATGAACCTGTTTACTGCCTCCTGACACTTTTGGGTAACATAGTCCATCATACCCTGTACAGACTTGTCTCTGAGGTCTGTGTCCCAAGGTATTTCACTTAGGAAACTTCTCATCTGTTCATAATTCCCCTTTCGGTATGCCAGCCTTTTGATTCCTAGTTCTTTTTGGGGGGAGATAAGTCCTAGCTCTACCAGGTACTCAAAGTTCAATACACTGTGGTCACTCATTCCCAAGGGCGCTTCCATCTTAACTTCCCTTATATCCCATTCATTTAGGGTAAATATCAAATCAAGCATTGCTGGTTCATTTTCTCCTCTCATTCTTGTTGGTTCTTTGGTGTGCTGGCTTAGAAAGTTTCTTGTTGCCACGTCCAGCAGCTTAGCTCTCCATGTTTCTGGTCCTCCATGCGGGTCTCTGTTCTTCCAATTTATCTTCCCATGGTTGAAGTCTCCCATAATTAGTAGTCCAGATCCATTCCTGCTAGCAACAGAAGCTGCTCTTTCTATTATGTTAATGGTGGCCATGTTGTTTCTATCATATTCCTGTCTAGGTTTTCTGTCATTTGGTGGTGGATTATATATGACTGCGACTATAATTTTTTTCCCTCCATTTGTTACAGTACCTGCTATGTAGTCACTGAAACCTTCGCAGCCCTGAATATCCATCTCCTCAAAATCCCAGCCTTGTCTTACCAGCAGAGCTACACCACCCCCACCTCTTCCTTCCCTCTCTTTCCTCATAACATAATAATCCTGTGGGAACACTGCATTTGTTATCGTATTCGTGATCTTTGTTTCTGTGAGGGCTATTATGTCTGGGTTTTCCTCTAGTACCAGTTCTCCAAGCTCATTTGCTTTATTTGTAATTCCATCTATGTTTGTGTACATCGCTTTGAGGCTCACTTTCTTCTGTCCCTTCTCAAATCGCCTCCTTGGTGAGTGTTCTGCTGGTGGGGGAGGCTGTTCCATGGGTGTGAGGACCTGTGAGGTGGATAACAGGGTCTCAGAGGATACTGGGATGAGGGGCGGGGGATCCAGTGAAGGGGGAGGGACAGGGAGGGTATGGGGTGAAAGGGGAGGGAGGACGGGAAGGAAAGGGGGGGAGGGAGGACTCGGGAGGAGGGGAGGGGTAGAAGGGTGGGGATTGGGTGTGGGGAGAGGGAGATTTTGCTGAACATTTGAGTGGGGGCAGGGAGGGTTTGGGGTAGGGGGGTTTTCTATGCAGTGGAGGGAGGCGGGGTTGTCCTCCCTTCTGGTGTTACTGGGTAGCTGGTTGTGGGTTCCCCCCTCGCCTCTGGGGGTGTTGGGTTGGGAGCTGTGACTTCCTGGTTTTCCCCTCTCGCCCTGCGCCTCTTCCTTGCTTCTGCCGCCACGGCTCTCTCCTCCCTTGTCATGTCTCTCTGGAGGAATACATTTTTTAATTTTCCCACGTTTTTCAGGGAGCTCTTCCTTGATAGGATCTTCTCCTTTGTGTTCTCGTTTGCAAACACTATCTTTATCATTCGGTCTCGGTCTTTGTTGTACCGGCCTAGCCTGAAAACCTTCTCAATGCTATGCTCAGCCCCTTCCATGTCTAGTGCCTTTAGTACTTCATTCACTGCTGCTTTGTCCTTGTCACTCCACTCTGTCCTATTAGATCCTTCCTGCTCCCTAATACCCACAGCAACCACTGATCTGTTCCTTTCCAGCAGTTGGCTAGTGGAGCGTGCCGCCTCCTGCGAGGTGGCTGCTTTCATGGCCACCTCCATCACTGCAGTCATTACTTCAGAGTTATTTTTTTAGTATTTCCGCAAATGTTGCTTTTATTGTGGCATTCTCATCCAGAAAACTATTACCACCTTCTCCCTGGGTGGTTTTCTGATTCTCAGCCTCGATACCATTTTCTTTGAGGGCTCTAATCTCCTCCTTTGCTGCTGTCAGCTCTCTTTTCAGGTTGCTTATTTCGTTCTTCATTTCCTGCATCATTTCTTGCATCTCACTCTTGATGTCCTCCAGAAACTGGGCGAACATTTCCTTCATCTCGTCACCTTGGCTCTTTCCTGTTCCCCTGGGACCTCTGGCTGCCATGCTTGACCCTGTTGGGATGGGGGAGGGAGAGAGAGAGAGAGAGGAAGAGAGAGAGAAAGAGAGAGAGAGAAAGGGAGTGATAAAGGGAGAGATAAATGGGTGGGTGGGGGGGATCCGACCCTTCCACTGAAGTGAGAAGAAAGTAGAAGGGGAGGGGGGGAGGAGATGGAGAGAGAGGCGGGAGGGAGAGAGAGGAGAGGGAGAGA
>NC_091188.1:38602528-38620028 GCF_040958095.1 Procambarus clarkii | reverse complement strand
TTTGGGGGGGGGAGGGTATGGGTAGGATTATTATATAATCCTTATATAAAAAGCACAAGAAAAAGATATATTCTTGTATCTGACTCATATATTTTGAAGAATTAGACTATAAAACAATGGGTAGGGTTTGGGTAGGAGTTTGGGTAGGGTTTGGGTAGGGTTTGGGTAGGGTTTGGGTAGGGTTTGGGTAGAGTTTGGGTAGGGTTTGGGAAGGGTTTGGGTAGGATTTGAGTAGGGTTTGGGAAGGGTTTGGGTAGGGTTTGGGTAGGGTTTGGGTAGGGTTTGGGTAGGGTTTGGGTAGGGTTTGGGTAGGGTTTGGGTTGGGTTTGGGTAGAGTTTGGGTAGGGTTTGGGAAGGGTTTGGGTAGGATTTGAGTAGGGTTTGGGTAGGAGTTTGGTAGGGTTTGGGTAGGGTTTGGGTAGAGTTTGGGTTGGATTTGGGTAGGGTTTGAGTAGGGTTTGGGAAGGGTTTGGGTAGGATTTGAGTAGGGTTTGGGAAGGGTTTGGGTAGGGTTTGGGTAGGGTTTGGGTAGGGTTTGGGTAGAGTTTGGGTAGGGTTTGGGAAGGGTTTGGGTAGGATTTGAGTAGGGTTTGGGAAGGGTTTGGGTAGGGTTTGGGTAGGGTTTGGGTAGGGTTTGGGTAGGGTTTGGGTAGGGTTTGGGTAGGGTTTGGGTTGGGTTTGGGTAGAGTTTAGGTAGGGTTTGGGAAGGGTTTGGGTAGGATTTGAGTAGGGTTTGGGTAGGAGTTTGGTAGGGTTTGGGTAGGGTTTGGGTAGAGTTTGGGTTGGATTTGGGTAGGGTTTGAGTAGGGTTTGGGAAGGGTTTGGGTAGGATTTGAGTAGGGTTTGGGAAGGGTTTGGGTAGGGTTTGGGTAGGGTTTGGGTAGGGTTTGGGTAGGGTTTGGGTAGGGTTTGGGTAGGGTTTGGGTTGGGTTTGGGTAGAGTTTGGGTAGGGTTTGGGAAGGGTTTGGGTAGGATTTGAGTAGGGTTTGGGTTGGGTTTGGGTAGGGTTTGGGTAGGGTTTGGGTAGGGTTTGGGTAGAGTTTGGGTTGGGTTTGGGTAGGGTTTGAGTAGGGTTTGGGAAGGGTTTGGGTAGGATTTGAGTAGGGTTTGGGAAGGGTTTGGGTAGGATTTGAGTAGGGTTTGGGTAGGAGTTTGGTAGGGTTTGGGTAGGGTTTGGGTAGAGTTTGGGTTGGATTTGGGTAGGGTTTGAGTAGGGTTTGGGAAGGGTTTGGGTAGGATTTGAGTAGGGTTTGGGAAGGGTTTGGGTAGGATTTGAGTAGGGTTTGGGTAGGAGTTTGGTAGGGTTTGGGTAGGGTTTGGGTAGGAGTTTGGTAGGGTTTGGGTAGGGTTTGGGTAGAGTTTGGGTTGGGTTTGGGTAGGGTTTGAGTAGGGTTTGGGAAGGGTTTGGGTAGGATTTGAGTAGGGTTTGGGAAGGGTTTGGGTAGGATTTGAGTAGGGTTTGGGTAGGAGTTTGGTAGGGTTTGGGTAGGGTTTGGGTAGGAGTTTGGTAGGGTTTGGGTAGGGTTTGGGTAGGGTTTAAGTAGGGTTTGGGTAGGGCTTGAGTAGGGTTTGGGTAGGGTTTGGGTAGGGTTTGGGTAGGAGTTTGGTAGGGTTTGGGTAAGGTTTGGGTAGGGTTTGGGTAGGGTTTGGGTACGGTTTGGGTAGGGTTTGAGTAGGGTTTGGGTAGGGTTTAAGTAGGGTTTAGGTAGGGCTTGAGTAGGGTTTGGGTAGGGTTTGGGTAGGATTTGAGTAGGATTTTGGTAGGGTTTGGGTAGGGTTTGGGTAGGAGTTTGGTAGGGTTTGGGTAAGGTTTGGGTAGGGTTTGGGTAGGGTTTGGGTAGGATTTTGGTAGGATTTTGGTAGGATTTTGGTAGGATTTTGGTAGGGTTTGGGTAGGGTTTGGGTAGGGTCGTAGGGTAGGGTTTGGGTAGGGTTTGGTTAGGGTTTGAGTAGGATTTTGGTAGGGTTTGGGTAGGGTTTGGGTAGGATTTTGGTAGGGTTTGGGTAGGGTTTGGGTAGGGTGGTAGGGTAGGGTTTGGGTAGGGTGGTAGGGTAGGGTTTGAGTAGGGTTTGGGTAGGGCTTGGGTAGGGTTTGAGTAGGGATTGGGTAGGGTTTGTGTAGGGTTTGGGTAGGGTTTGGGTAGGGTTTGGGTAGGGTTTGAGTAGGATTTTAGTAGGGTTTGGGTAGGGTGGTAGGGTAGGGTTTGGGTAGGGTTTGGGTAGGGTTTGGGTAGGGTTTGAGTAGGATTTTGGTAGGGTTTGGGTAGGGTGGTAGGGTAGGGTTTGGGTAGGGTGGTAGGGTAGGGTTTGGGTAGGGTGGTAGGGTAGGGTTTGGGTAGGGTGGTAGGGTAGGGTTTGGGTAGGGTGGTAGGGTATGGTTTGGGTAGGGTGGTAGGGTAGGGTTTGGGTAGGGTGGTAGGGTAGGGTTTGGGTAGGGTGGTAGGGTAGGGTTTGGGTAGGGTGGTAGGGTAGGGTTTGGGTAGGGTGGTAGGATTTGGGTAGGGTGGTAGGGTAGGGTTTGGGTAGGAAGGTAGGGTAGGGTTTGGGTAGGGTGGTAGGGTAGGGTGTTAGGGTAGGGTTTGGGTAGGGTTTGAGTAGGGTAGGGTTTGGGTAGGGTTTGAGTAGGGTAGGGTTTGGGTAGGGTTTGAGTAGGGTAGGGTTTGGGTAGGGTAGGGCTTGCATCATGGTACCAAACCTCTATCCTTGAGACTATTGTATGCGTGAGATTGCATTAATAACTTACCTACAATACAGCAATACAGCTTCTGTTTACCTGAAAAATAAAGGAAATTGTAATTTTAAACTTTTGTAATAATGTAATTATTATTATTTTCAGTGTTATTGTTGTTAAATATTATTGATTTTGCTTTTATTGAAGAAATCAGTTGGAGTAATTAGTCAATAATTAAGGAAGATTATCTTGGATTAGTCAACAATTAAGGAAGGTTATCTTGGATTAGTCAATAATTAAGGAAGGTTATCTTGGATTAGTCAATAATTAAGGAAGGTTATCTTGGATTAGTCAATAATTAAGGAAGGTTATCTTGGATTAGTTAACAATTAAGGAGGGTTATCTTGGATTAGTCAGTAATTAAGGAAGGTTATCTTGGATTAGTCAATAATTAAGGAAGGTTATCTTGGATTAGTTAACAATTAAGGAGGGTTATCTTGGATTAGTCAATAATTAAGGAGGGTTATCTTGGATTAGTCAGCACTTAAGGAGGGTTATCTTGGATTAGTCAGTAATTAAGGAAGGTTATCTTGGATTAGTCAGCAATTAAGGAGGGTTATCTTGGATTAGTCAACAATTAAGGAGGGTTATCTTGGATTAGTCAACAATTAAGGAAGGTTATCTTGGATTAGTTAGCAATTAAGGAGGGTTATCTTGGATTAGTCAACAATTAAGGAGGGTTATCTAGGATTATTCAACAATTAAGTAGGGTTATCTTGGATTAGTCAACAATTAAGGAGGGTTATCTTGGATTAGTCAACAATTAAGGAGGGTTATCTTGGATTAGTCAACTATTAAGGAGGGTTATCTTGGATTAGTCAACTATTAAGGAGGGGTTATCTTGGATTAGTCAGCAATTAAGGAGACTTATCTCGGATTAGTCAGCAATTAAGGAAGGTTATCTTGGATTAGTCAGCAATTAAGGAGGGTTATTTTGGATTAGTCAGTAATTAAGGAAGGTTATCTTGGATTAGTCAATAATTAAGGAAGGTTATCTTGGATTAGTTAACAATTAAGGAGGGTTATCTTGGATTAGTCAATAATTAAGGAGGGTTATCTTGGATTAGTCAGCACTTAAGGAGGGTTATCTTGGATTAGTCAGTAATTAAGGAAGGTTATCTTGGATTAGTCAACAATTAAGGAGGGTTATCTTGGATTAGTCAACAATTAAGGAAGGTTATCTTGGATTAGTCAGCAATTAAGGAGGGTTATCTTGGATTAGTCAGCAATAAAGGAGGGTTATCTTGGATTAGTCAACAATTAAGGAAGGTTATCTTGGATTAGTCAGCAATAAAGGAGGGTTATCTTGGATTAGTCAACTATTAAGGAAGGTTATCTTGGATCAGTCAGCAATAAAGGAGGGTTATCTTGGATTAGTCAACAATTAAGGAAGGTTATCTTGGATTAGTCAGCAATAAAGGAGGGTTATCTTGGATTAGTCAACAATTAAGGAAGGTTATCTTGGATTAGTCAGCAATTAAGGAAGGTCATCTTGGATTAGTCAACAAATGATGAGGGTTATCTTGGATTAGTCAGCAATTAAGGAGGGTTATCTTGGATTAGTCAACAATTTAGCAAGGTTATCTTGGATTAGTCAGCAATTAAGGAAGGTTATCTTGGATTAGTCAACAAATGATGAGGGTTATCTTGGATTAGTCAGCAATTAAGGAGGGTTATCTTGGATTAGTCAACAAATGATGAGGGTTATCTTGGATTAGTCAGCAATTAAGGAAGGTTATCTTGGATTAGTAAACAAATGATGAGGGTTATCTTGGATTAGTCAGCAATTAAGGAGGGTTATCTTGGATTAGTCAACAAATGATGAGGGTTATCTTGGATTAGTCAACAACTTAAAATAAATGTTAGATTTGCTAAAACTTAACATTATCCACTGAACTGGAATGACGGGAAGAATTACAACATTATCTATTTACAAAGTCTACCTGCCACAGGTGCCCTAATACACAGGCACTCAACCTTTCTCAGATCATGAAAATTTTTCGTTTGTGTTAAATTTGTATCTATCCCCCTCCCCCCCCCATCACTCCCCCCTCACTCCCCTAACCTCCCTACCTTAACCTCTCTCCCCTAACCTCCCTCCCCTAACCTCCCTCCCCTAACCTCCCTCCCCTAACCTCCCTCCTCTGTGATAAAATGAAAGATATAATTTATGAACTGTACTATTTATTCATAATAGAATACGTATTCATAATACAACATTTTTATTTACTTACAATCTTATGAATAGGTTATAGACTGCTTAAAAAATATACAACGACCTAATGTTATGATTAGTTTAATGACATCTTTCAGGCTGTTGCAAACTGGCAAACTTTGCAGTATCCGGTTGCGATGTCGTTGAAGATGGCAGGAGATCTTCTCTCTTCCTCAATATTTAACACAATGTTGATATTTTGATCACAGGTTAATAAACTCTATTAATGCCAGACTCAAGCTGATAAGAAGTGGTTAACTCCGATCAAAATCTAATTTTCTTTTCTCTCAGAGTTACTAAAAATTCCGCAAATTTCACCACTTATCCTGAAATTACTTTTTGGTGTGTTTTAATGCAGGTTGAAGTGGTATATCAGCTTGCAGCTTGATATGTATTCGAATTACCCTTGAAGAGTTTGCGTTTGAGCTCAAGAAAAGCAGAATATATATATTATTTCCTACCACAGACGTGGCCGGACATTTATAATACTAACCACCACATATATACATTTTCTTCTGTCCTCCCTGGACAGGGTGAGAGATGTGTTAAACATATAATTCAGTCACAATCATATTCTCACAATCGACTTGAGAATGGTCCAGGACGGACCGAAACGTCGTCGTCCCTTCAATTTCTAGTGTGTGGTCTGGTCAACATATAGTTCAGTGATTTATTGAACAATCAACCACAGAAGGTGATTGTAGTGCTTTTAAAATGCTAATCTAACCTACATATATAAATACATAAATACACATATTTACGTCTACCCTACATAAACAGTGTGCGAGGTGCCTTTTACATAGTGTAGGAGTCCTTGTGTAAGACTACAGCTTTAGCCTTGTAACTCTTTGTTCCATAAATTCAGTCTTTGACTCGTGTGTGTTCAATAAAGTATGTGAAACATAATAACAATGACCTGTTCGCCAAACTGTTTATTACCACAAATGATACAACACTTTACCAAAGTACAATAAGATGACTGAGACATTTACCTTCGGATAAGATGACTGAGACATTTACCTTCGGATAAGATGAAGGAGACATTTACCTTCGGATAAGATGAAGGAGACATTTACCTTCGGATAAGATGAAGGAGACATTTACCTTCGGATAAGATGACTGAGACATTTACCTTCGGATAAGATGACTGAGACATTTACCTTCGGATAAGATGACTGAGATATTTACCTTCGGATAAGATGAAGGAGACATTTACCTTCGGATAAGATGAAGGAGACATTTACCTTCGGATAAGATGAAGGAGACATTTACCTTCGGATAAGATGACTGAGACATTTACCTTCGGATAAGATGACTGAGACATTTACCTTCGGATAAGATGAAGGAGACATTTACCTTCGGATAAGATCACTGAGACATTTACCTTCGGATAAGATGACTGAGACATTTACCTTCGGATAAGATCACTGAGACATTTACCTTCGGATAAGATGAAGGAGACATTTACCTTCGGATAAGATGACTGAGACATTTACCTTCGGATAAGATGACTGAGACATTTACCTTCGGATAAGATGACTGAGACATTTACCTTCGGATAAGATGACTGAGACATTTACCTTCGGATAAGATGACTGAGACATTTACCTTCGGATAAGATGACTGAGATATTTACCTTCGGATAAGATGACTGAGACATTTACCTTCGGATAAGATGACTGAGACATTTACCTTCGGATAAGATGACTGAGACATTTACCTTCGGATAAGATGACTGAGACATTTACCTTCGGATAAGATGACTGAGACATTTACCTTCGGATAAGATGACTGAGACATTTACCTTCGGATAAGATGACTGAGACATTTACCTTCGGATAAGATGACTGAGACATTTACCTTCGGATAAGATGACTGAGATATTTACCTTCGGATAAGATGAAGGAGACATTTACACTAACAGTAGAAGTCTAAGAAATAAAATTAACGAATTAAATGCTCTTGTCTGCACAGAAAAAATAGATATTATTGCACTTACCGAAACGTGGATGAATGTAGAAAATAGAGAACTATTAGCTGAATATCAAATATATGGATTTAAACTATTTCACACAGATAGATATATTAGACGAGGAGGTGGAGTAGCCATATATGTTAGGGACAATTTGAAATGTAGTCTCAAAGAGGGAATCAAAACAGAGCCACACACAGAAACTATTTGGATTGAATTAAACGAAAAAGCTAATAATATTATAATAGGAGTAATATATAGGCCACCAAATTTAGACAGAATGGAAGCAAAGCATCTATGGGATGAAATATCTAGAGCATCTAGATCTAACAGTATTTATGTCATAGGTGACTTTAATTTTAGCGGAATAAACTGGTTGAACAAAACAGGGAATAGTGAAGCAGAAGATTTTCTAGAATTAATTGACGATTGCTTTCTTACGCAACACATTAAGGAACCAACACGGGAAAATAATATTTTAGATTTAGTGTTAACTAACAGGGAAACGCAAATTAATGACATCGAAATAGGGAGTGAGCTAGGGAGCAGTGATCACAAAGAAATCAGATTTAGCATAGAATGGAATAGACCAGTAGGAGAAAATTCTGTTAAAGTGCCAGATTTTCGAAAAGCTGATTTTAATAGCCTAAGAAATTTTTTGGGTCAAATTGATTGGAAAGGCTTGGGTATGGGGTGTGGGCCGGTCTTGGAGCGAGACATGAACCCAGCGATAGGTGACTTAAATGGGGATTTCGATGTGGATTCAATATATAACTTATTTAAGAATATTCTAAACAAAGCACAGGAACGTAGTATACCATACAAATTGAATAGATCGTATACTAATGACCCAAAGTGGATAACAAAGAATTTGAAGAACCTTATAGGTAAAAAGAGAGCTTGGTACAAAAGGATTAAAAATGGGGAGGTCACTTTAGAACAGGAATTCGTACAACTGGTTAGAAATGTTAAAAAAGAGATAAGGAAAGCAAAAAGAAACTATGAAGTTCGCATAGCAGGGCAAGCAAAGACAAATCCTAAAGGGTTTTTTCAGTTATATCGTACTAAGACTAGGGAAAGGATAGGTCCATTAAAAACTGAGACAGGTCAAATAACAGATAGTGATGAAGAGATGAGTAGTATTTTTAATAAATATTTTGTATCTGTATTTACTAAAGAGGAACTTAACAATATGCCTTCAGCCGAACAAGTCTATGTGGGTGGGGACGAGGACAGGTTGACGAGTTTAGCAGTTACCAGGGAGGATGTTCTTAAACAAATAGTAAAACTCAAACCAAACAAATCCCCAGGGCCGGATGAAGTGTTTGCTAGGGTGCTTAAAGAATGCAAAGAGGAGCTTTGTGACCCACTGTCAACCATATTTAATAAATCAATAGAGTCAGGCAGAGTGCCAGAGTTTTGGAAAGTTGCTAATGTGATACCAGTTTTTAAGAAAGGAGATAGATCACTTGCGTCTAACTATCGACCAATTAGCCTAACGTCTATTGTGGGAAAGTTACTCGAATCTATAATAGCAAATAAAATTCGTCTTCATCTTGAAAAACATAAATTAATAATTGAGTCGCAACATGGTTTTATAAATGGCCGTTCATGTTTAACAAATTTGTTATCTTTTTATTCTAGCATTGTTGAGGCAGTTGATAGTGGTAAGGATTGCGATGTTGTATACCTTGACTTTAGCAAAGCTTTTGATACAGTGCCACATGAAAGACTGATTAAAAAAATAGAGTCTCATGGTATTGGGGGTGCTATATTAAGCTGGATTAGGGCATGGCTATACCAAAGGAAACAGAGAGTTAGTATAAATGGAATCAAGTCAGAGTGGGAAAATGTTGTAAGTGGAGTGCCTCAAGGCTCTGTCCTGGGACCTCTGTTGTTTATAATATATATAAATGATTTAGATTCAGGTTTGAGTAGCAACATTTGCAAATTTGCCGATGATACGAAAATCGGTAGGGAAATTAATTCGGAGGAGGACTCACTATCACTTCAAGTTGATCTAGATAGGGTTTTGAAATGGTCAAAGGATTGGCAGATGCAGTTTAATGCTGATAAATGTAAAGTTCTGAGGTTAGGTAATGATGATAGAGTTACAAGATACGAGCTAGATGGTGTTGTGATTGCGAAGTCGGATTGCGAAAGGGATCTGGGAGTTATGATTAGTAAGAATTTAAAACAAAAGGATCAATGCATAAATGTTCGTAATAAGGCAAATCGGACACTTGGATTTATTAATCGCAGCGTTAGTAACAAGACACCTGGTGTGGTTCTCAAGCTATATCTTGCTCTAGTTAGGCCCCATTTAGATTATGCAGTTCAGTTTTGGTCGCCATATTATAGAATGGATATAAATTCACTTGAACGTGTCCAGCGTAGGATGACTAAGTTAATTCCCCAAATTAGAAATCTTTCATATGAAGAAAGATTAACAAAGCTTAAGTTGCATTCACTGGAAAGGCGAAGAGTTAGGGGTGACATGATAGAGGTTTACAAGTGGATGAATGGACATAACCGGGGGGATATTAATAGGGTATTAAAAGTATCAACACAGGACAGAACACGAAACAATGGATATAAATTGGATAAGTTTAGATTTAGGAAAGACTTGGGTAAATACTGGTTCAGTAACAGGGTTGTTGATTTGTGGAACCAATTGCCGCGTAACATTGTGGAGGTGGGGTCCCTCGATTGTTTCAAGCGCGGGTTGGACAAGTATATGAGTGGGATTGGGTGGTTATAGAATAGGAGCTGCCTCGTATGGGCCAATAGGCCTTCTGCAGTTACCTTTGTTCTTATGTTCTTATGTTCTTCGGATAAGATAAAGGAGACATTTACCTTCGGATAAGATGACTGAGACATTTACCTTCGGATAAGATGACTGAGACATTTACCTTCGGATAAGATGAAGGAGACATTTACCTTCGGATAAGATGACTGAGACATTTACCTTCGGATAAGATGAAGGAGACATTTACCTTCGGATAAGATGACTGAGACATTTACCTTCGGATAAGATGACTGAGACATTTACCTTCGGATAAGATGACTGAGACATTTACCTTCGGATAAGATGACTGAGACATTTACCTTCGGATAAGATGACTGAGATATTTACCTTCGGATAAGATGAAGGAGACATTTACCTTCGGATAAGATGACTGAGACATTTACCTTCGGATAAGATGACTGAGACATTTACCTTCGGATAAGATGACTGAGACATTTACCTTCGGATAAGATGAAGGAGACATTTACCTTCGGATAAGATGACTGAGACATTTACCTTCGGATAAGATGAAGGAGACATTTACCTTCGGATAAGATGACTGAGACATTTACCTTCGGATAAGATGACTGAGACATTTACCTTCGGATAAGATGACTGAGACATTTACCTTCGGATAAGATGAAGGAGACATTTACCTTCGGATAAGATGACTGAGACATTTACCTTCGGATAAGATGAAGGAGACATTTACCTTCGGATAAGATGACTGAGACATTTACCTTCGGATAAGATGACTGAGACATTTACCTTCGGATAAGATGACTGAGACATTTACCTTCGGATAAGATGACTGAGACATTTACCTTCGGATAAGATGACTGAGATATTTACCTTCGGATAAGATGAAGGAGACATTTACCTTCGGATAAGATGACTGAGACATTTACCTTCGGATAAGATGACTGAGACATTTACCTTCGGATAAGATGACTGAGACATTTACCTTCGGATAAGATGACTGAGACATTTACCTTCGGATAAGATGACTGAGACATTTACCTTCGGATAAGATGACTGAGACATTTACCTTCGGATAAGATGACTGAGACATTTACCTTCGGATAAGATGACTGAGACATTTACCTTCGGATAAGATGACTGAGACATTTACCTTCGGATAAGATGACTGAGACATTTACCTTCGGATAAGATGAAGGAGACATTTACCTTTGGGTAAATATAACATACAGTAAAAGACTTGTAAATTCTTCATTTTTCATCATAAAGTTGTATAAATGAGCTGTCATAAAGAGCATTTGATATGACATAAATTGACAGATTTTAATGCAACATCAATGGCATCATAGGCCATTGATGCGGTCTGGTCAACATGACATGTATGTCAACAACATATTAACACGACAACTCCTCAGCCACTGGCTGAGGAGCCGGCGGCTGAGTGGACAGAACACTGGACGCGTGATCCTGTGGTCCCGGGTTCGATCCCGGGCGCCAGCGAGAAACAAATGGGCAGAGTTTCTTTCACTCTGATGCCCCCTCTTCACCTAGCAGTAAATAGGTACCTGGGAGTTAGACAGCTGCTACGGGCTGCTTCCTGGGGATGTGTAACAAAAAGAAGGCCTGGTTGAGGACCGGGCCGCGGGGACGCTAAGCCCCGAAATCATCTCAAGATAACCTCAAGATGATAACCTCCCCTCCCCCCCCCCTGCCCCCCTATCCCAACTAATCTCCATTTCACCATCCAAACAACTTCGTCTAGCCTTCACCACCACACCCCCTAACCCGCGCCATCTTTGTAGCGACCCCAACCCCACTCCTGCACAAGCTAGCATAAGGAGTTGGGGTAGTAGGGAAGCAGGGAGCTGTGGGGAGGGGGGGCGGGGGAGGTGGTTGAAGGTCCGTGTGGCTGGGAAAATAAGGAGACATAAGGAAGCTCCTGCAGGCCGGGGGGGCAAGGGGGAGATCAGGATCCACAGGGCGACAAATCCTCGCCTCACACACTGGGACATGGACGAGGGATCACAAGACTTTACTCCTGAGACACTGAAGTGTGAGTGAAGGAGGAGGAGAGGAAGGGTGAGGAAGCGGGAGAGAGAGAGAAGGTGCAGAGAAGAACGAGAAAAGGAAAATGAAGAAGACGGGGAAAGAAAGAATTAGACGACAAAACTAGAACAAAATGGGAAAAAAAGTGCTTGCGTAACTGCTTCGTGAATCAGGCCCCAGGTTCGTAAGTGCTTGCGTAACTGCTTCGTGAATCTGGCCCCAGGTTCGTAAGTGCTTGCGTAACTGCTTCGTGAATCTGGCCCCAGGTTCGTAAGTGCTTGCGTAACTGCTTCGTGAATCTGGCCCCAGGTTCGTAAGTGCTTGCGTAACTGCTTCGTGAATCTGGCCCCAGGTTCGTAAGTGCTTGCGTAACTGCTTCGTGAATCTGGCCCCAGGTTCGTAAGTACTTGCGTAACTGCTTCGTGAATCTGGCCCCAGGCCTCCAGCTTCCACCTGTCTCCTCTGTTCCTACTTTCTCTCAATGTGAAAAGGCCATTTCTGTCCATCTTACCTATTCCCCCCCTAGTATCTTGTATGTTGAGATCATATCCCCGCTGTTCTTTCAACACGGTTGAGAGATTTAATTCCACTATCCAATTCTTATATTTTGATTTAGAAACTAATGTTATGAAGAATGATAAACATTTAAGTCATGAGAGCAAGTGAATCTTTTATTTAAATAAATGTTGGTAATTCTCAGATTATTTAAACATTCAGGAGTTTTATCACTGGATGCTAAGCTTTAAAAAACATAGATTTATGTTATGGAACATTAAGATAAGTGTATTTAAGCACAAAAACATTGGGTAGGCTATAACAAATTAAGTCTTAAAGCTGAGATTACTTTTATGATAACTTAAAACTAACTATTAACAAAATAAGTAACTATTCAGTTAGCTTAGTTGTGAATCAGACTGATTTTGGAACTTTTTTGTATCTTATTCAGTTTTTCATGATTCCGAGATTATAATTTTGAAGTAAATAAGCCTTTAATTAAGTATTCTAGCTGTTAAGTGCATGTATATTTTTAGAGACAAAATATACTGTAACGTGTATACTGATATGTGTATACTGTCCGCAAGAGTTGACAAGAGTTTTCTTGTGTATATTTGTGTATATTGTCTGCAAGAGTTGACAAGATATTGACAAGAGTTTTCTTGTGTATATTGTCTGCAAGAGTTGACAAGAGTTTTCTTGTGTATATTGTCTGCAAGAGTTGACAAGATATTGACAAGAGTTTTCTTGTGTATATTGTCTGCAAGAGTTGACAAGAGTTTTCTTGTGTATATTGTCTGCAAGAGTTGACAAGAGTTTTCTTGTGTATATTGTCTGCAAGAGTTGACAAGAGTTTTCTTGTGTATATTGTCTGCAAGAGTTGACAAGATATTGACAAGAGTTTTCTTGTGTATATTGTCTGCAAGAGTTGACAAGAGTTTTCTTGTGTATATTGTCTGCAAGAGTTGACAAGATATTGACAAGAGTTTTCTTGTGTATATTGTCTGCAAGAGTTGACAAGAGTTTTCTTGTGTATATTGTCTGCAAGAGTTGACAAGAGTTTTCTTGTGTGTATTGTCTGCAAGAGTTGACAAGAGTTTTCTTGTGTATATTGTCTGCAAGAGTTGACAAGAGTTTTCTTGTGTATATTGTCTGCAAGAGTTGACAAGATATTGACAAGAGTTTTCTTGTGTATATTGTCTGCAAGAGTTGACAAGAGTTTTCTTGTGTATATTGTCTGCAAGAGTTGACAAGAGTTTTCTTGTGTATATTGTCTGCAAGAGTTGACAAGATATTGACAAGAGTTTTCTTGTGTATACTGTCCGCAAGAGTTGACAAGAGTTTTCTTGTGTATATTGTCTGCAAGAGTTGATTCTTAAGTGCCTTCAACAAGTAAGACATTAGTAGTGTCACTAAGCCAGTGAGTGATTGACAGACATCAATCAGACATCACTGTCAGTCACAGTCTACTCTAGGTAGACTCTAAGACAGTTTACCTCCTCCACAACACTAACAAACACAGTTTACTTTCCCAAGATGTATTATTGACTTGCTTCCACAACACACAATGATTGCTTTTGAAGTTTCTAGACCTAATCATTCTGACAGATGACTATCTTGTGAAGCAATGAGAATTTGCCTTTCCTATTAATGGGTCTTTTCCTATTAAATGGCCCCATTTTGATACATTAATTATGAAGTTTCCTATAATTAGGAACATGGGTGTTTACTCAGATTTAAGTGTATTTAAGTATTTTGTCCCACTTTCCTTAAATAAAGTGAAAGTCTTTAAGTGTTCAGCACTTGCAATGACCATCTGTAAGTGTCTGTGAAGTGTGTGTACATCCACGTGGCACAACGAACACGTGTAGTTACTACGTGCACACACACACATGTTGTGTTTACATGTATTTACGAACACACATGTTTGGTGTAATCATGTCTGGAGCCTGAGATGTCCCATTGAGCTTCTATGATCAATGGACGCAATGTTGCATGTTGACTTTGTCGAAATGTAGAGTTAGTTACTGTGTGTGTGTGTGTGTGTGTGTGTGTGTGTGTGTGTGTGTGTGTGTGTGTGTGTGTGTGTGTGTGTGTGTGTGTGTGTGTGTGTGTGTGTAACAAGCGAGCCCACAAGTACGATGCCTCCCATCAGAAGGCTTTTTATAACAAGTAAATCATCCTTAATCAATCTTCCAATCTACTGAACAGAACAAGAATTAAGCGGTGAAACTAGATACAGACGACCAATGATTAGAGGGAAGATTGGGTTTGCTTGTATCAACAAGATGGCTTAGCTCTGAATGGGTTAGTTAGTTGGGTTATGTTTACTACGGTCAAGAAAGCGGTCTGACTTAGGAGAGGTTAGGCAGGTCGTCTGGGTTAAGAAGGTCGTTAGGGAGGTCGTCTGGGTTAAGAAGGTCGTTAGGGAGGTCGTCTGGGTTAAGAAGGTCGTTAGGGAGGTCGTCTGGGTTAAGAAGGTCGTTAGGGAGGTCGTCAGTATCTTGAAACCTTTCTTGAAGGAGTCTCAGGAGTGGATTAAGAACAGCTGTACAGATAAGCTCAACTGGTTTCGTTGGAGAGCCTTGCAGTCACTCTGGACCGGGTGTTAGGTGTTAGACTAACACCTGTCTTGCCAGGTGTTTAGCCTCTAACATTTTAACTCACTTGGGCACTAGGAGGCTCGAACTGCCGACCCCGAGAAACGTGAGGCGGGCACCTCCTCCTTGAACTCCCCCACCACACCCCAGGACACCCACCCCCTCCACGCCCCCCCCCCACCAAGCCCCAGGACCCCCCCCCCCACCAAGCCCCAGGACCCCCCCCCCACCAAGCCCCAGGACCCCCCCCCCAATCCTCCATATCTCCCATAACGAATGTAAATCCTACTCCAGCGGAAACTAGACACGTCGATTTAATTGGAGAGAGCCCAGCCTCCCTTCTCCCGTCCCCTCTCTCCTCTCCCAGTTGGGCATCCGCTCTCCCACACACTCTCTACTCCCTCTCCCATACACTAGCACACTCTCCCACACACACGACGCCCTCTCTCTCACACTAGCCCCCTCCCACATATTCAATATGTGTTCCTGCTTAACAATGAAACAGTACTACAGGAGAAAGATAGCAGGACTGGCCTAACGAGATATCAAAACGAACGAATAAGCAAGAGTGACAGTTCTACCATGCCCCCCCCTTCCCCCCTACATGATGTGGAATAGCAGCCACATAAACAAATGCTCCTCTTAGGAAAACAAAAGGAACCCAATTGTCACTAGCAGCATAAAATTTATGTACACAAATGCAGATGGAACTGCCAATAAAGGAATAGATATAGTGGAATTTTTGTTTTTAATTTTTATTTTAGTTTTATTATTTTCTACCACAGACTTGATCACAAATGATCGCGATAACATATATGAAACTGACAAGCGTTATAGGAAATGCAATCTTCCCACAAAGTAAGGTAATCGCAAGATAAACGGAAGGTGTCACGTAATAAGGAGAGAGAGTGTGTGCACAGGGGGGAGGGGGTAGTTCTGTTGTTACAGCTACACTGGAGCTTCGAAGAACTAAAAATAGCAGAGAGAGCTGACCAACAAGATTACGTACTAGAAATAGCAACTGTGGGAGGAGTGAAGATAGTGGTAGCGGTGAAGATAGTGGTAGCGGTGAAGATAGTGGTAGCGGTGAAGATAGTGGTAGCAGTGACTTACTATCCCCCCCCACCAAACAATAGATGGCCTAGGGAAGAATAGGACACCTGCAATGAAAACCAGCCACAGTAGCAAAGGGGAACAAGAGCTAAAATCCTATTACTGGTGGACTTCAACCACAGGGGAAATAGACTGGATAAATATAAGGATCCCGATGAGGGTGATGAGACTTGGAGAACAAAGCTAGTAGAGACGCAGCGGACTAACACTTCTTAAAGCACCACGTCACGCAGCCACCAACAGCGAGGAGAGATGATCTACCAGTGACTGAACCTAACCTAACCAAATCCCAGCGACCTAACCTGACCTGACCTAACCTAACCTAACCTAACCAAATCCCAGCGACCTAACCTGACCTGACCTAACCTAACCTAACCTAACCAAATACCGGCGACCTAACCTAACCTAACCTAACCCCGGCGACCTAACCTAACCTAACCCCGGAGACCTAACCTAACCTAACCCCGGAGACCTAACCTAACCTAACCCCGGAGACCTAACCTAACCTAACCCCGGAGACCTAACCTAACCTAACCCCGGAGACCTAACCTAACCTAACCCCGGAGACCTAACCTAACCCCGGAGACCTAACCTAACCTAACCCCGGAGACCTAACCTAACCTAACCCCGGAGACCTAACCTAACCTAACCTAACCCCGGAGACCTAACCTAACCTAACCCCGGAGACCTAACCTAACCTAACCTAACCCCGGAGACCTAAGCTAACCTAACCATACTATCAACAGTGAGAGGAGATGATCTACCAACAACACTAGACTTACTTGTTCCCCAAAAATGAAGCAAACGTTAAATTATAGCATGAGATGAACAAATCCACAAGGGCCGTGACGAGGATTCGAACCTACGTCCGAGAGGATCCCAGACGCTGCCTTAATAAAGCCTGAGCTACGACATGGTACAACGATTTCTTTTACCATGTCGTAGCTCAGGTGATTAAGGCAGCGTCTGGGATCCTCTCGGACGTAGGTTCGAGTCCTCGTCACGGCCCTTGTGGATTTGTTCATTTGATGCATCACGTTAGTGTGATTTCTCTGTGTAATAGCAGAGAGAGAGAGAGAGAGAGAGAGAGAGAGAGAGAGAGAGAGAGAGAGAGAGAGAGAGAGAGAGAGAGAGAGAGAGAGAGAGAGAACCAGCTGCGCCCCATGCAGCTACCCCCCCCCCCTCTCTCTCGCTCCGACTACAACCATCTCTGTCCCGCCCCCATGATTCGAACCCGAAATTCTCGAGTGTGCGCGAGAACGAACCCCACTGTACCACTGAGACCCTTCATATCTACATATATGAGGCTGTAGCTAGAGATTGCCGCCACCACAGTACTGCTTAGTGCATCTATCTTCACTGTTCTGTCAAAGAAAATGATTTCAAATTTCTCTTTGGCTCACTTGGGTAATAAGGGGAGACATGATCACTACCTACAAAATTCTCTACCTTCTCCACATTCTAAGTGATCATGAACTGGTTTGGCATTACAGTAATGTATATCAATGATATTCCTGTTATTTTTTGTATATATTAAGTCGCTTGTTGTATTTCGTTCAGC
>NC_091188.1:38577528-38597528 GCF_040958095.1 Procambarus clarkii | reverse complement strand
AGCGCTAGGCAGGAGCCTCGTGTGACCCGCTGATCACTCTCTTCATTAAGCACCCCAGTGGATGGTCTCTTCCACCAGCCAGCCCCGGATAAGGCGATTCCCGACACTGCCACGCCTCAGGCAGGCTATTACACTCTCAACAGAGTTTGTCCGTGGGGTGGCTCACAGCTTCTTCAAAGCAGACTCGTGAAGAGACCTTGGCTGCCTTGGGTAGACTGATCCATCATCCAACACTGCAGTCCCAGGTCGACTCTGCAATCAGACACGTCATTAATACTGGGATGCTTCACTCACAAACTTAGACAGAAACGTCCACCTCTTTACTCCATAGATGGCGTTGCTGTCTAAGCGCCACCTCACCAGAGGTCAGCAGCAGCTACTCCACGAGCCAATTAAGACGGGAATCAGGCACGTATTGCCGGCGTCTCTCGTCATCACTAGATGGCGTCGTCCATTTGGAGGGGGTTTCGGGAGCGGACTCACAGATGGCGTTGTCGTCACTGCTCCGTGCTCCGACGATGGACTCTGGTCCGTAACAACGCCACTTAAGAGGTGGCACGGGCATGAATAACTCGTAAGACCTGAGGCCAGATTCACGAAGCAGTTACGCAAGCACTTACGAACCTGGGGCCAGATTCACGAAGCAGTTACGCAAGCATTTACGAACCTGGGGCCAGATTCACGAAGCAGTTATGCAAGCACTTACGAACGTGTCCATCTTTCCTCAATCTTTGACGGCTTTAGTTATATTTATTAAACAGTTTACACGCATGAAAACTTGCCAATCAACTGTTGTTATTGTTATAAACAGCCTCCTGGTGCTTCGGAGCTCATTAACTGTTTAATAATTGAAAACAAAGCCGCCAAAGATTGAGAAAAGATGGACAGGTTCGTAAGTGCTTGCGTAACTGCTTCATGAATCTGGCCCCAGGTTCGTAAGTGCTTGCGTAACTGCTTCGTGAATCTGGCCCCTGGTTTCTGGAACAACGGACACACATGAATATGTTGTTACACATCCCCCAGGAAGCAGCCCATAGCAATTGTCTAACTCCCAGGTACCTATTTACTGCTAGATGAACAGCCGCATCAGGGTGAAAGAAACTCTGCCCATTTGTTTCCGCTATCGCCAAGGATCGAACCCCGGACCCTAGAATTACGAATGCCGAGTGCTGTCCACTCAGCCGTCAGACCCCCCCCCCCTCCTTGTGTATTTGTGTGTGTGCATATCTGTGAGCTTGCATGTGTGTGTGTGTTTGTAATAATCGAAATGAATTCGCATTGATTTTCGCAATTCCTGTGTGTGTGTGTGAGGGTTGGAGTGCGGGCGAGCGGGCTCAACTATGACAGCTTCCTTGATAAATGGTCGGATGTCCCCTGTTGTGTATCTGGGGGATGCTGTGTCATCTCTCGCTGCCAGATGCTGAGCTGGTTGATTGATGGCCGCTCAGTTTAAGTGTCTGAGGAGAGTGATTGAAGCCCCTGAAGGACTCGCTCTCTGTGGCTCTCAAGGGCTGCCAGCCTTGCTCTAGTCTCTAAGGGCTCGCCGCCCCTGGGGCCTGATTCACGAAGCAGTTACGCAAGCACGTAACTGCTTCGTGAATCTGGCCCCTCTGGCCTGTAGGGGCCCTAATACTTATGGAAGGTAGTTGATCGAAAACTAGTTTAGACCATCAATATCTATAAGAGAAAATGTCTGTTTTTCTAGGGTTGGAGACCAGACGCTGCAGCTAGCCTCACTCAACTTTGCAGGGGGAAGGGTCTGGGGGATGGGACGTTCACAGGTTGGATGGGGCAGCCAGAATTCACAGCTATACACTCACGACTGACTGATTTTCTCACTGTCCGCCAGCTATGTCTCTAAATATTTGACAAATAATTTAAAAAGTAGTTTGTTATAGTAATATAAAAGATTAAGCACTGATCTTGGAAAAATTAAAAAAAAAATTCTAATCATTGTACTTTGCCCGTAGTAGCAGGAACTAGACTATCCTGCCACAGTTTCATAGGTTTATCCATGCCTCACCTTTTTCTCTAAGACAAAGGAAACTTATCATTTGTTAAACTTCACACCATTAGGCTTTTCTCATTAGCAAAGACTCCAAGGAGGTCTATTGTGAAGACCTCCTGGAATCTCTTATTTAGTTCCTGTTCCTGCCACTTCCTTCTCAGTAGTAGTCAACCTGTGTGTGTGTATTTACTATTTGTATCTGCTATTTGCGACTGCAGAACTGATCGAGCTATTAGCTCTCGGATCCCGCCTTTCTACCCAATTTATTTTTCCTCTATTATGTCCACTACATATATTTCTATCGTGCGCACATGCACACACACGCGCACACACACGCGCGCGCGGGCACGCACACACACACACACACACACACACACACACACACACACACACACACACACACACACACACACACCAGGAAGCAGCCCGTAGCAGCTGTCTAACTCCCAAGTACCTATTTACTCCTAGGTGAACAGGCTCATCAGGGTGAAAGAAACTCTGTCTATTTGTTTCAGCCTCGGCCGGGAATCAAACCCGGGCCCTTAGGATTACGACCCCCGAGCGCTGGCCACTCAGCCGCGAGGCCTCCCAATGTGGCCTCATGTTTACAAACGAGAGCACAAAAGAGAACCTTCTAGCAGGGAAGAGCAGAGTATTACATGTAACCAAGGTTAAAACAGTATTCCTTCTGAGGGATATGACAAGGGACAAGAGAATGAGGGCAGCAGATGCAAGGAAGGACTGCGGGGAGAGAGAAGGGAATCAGGGACCACAGCTCCAAACTCTACAATCCCAGAGGGGAGTGAGGAACCCTCCACAAGCAGTTCAACAGCCCCAAGAAGAGAATCATCACCCCCACCTTTCACCCAATATAATTAAGTCCTACCTGCCTCAACCCCTACCAGCCCCCCCCTCCCTCACTAAGTGCTTTCCCTGCCCCCCACTCCCACCTCTCCCCAAGCCTATATTCTCTCCCCCCCCCACTACCCCCAAGACCTCCCTTCTTCCCCCCCCAAGCCTTTCCTTCTCCCCCCCCCAGTCCTACCTTCTCCCAAGCCCTTTCTATCCCCCACAAGCCCTCCCTTCTCCCCCATCCCCCAAGCCCTCTCTTTCCCCCCCCACGCCCTCTCTTCCTCCCCCCCCCCACCCTTTCAACCATGCCCCGCCCCAGCATCCTCTCCACCCATGTTAAGTATCACACAGCACCCCCACACCCCCATGCTGCCCAGCCCATGGAACAACTGTCGGCACCAAAGGAACAGCCATTAAGAGTACGAGTAAGTGGGGGTGGACAGACGAATGTGAACTTCAAAGTGATGTACAACAACATAGATGGGATTACAAATAAAATAAGTGAATTTGCAGAAAGCACACAAGAAGAAAACCCTGATGTAATAGCACTCACAGAAACAAAACTCTCAGGCATCACAACAAATACAGTGTTTCCACAGGACTACTATATAGAAGGAAAGAGCAGGAGGGAAGAGGAGTGGCGGCTCTGCTGATAAGGAAGGCATGGAGTTTCGAAGAGATGGACATCCCAGGATGTGACGATTTCAAAGACTATATTGCAGACACAATGACACTGGGAGGACCAATAATAATGTGAGTAGTAATATATAATCCCCCCCCCCCCATTAAATGACAGAAGACCCAGACAGAATGATAGGAACAACATGGCAACCATTAATAATAGAGAGAGTACTTCCATTGCCTGCAGGAAGAAATCTATACTGTTGATTATGGGTGACTTCAACCATGGTAAGATAGACTGGGAAAACAGAGAACCACACGGAGGGACCGAAACATGGAGAGTTAAACTACTAGACGTGGCGACAAGAAATTTCCTATGCCAACGTATCATGGAGCCCACAAGAATGAGAGGAAATGATGACGAACCAGCCACACATGATCTCATATTCACCCTGAACGAGTCAGACATAAGGGACGTCAAATCAGAACCCCCTCCCCCCCCATAGCATGAGTGACCACAGTGTACTGACATTTGAGTATCTGGTGGAAGTAGGATTAACCTACCCAAGGAATTGACTGAAAAGTAAAAGGCTGGAATACCGAAGGGGAAACTATGACGAGATTAAAAAATTCCTAACAGGAATACCATGGGGGACAGAACCCAGTAGATGGGAGTGTGTACAAGGCATGATGGACTACATCACCCAGACGTGTCAGGAGGACCAGAGTCCAGGTTTATCCCGGTCCAGAAAGAAAAAACAAACAGAAAAGCAAAAGGGGAATCCGTGGTTCAGTGAGGCATGTAAGGAAGGCAGGGAGCCAAGCACAAGAACATGGAGAAGCTACAGAGATAACAGGACACCAGAGAACAGAGAGAGATGTTGACCAGACCTCACACTAGAAGGTGAAGGGACGACGACGACGTTCCGGTCCGTCCTGGACCATTCTCAAGTTGATTCTCACAATCGACTTGAGAATGGTCCATGACGGACCGAAACGTGATCGTCCCTTCACCTTCTAGTGTGTAGTCTGGTCAACATACTACAGCCACGTTACTGTGACTCCTCGCCTGCAGCAGAGAGAGATACCCGAGGGCCAGAAATGGTTACCTCAGTGTGAGGAGAGAAGCAGAGAGACAGTTTGAAAATGACATAGCAAACAAAGCCAAGACCCAACCCAAACTGCTACACAGCCACATCAGGAGGAAAACAACAGTAAAAGAACAGGCGATGAAACTGAAAAAGGGAGAGGATGGATACACAGAGAATGACAAAGAGATGTGTGAAGAACTCTGCAAATCATTCCAGGAGGTCTTCACAATAGAGCAAGGGGGAAGTCACTAAACTAAGATGGGTGGTGATAAACCAAGCAGACTTGGAAGATAATGAAATTACCAGAGATGAGGTTAGGAGTTATCTCCTTGATCTAGAAGTGACTAAGGCTGTTGGGCCTGATGGAATCTCACCATGGCTGCTAAACGAGTGAGGCAGAAGCACTTTGCATGCCACTATCTAAAGTTTATAACAGGTCACTGGAAACGGCAGACCTACCAGAGAGTTGGAAGACAGCGAACGTAGTCCCAATCTACAAACAGAAGGATAGGCAGGAGGCCCTAAACTACAGTCCAGTGACCTTAACTTGTATACCTTGCAAGGTGATGGGGAAGATCGTGAGAAAAACCCTGGTAACACATCTGGAGAGAAGGGACTTCGTAACACGTCACCGGCATGGGTTCAGGGATGGCAAGTCGTGTCTCGCAGGTTTAATAGAATTCTATAACCAAGCAGATCGAGGGAGCCGGTCGGCCGAGCGGACAGCATGCTGGACCTGTGATCCTGTGGTCCCGGGTTCGATCCCGGTCGCCGGAGAGAAACAATGGGCAGAGTTTCTTTCACCCTATGCCCCTGTTACCTAGCAGTAAAATAGGTACCTGGGTGTTAGTCAGCTGTCACGGGATGCTTCCTGGGGGTGGAGGCCTGGTCGAGGACCGGGCCGCGAGGACACTAAATCCCTGAAATTATCTCAAGATAACCTAAAGATAGGGAAGCAACGAGCATTAAGCAAGAAAGAGAAGGATGGGCAGACTGCATTTTCTTGGACTGTCAAAAAGCTTTTGACACAGTTCCCCATAAGAGACTGTTGCATAAGTTGGAGAAACAAGCTGGAGTAACTGGTAAGGTGCTTCAATGGATAAGGGAGTACCTAAACAACAGGAAGCAGAGAGTTACTGTGAAGAGGGGCGGGGGATACCACAGCCTGGCGCGATGTTACAAGTGGAGTCCCACAGGGCTCTGTACTCGAACCTATCCTGTTTCTGATGTACGTGAATGATCTTCCAAAAGGTATAGACTCATTCCTCTCAATGTTTGCTGATGATGCTAAAATTATGAGGAGGATTAAGACAGATGAGGTCAGCAAGAGGCTACAGGATGACCTGGACAGATTGAAGGAATGGTCCAACAAATGGTCCAGCAAAGTGATGAAGATAGGCATAGGGAGCAGGAGGCCAAACACAAGGTACCAGCTGGGAGAGGATATCCTTCAGTAGTCAGGACGAGAGAAAGACCTGGGGGTTGATATCACACCAGACCTGTCCCCTGAAGCCCACATCAAAAGGATAACATCAGCGGCGGATGCAAGGCTGGCGAGCATAAGAACCTTCAGAAACCTGTGTAAGGCATCATTCAGAACCTTCTATACCACGTACGTCAGACCAATACTCGGATATGCGGCTCCAGCGGGGACTATCCACCAGGCTAGTCCCCGAGCTGAGAGGAATGAACTATGAGGAAAAATTACTGGAACTGAACCGCGCTACACTGGAAGATAGGAGAGTAAGGGGGAGACATGATCACTACCTACAAAATTCTCAGAGGAATTGACAGGGTAGATAAACAATTTAACACGGGTGATACGCGAACAAGGGGATACAGGTGGAGACTGAGTACCCACATGAGCCACAGGGACGTTAGAAAGAACTTTTTCAGTGTGGGAGCAGTTAACAGGTGGAATGCATTAGGCAGTGATGTGGTGGAGGCTGACTCCATACACAGTTTATAATGTAGATATGATAGAGCCCAGTAGGCTCAGGAACCTGTACACCTGTTGATTGACAGTTGAGAGGCGGGACCAAAGAGCCAGAGCTCAACTAGGTGAGTACACACAGAGGACGACCAGGCACACCTGCCCCCTAGCCTCGACCTAGCCACGGCCTCTCCTTCATGTCTCAGACTATCCACGTAATCAAGTGGATTCTGTGGATACCTGGCCGGGTTGGTCTCCTTTATTTGATTCTCGGCTCCTCCCTGACTTCTTCCAAGATCTTGTAGGTCTTGTCCTCACCCCAGAACACACACAGGCACACACCCACACACACACACACACACACACACACACACACACACACACACACACACACACACACACACACACACCCACCCACCCACACACACACCTCGGGGGGCCTCGTAGCCTGGTGGATAGCGCGCAGGACTCGTAATTCTGTGGCGCGGGTTCGATTCCCGCACGAGGCAGAAACAAATGGGCAAAGTTTCTTTCACCCTAAGTGCCCCTGTTACCTAGCAGTAAATAGGTACCTGGGAGTTAGTCAGCTGTCACGAGCTGCTTCCTGGGGTGTGTGTGTGTGGTGTGGGGGAAAAAAAAAAAAAAAAAAAAAGTAGTTAGTAAACAGTTGATTGACAGTTGAGAGGCGGGCCGAAAGAGCAAAGCTCAACCCCCGCAAAAACACAACTAGTAAACACAACTAGTAAACACAACTAGTAAACACACCCATATCCATAAACCTACATACAATCAATATGGACCTCGGGCCCACTCAAGGAAGTCTTAAGTCCCACACTATTCACCATCCTTATGAACACAATTGCAAATATTACAATTCCAGAAGGAGCAAAAGCAGTGGAATAAGCAGGTGATGTTGTGCTGAGTTCTGTCTTACTTACACGAGGCTGACAGGAGACTTACAGGAGACTTACAGGAGACTTACAGGAGACTTACAGGAGACTTACAGGAGACTTACAGGAGAAAACAGGAGACGTAAAACATTGCATCACAGATCAGTCTGCTACCTCGAAGAACTTCACCTGCTAGAGCAAGGTTAAGCTCCGTGAGCTCCTGCTTGAGCAAAGTGAAGCTCCGTGAGCTCCTGCTTGAGCAAAGTGAAGCTCCGTGAGCTCCTGCTTGAGCAAAGTGAAGCTCCGCGAGCTCCTGCTAGAGCAAGGTTAAGCTCCGTGAGCTCCTGCTTGAGCAAAGTGAAGCTCCGTGAGCTCCTGCTTGAGCAAAGTGAAGCTCCGCGAGCTCCTGCTTGAGCAAAGTGAAGCTCCGTGAGCTCCTGCTTGAGCAAAGTGAAGCTCCGTGAGCTCCTGCTTGAGCAAAGTGAAGCTCCGTGAGCTCCTGCTTGAGCAAAGTGAAGCTCCGTGAGCTCCTGCTTGAGCAAAGTGAAGCTCCGTGAGCTCCTGCTTGAGCAAAGTGAAGCTCCGTGAGCTCCTGCTTGAGCAAAGTGAAGCTCCGCGAGCTCCTGCTTGAGCAAAGTGAAGCTCCGTGAGCTCCTGCTTGAGCAAAGTGAAGCTCCGTGAGCCTGTAGAGAGGTTACCTCCCTGGGAGGATGGCTCTTGCAGGATTATAATAAACGAGATACAACTAAAAACTCCAAGATTTGAAGTTGGAGATTTGAAGTTAAAAACTCCAAGATTTGGAGTTTTCGGAAAACTCCAACACTGCCACAAGAAATGAGACACAAGTATCTTGAGGAAATTTATACAA
The DNA here is from genome assembly GCF_040958095.1 of Procambarus clarkii. Taxonomy (NCBI): domain Eukaryota; kingdom Metazoa; phylum Arthropoda; class Malacostraca; order Decapoda; family Cambaridae; genus Procambarus; species Procambarus clarkii. Next base: position 38,589,265 of record NC_091188.1, on the reverse strand, counting down.
AAGCCGGAAATAAACTAGATCAAATCTACACTGACGGGTCAGCTAATCCTGCCAATGGCAGGGCTGGTGCAGCATACACGGTAATTACCAATAATGCCTTTCAAAACGGATATGAAGAACAAGCACGTATTGAGAACTATGCCTACTTAGGCATAGTAGGCATAGTTCTCAATACGCCAAACACACACCGAAACTACGACGTTGGTACAACGTTCGAACGAGTTTTAACACCTCCTAACCAGTTATAACAACCAATATAGCAAGTTGTAACAACGTTCTAATACGTCATAAACACGTTAAGCTAAGATGTAACAACTTTATTTCAAGTTGTAACAAGCGGAAAATAAAGACAGTTTCGGTTTGTGTTTCCAGGGCTAGCACAGCTAACTGCCATTGTTATGGCGTTACGATTCCTTGCAAGAAATATCAAAGATGCAGTTATCTGATCAACCAGGCTGTGATTCATACGTCAGGCTGCGGGCAGCCGCGTCCAACAGCCTGCTTGACCAGTTCAGCAACTAGGAGGCCTTTGTCGAGGACCGGGCCGCGGGGACGCTAAGCCCCGGAAACACTTCAAGTATCAGTACTGACACATAAGCTACACTACCTTACCTACACTGCCTTAGTAAAACCCTTTCACCGGCCTCGGGTGACAGGTGGCTGTGACGGTCTCTGTCAGGAACCCGTAGGTGGGGGACCGGGTCGTCCACCTGCTGGGGGTCGTGCGGCCCCCCAGGCTCTGCTTCAGGAGGCTGGGGTCGTTCTTGCCCTTGCTGGGGTGGTTCTTCTCCCTCCCCGACCACGGCGGTCTCCGGGGTTCGGCGTCCCTGTGACCCTTCTTTCACCAACTTCCAGGTCAACTCCGGAGCTCACAGTTCCTGCGACGGCGCTGGAAATAATCGTACTGGAGTTTCCCTTTCCATTTGGAGACTTTCGGCGCCGTGGAGAGAGGGAGACCTGCTGCATGGGTAACAGCTTCTCCCGTGTATCAACCTACACTGGCTTTGCGCCCTGGAGAGGCCACTCCAAACCGACAACCAGAGACCGACCTGCTTGAAGCGAGACCGTCGCTCTACCGTCCACCCCAAGTGGTTGGTTATCCATCAAAGAGACATTAGAAATGTTTAGAATAATAAGCCCTACAATGAGTTAAGAGAAGCACTAGTTGACATATATGGACACTGTTCTTAAAAGATTGCAATTTTTAAAAGCACTTGCAAGTACTCATATTGCACTTGCAAGATAACGTAAGTTTAGGGCTTGGCAAATGGTAATCTTCTTTGATAACAAGTGACAGGATGAACAACACAGCGGGTTTTCTTCCTATTAGGGAGTGTTGTACATGCTGCTATGGCGGTGTGTCCACTCACAGCATGAGTGGCGCTGCCCAATACTGTCACTATGGCGGTGTGTCCACTCACAGGATGAGTGGCGCTGCCCAATACTGTCACTATGGCGGTGTGTCCACTCACAAGATGAGTGGCGCTGCCCAATACTGTCATTATGGCGGTGTGTCCACTCACAGGATGAGTGGTGCTGCCCAATACTGTCACTATGGCGGTGTGTCCACTCACAAGATGAGTGGCGCTGCCCAGTACTGTCACTATGGCGATGTGTCCACTCACAGGATGAGTGGCGCTGCCCAATACTGTCACTATGGCGGTGTGTCCACTCACAAGATGAGTGGCGCTGCCCAATACTGTCATTATGGCGGTGTGTCCACTCACAGGATGAGTGGTGCTGCCCAATACTGTCACTATGGCGGTGTGTCCACTCACAAGATGAGTGTCGCTGCCCAATACTGTCATTATGGCGGTGTGTCCACTCACAGGATGAGTGGCGCTGCCCAATACTGTCACTATGGCGGTGTGTCCACTCACAAGATGAGTGGCGCTGCCCAGTACTGTCACTATGGCGATGTGTCCACTCACAGGATGAGTGGCGCTGCCCAATACTGTCACTATGGCGGTGTGTCCACTCACAAGATGAGTGTCGCTGCCCAATACTGTCATTATGGCGGTGTGTCCACTCACAGGATGAGTGGCGCTGCCCAATACTGTCATTATGGCGGCGTGTCCACTCACAAGATGAGTGACGCTGCCCAATACTGACACTATGGCGGTGTGTCCACTCACAGAATGAGTGGCGCTGCCCAATACTGTCACTATGGCGGTGTGTCCACTCACAGGATGAGTGACGCTGCCCAATACTGTCACTATGGTGGTGTGTCCACTCACAGGATGAGTAACGCTGCCCAATACTGTCACTATAGTGGTGTGTTCACTCACAGGATGAGTGGCGCTGCCCAATACTGTCACTATGGCGGTGTGTCCACTCACAGGATGAGTGGCGCTGCCCAATACTGTCACTATGGTGGTGTGTCCACTCACAGGATGAGTGTCGCTGCCCAATACTGTCACTATGGCGGTGTGTTCACTCACAGGATGAGTGGTGCTGCCCAATACTGTCACTATGGAGGTGTGTCCACTCACAGGATGAGTAGCGCTGCCCAATACTGTCACTATGGCGGTGTGTCCACTCACAGGATGAGTGGCGTTCCCCAATACTGTCACTATGGTGGTGTGTCCACTCACAGGATGAGTGGCGCTGCCCAATACTGTCACTATGGCGGTGTGTCCACTCACAGGATGAGTGGCGTTCCCCAATACTGTCACTATGGTGGTGTGTCCACTCACAGGATGAGTGGCGCTGCCCAATACTGTCACTATGGCGGTGTGTCCACTCACAGGATGAGTGGCGCTGCCCAATACTATCACTATGGCGGTGTGTCCACTCACAGGATTAGTGGCGCTGCCCAATACTGTCACTATGGCGGTGTGTCCCCTCACAGGATGAGTGGCGCTGCTCAATACTGTCACTATGGCGGTGTGTCCACTCACAGGATGAGTGGCGCTGCTCAATACTGTCACTATGGCGGTGTGTCCACTCACAGGATGAGTGGCGCTGCCCAATACTATCACTATGGCGGTGTGTCCCCTCACAGGATGAGTGGCGCTGCTCAATACTGTCACTATGGCGGTGTGTCCACTCACAGGATGAGTGGCGCTGCCCAATACTATCACTATGGCGGTGTGTCCACTCACAGGATTAGTGGCGCTGCTCAATACTGTCACTATGGCGGTGTGTCCACTCACAGGATGAGTGGCGCTGCCCAATACTATCACTATGGCGGTGTGTCCACTCACAGGATTAGTGGCGCTGCCCAATACTGTCACTATGGCGGTGTGTCCCCTCACAGGATGAGTGGCGCTGCTCAATACTGTCACTATGGCGGTGTATCCACTCACACGATGAGTGACGCTGCCCAATACTGTCACTATGGTGGTGTGTCCACTCACAGGATGAGTGGCGCTGCCCAATACTATCACTATGGCGGTGTGTCCACTCACAGGATTAGTGGCGCTGCCCAATACTGTCACTATGGCGGTGTGTCCCCTCACAGGATGAGTGGCGTGCCCAATACTGTCACTATGGCGGTGTGTTCACTCACAGGATGAGTGACGCTGCCCAATACTGTCACTATGGCGGTGTGTCCACTCACACGATGAGTGACGCTGCCCAATACTGTCACTATGGCGGTGTGTCCACTCACAGGATGAGTGGCGCTGCCCAATACTGTCACTATGGCGGTGTGTCCACTCACAGGATGGGTGGCGCTGCCCAATACTGTCACTATGGCGGTGTGTCCACTCACACGATGAGTGACGCTGCCCAATACTGACACTATGGCGGTGTGTCCACTCACAGGATGAGTGACGCTGCCCAATACTGTCACTATGGCGGTGTGTCCACTCACAGGATGAGTGTAAGGGCGCCTGCGTATCTACCACCTCACTCTAACAGTTCCATTGAGCAGTTACAAACAGCCAGTTATACCATTAAGTCGTCTAATTAACCAATGCCATCATGACACGCGTACACACACACACACACACACACACACACACATACACACACACACACACACACACACACATACACACACACACACACACACACACACACACACACACACACAGAGTACGAAAGCAACAACATGGCAGTTAACACTATAATTGAGAGGGCAGCCTCTTCTGCCTGTAGAAATAGATCCCACCTGCTCATCATGGGGGACTTCAATCACGGCAGGATTGATTGGGAGAACAAGGAACCGCATGGAGGCGAGGATACGTGGAGAGCCAAACTACTGGAGGTGGCGACTAGAAACTTCTTAACCCAGCATGTCAGTGAACCCACAAGGATGAGAGGAAACGACGAACCAGCGAGACTCGACCTGGTTTTCACCCTGAACGACTCTGACATAAGAGAAATCAGTTTTGAGGACCCAGTAGGAATGAGCGACCACAGTGTATTGGTGTTTGAGTACCTGATTGAAGAAGGGTTATTGAACTCGAGAAGGGATACCGAAACCAAAAGGTTAGCATACCGAAAGGGAAACTATGAGGAGATAAGAAAATGCCTAGCAGATATAGCATGGGAAACAGAGCTCAGGGAAAAGACGGCCCAAGATATGATGGAATACATCACGCAAAAATGCAAGGATGCAGCAAACAAGTTTGTCCCAGTCCAAAAGGAAAACAGTGAAATGAAGATGAGAAACCCATGGTTTAATCAGAGATGTAGGCTAGCTAAGCAGCAAAGTAAAAGGGCATGGAGAAACTATAGGAATAACAGGACACTGGAGAGCAGAGAAAGATACCAGAATGCCAGGAATGAATATGTTAGGATGAGAAGAGAGGCAGAAAGACAATACGAAAATGACATCGCAAGCAAGGCAAAGACTCAGCCTAAATTGCTGCATAGCCACATCAGGAGAAAAACAACAGTAAAGGAACAGGTTATGAAATTAAGGTTAGGGGCAGAAGGATTCACTACAAACGACAAGGAAGTGTGTGAGGAACTGAATAAGAAATTCCAGGAGGTCTTCACCTTGGAGCAAGGAGAAATCCCAGAGATAAGAGAGGGAATAGCTAACCAGGAACCACTGGAAGAGTTTGAGATTACCAGCGGGGAAGTAAGGAAGTGTTTACTAGAATTGGATGTGACAAAGGCTATAGGTCCAGATGGAATCTCCCCTTGGATACTAAAGGAAGGAGCAGAAGAACTGTGCCTCCCGCTCTCCATGGTGTATAACAAATCACTGGCAACAGGGGAACTGCCAGAAATTTGGAAAGCAGCTAACGTAGTCCCGATATACAAGAAAGGGGATAGACAGGAGGCACTGAATTACAGACCAGTGTCCCTAACCTGCATACCATGCAAGTTGATGGAGAAGATTGTGCGAAGAAAGCTAGTGGAACATCTGGAGCGAAAGAACTTTGTAACACAGCATCAACATGGATTCAGGGATGGCAGGTCCTGCCTCACAGGGTTACTTGAATTCTATGACCAGGCAACAAAAATAAGGCAAGAAAGAGAAGGGTGGGCAGACTGCATATTTTTGGATTGTCAGAAAGCCTTTGACACAGTGCCACACAAGAGGTTAGTGAAAAAACTGGAGATGCAGGCTGGAGTGAAAGGGAAGGTACTCCGTTGGATACAGGAGTACCTAAGTAACAGGAGACAACGAGTCAGTGTGAGGGGTGAGGTCTCAGATTGGCGAGACGTTACGAGTGGAGTACCGCAGGGGTCAGTCCTTGGACCTATACTGTTTCTGATATATGTAAATGATCTTCCAGAGGGTATAGAATCGTTTCTCTCAATGTTTGCCGATGATGCAAAAATTATGAGGAGGATTGAAACTGAGGACGATAGTAGGAGGCTACAAGATGACCTAGACAGACTGAGTGAATGGTCCAACAAATGGCTGTTGAAGTTCAACCCGAGTAAATGCAAAGTAATGAAACTAGGTGGTGGAAATAGGAGGCCAAACACAGGATACAGAATAGGAGATGAAGTACTTAATGAAACGAACAGAGAGAAAGATCTAGGAGTTGATATCACACCAAACCTGTCTCCTGAAGCCCACATAAAAAGAATAACGTCTGCGGCATATGCGAGGCTGGCTAACATCAGAACAGCGTTCAGGAACCTGTGTAAGGAATCATTCAGAATCTTGTACACCACATATGTAAGACCAATCCTGGAGTATGCGGCCCCAGCATGGAGCCCGTACCTTGTCAAGCACAAGACGAAGCTGGAAAAAGTCCAAAGGTATGCCACTAGACTAGTCCCAGAACTAAGAGGCATGAGTTACGAGGAAAGGCTGCGGGAAATGCACCTTACGACACTGGAAGACAGAAGAGTAAGGGGAGACATGATCACAACCTACAAAATCCTCAGAGGAATCGACCGGGTAAACAAAGATAAACTATTCAACACTGGTGGGACGCGAACAAGGGGACACAGGTGGAAACTGAGTACTCACATGAGCCACAGAGACGTTAGAAGGAACTTTTTTAGTGTCAGAGTAGTTAACGGATGGAATGCATTAGGCAGTGATGTGGTGGAGGCTGACTCCATACACAGTTTTAAATGTAGATATGATAGAGCCCAGTAGGCTCAGGAATCTGTACACCAGTTGATTGACAGTTGAGAGGCGGGACCAAAGAGCCAAAGCTCAACCCCCGCAAGCACAAATAGGTGAGTACAAATAGGTGAGTACACACACACACACACACACACTCACACACACCCACACACACACACACACACACACATACACACACACACACACACACACACACACACACACACACATACACACACACACACACACACACACACACACACACACACACACCCACACACACACACACACACACACACACACACACACACACACACCCACACACACACACTCAGGGGAATTGACAAAGTGGAAATAGATGAAATGTTCACACGTAATAATAACAGAACGAGGGGACATGGGTGGAAACTGGAAACTCAGATGAGTCACAGAGATGTTAGGAAGTTTTCTTTTAGCGTGAGAGTAGTAGAAAAATGGAATGCACTTGGGGAACAGGTTGTGGAAGCAAATACTATTCATACTTTTAAAACTAGGTATGATAGGGAAATGGGACAGGAGTCATTGCTGTAAACAACCGATAGCTAGAAAGGCGGGATCCAAGAGTCAATGCTCGATCCTGCAAGCACATATAGGTGAGTACATATAGGTGAGTACACACACATACACACACACACACACCCACACACACACATACACACACACACACCCACACACACACACATACACACACACACACACCCACACACACACACACCCACACACACACACACACACCCACACACACACACACACACACACACACATACCCACACACACACACATACACACACACACACACCCACACACACACACACCCACACACACACACACACACCCACACACACACACACACACATACACACACAAGGGAGGAGAGAGCCGTGGCGGCAGAAGCAAGGAAGAGGCGCAGGGCGAGAGGGGAAGACCAGGAAGTCACAGCTCCCAACCCAACACCCCCAGAGGCGAGGGGGGAACCCACAACCAGCTACCCAGTAACGCCAGAAGGGAGGACAACCCCGCCTCCCTCCTCTGCATAGAAAACCCCCATACCCCAAACCCTCCCTGCCCCCACTCAAATGTTCAGCAAAATCTCCCTCCCCCCACACCCAATCCCCACCCTTCTACCCCTCCCCTCCTCCCGAGTCCTCCCTCCCCCCTTTCCTTCCCGTCCTCCCTCCCCTTTCACCCCATACCCTTCCTGTCCCTCCCCCTTCACTGGATCCCCCGCACCTCATCCCAGTATCCTCTGAGACCCTGTTATCCACCTCACAGGTCCTCACACCCATGGAACAGCCTCCCCCACCAGCAGAACACTCACCAAGGAGGCGATTTGAGAAGGGACAGAAGAAAGTGAGCCTCAAAGCGATGTACACAAACATAGATGGAATTACAAATAAAGCAAATGAGCTTGGAGAACTGGTACTAGAGGAAAACCCAGACATAATAGCCCTCACAGAAACAAAGATCACGAAAACGATAACAAATGCAGTGTTCCCACAGGACTATTATGTTATGAGGAAAGAGAGGGAAGGAAGAGGTGGGGGTGGTGTAGCTCTGCTGGTAAGACAGGGCTGGGATTTTGAGGAGATGGATATTCAGGGCTGTGAAGGTTTCAGTGACTACATAGCTGGTACTGTAACAAATGGAGGGAAAAAAATTATAGTCGCAGTCATATATAATCCACCACCAAATGACAGAAGACCTAGACAGGAATATGATAGAAACAACATGGCCACCATTAACATAATAGAAAGAGCAGCTTCTGTTGCTAGCAGGAATGGATCTGGACTACTAATTATGGGAGACTTCAACCATGGGAAGATAGATTGGAAGAACAGAGACCCGCATGGAGGACCAGAAACCTGGAGAGCTAAGCTGCTGGACGTGGCAACAAGAAACTTTCTAAGCCAGCACACCAAAGAACCAACAAGAATGAGAGGAGAAGATGAACCAGCAATGCTTGATTTGATATTTACCCTAAATGAATGGGATATAAGGGAAGTTAAGATGGAAGCGCCCTTGGGAATGAGTGACCACAGTGTATTGAACTTTGAGTACCTGGTAGAGCTAGGACTTATCTCCCCCCAAAAAGAACTAGGAATCAAAAGGCTGGCATACCGAAAGGGGAATTATGAACAGATGAGAAGTTTCCTAAGTGAAATACCTTGGGACACAGACCTCAGAGACAAGTCTGTACAGGGTATGATGGACTATGTTACCCAAAAGTGTCAGGAGGCAGTAAACAGGTTCATCCCGGCCCAAAGGGAAAAATCCGAGAAGCAACAGAAGAATCCATGGTATAATAGGGCATGTAAGGAAGCGAAGAAACTGAACAAAAAGGCGTGGAGGAACTTCCGGAATAACAGAACACCAGAAAGCAGAGAGAGATACCAGAGAACCAGGAATGAGTACGTCAGGGTGAGAAGAGAAGCAGAGAAAAATTTTGAAAATGATATAGCAAACAAAGCCAAGACCGAACCAAAGCTACTCCACAGTCACATCAGAAGGAAAACAACAGTGAAAGAACAGGTATTGAAACTTAGAACAGGCGAGGACAGGTATACAGAGAATGACAGAGAGGTGTGTGAGGAACTCAACAAGAGGTTCCAGGAGGTCTTCACAATAGAACAGGGTGAGGTCACTGTGCTAGGAGAAAGGGAGGTAAACCAGGCGGCCTTGGAGGAGTTCGAAATTACGAGAGAGGAGGTCAAGAGACACCTGCTGGATCTGGATGTTAGAAAGGCTGTTGGTCCAGATGGGATCTCACCATGGGTACTGAAAGAGTGTGCAGAGGCACTTTGCCTGCCACTCTCCATAGTGTATAGTAAGTCACTAGAGACGGGAGACCTACCAGAAATATGGAAGACGGCGAATGTGGTCCCAATATACAAAAAGGGCGACAGACAAGAGGCACTGAACTACAGGCCAGTGTCCTTGACTTGTATACCATGCAAGGTGATGGAGAAGATCGTGAGAAAAAACCTGGTAACACATCTGGAGAGAAGGGACTTCGTGACAAATCGCCAACATGGATTCAGGGAGGGTAAATCTTGCCTTACAGGCTTGATAGAATTCTACGATCAGGTGACACAGATTAAGCAAGAAAGAGAGGGCTGGGCGGACTGCATTTTCTTGGATTGTCGGAAAGCCTTTGACACAGTACCGCATAAGAGGCTGGTACATAAGCTGGAGAGACAGGCAGGTGTAGCTGGTAAGGTGCTCCAGTGGATAAGGGAGTATCTAAGCAATAGGAAGCAGAGAGTTACGGTGAGGGGTGAGACCTCCGATTGGCGTGAAGTCACCAGTGGAGTCCCACAGGGCTCTGTACTCGGTCCTATCTTGTTTCTGATATATGTAAATGATCTCCCGGAGGGTATCGATTCATTTCTCTCAATGTTTGCGGACGATGCTAAAATTATGAGAAGGATTAAAACAGAAGAGGACTGTTTGAGGCTTCAAGAAGACCTAGACAAGCTGAAGGAATGGTCGAACAAATGGTTGTTAGAGTTTAACCCAACCAAATGTAATGTAATGAAGATAGGTGTAGGGAGCAGGAGGCCAGATACAAGGTATCATCTGGGAGAGGAAATTCTTCAGGAGTCAGAGAAGGAAAAAGACTTGGGGGTTGATATCACGCCAGACCTGTCTCCTGCAGCACATATCAAGCGGATAACATCAGCGGCATATGCCAGGCTGGCCAACATACGAACGGCATTCAGAAACTTGTGTAAAGAATCATTCAGAACTTTGTATACCACATATGTCAGGCGAATCCTGGAGTATGCAGCCCCAGCATGGAGTCCATATCTAGTCAAGGATAAGACTAAAGTGGAAAAGGTTCAAAGGTTTGCCACCAGACTAGTACCCGAGCTGAGAGGTATGAGCTACGAGGAGAGACTACGGGAATTAAACCTCACTTCGCTGGAAGACAGAAGAGTTAGGGGGGACATGATCACCACATTCAAGATTCTGAAGGGGATTGATAGGGTAGATAAAGACAGTCTATTTAACACAAGGGGCACACGTACTAGGGGACACAGGTGGAAACTGAGTGCCCAAATGAGCCACAGAGATATTAGAAAGAACTTTTTTAGTGTCAGAGTGGTTGACAAATGGAATGCATTAGGCAGTGATGTGGTGGAGGCTGACTCCATACACAGTTTCAAGTGTAGATATGACAGAGCCCGATAGGCTCAGGAATCTGTACACCTGTTGATTGACGGTTGAGAGGCGGGACCAAAGAGCCAGAGCTCAACCCCCGCAAACACAACTAGGTGAGTACAACTAGGTGAGTACACACATACACACACACCCACACACACACACATACACACACACACACACCCACACAAATGACAAGGAAGTGTGTGAGGAATTGAATAAGAAATTCCAGGAGGTCTTCACCTTAGAACAAGGAGAAATTCCAGAGGTAAGTGAGGGAATAGCTAACCAGGAACCACTGGAAGAGTTTGAGATTACCAGTGGGGAAGTAAGGAAGTGTTTACTAGAGTTGGACGTGACGAAGGCTATAGGCCCAGATGGAATCTCCCCTTGGGTTCTAAAGGAAGGAGCAAGAGAACTGAGCCTACCACTCTCCATAGTGTATAACAAATCACTGGCAACAGGGGAACTGCCAGATATTTGGAAAGCAGCTAACGTAGTCCCGATATACAAGAAAGGGGATAGACAGGAGGCACTGAACTACAGGCCAGTGTCCCTAACCTGCATACCATGCAAGCTGATGGAGAAGATTGTGCGAAAAAAACTAGTGGAGCATCTGGAGCGAAGGAACTTTGTAACACAGCATCAACATGGGTTCAGGGATGGCAGGTCCTGCCTCACAGGGTTACTTGAATTCTACGACCAGGCAACAAAAATAAGGCAAGAAAGAGAAGGGTGGGCAGACTGCATATTTTTGGATTGTCAGAAAGCCTTTGATACAGTACCACACAAGAGGCTAGTGCGAAAGTTGGAGATGCAGGCTGGAGTGAGAGGGAAGGTACTCCGGTGGATAGAGGAATACCTAAGCAACAGGAGACAACGAGTCTGTGTGAGGGGTGAGGCCTCAGATTGGCGAGACGTCACAAGTGGAGTCCCGCAGGGGTCAGTCCTTGGACCTATACTGTTTCTGGTATATGTAAATGATCTCCCAGAGGGTATAGATTCGTTCCTCTCAATGTTTGCCGACGATGCAAAAATTATGAGGAG